>NC_136431.1:52227500-52557500 GCF_052849685.1 Lactuca virosa
GCCATTTATTAAGTTCAGATGTAAATTATAAGAGGCTACCAAACATGCCAAGTCTGAATTTTTCAAATGTTACCTCTTAATTTTTCAATTAAGAGGTAAACAAACAGGGCCTTAAAAAGATAGTTTTCATTTTGTTTATTTTTGTAAGTAATCTATTAGTTTTAGAAATAGTTTATTTTAATAAAAACTTAACAAGATGAAGATGAAGACCGTTTTGGAGGATCAAGTGTCACCCCATGATTTTACAAATGTTTTATAACTTTTATAAAAAAAATAATGAAGTTTTGCTACTTGGAGTTGTTAAAGCAAGTGGCAGGAAAAAAATGCAACAAGTTGAAGATTTGGTCCATTTATGTCCGTTAAGAATGGACTTGGCATTTTCGTGATGGCTTTCAAAATGTCACTAGAAATGGTTGATTTATGAACACATGTTTTAAATGTTTGTGATACTTGTTTTATGTTTATATATATTATGCATGTTTATAAAATTATATTTTAAAATGATAGATAATTTTTTAAACATAAAAATGATCACAAGTAGTTTGATTTAATGAGTTTTATCATTTAAAACTAGATAATGGTAAATTTCGACTATTAAAATTATATAAGTTTACAATTGAGATTTTAGAGACTTATCAAACTTCAAATCTTATTTTATAAAAATAATTTTTATTAAAAGGTTAATAAATATTTTTTAGCACTCAAACGTCCAAACTTAATATTAAATATTAAATTTTAAAATTTGATCGCATCGATTATATAAATTTTGGATTTTATAAAGGAACATTTCTAAAATGTGATTTTGAATAAAAGTATACAATGGCTTATTGAATGCATTCAGTAACCATGATATCATACGTTTTTTCAAACTAGAATTATAAAAACATGAAAGACCTCATATTTTCCTCAAATACGTGTAATCCAATTTGAATAGCACTTGCACGTCACTTGTATGCGCTAGTGGGATAAAAGTCACATAACCGATAGTGTTATCTTTTGATGGCCGAGGTGTACTCGTAATTTCTATAACCTAGTTGTAGGTTGAGTACACAAGTTCTTCAAACTAGATGATTTGATCGGAAATTTGTATTGATAAAAGGTCACCTAAGCAATAGAGATTCAATGCATAGATGGGATCAAACATGTCTATTAACATAAGTTATTAGCGATACCATACAACTAGGAACTATATATTAGAATATAACTAATACTCGATATCTACCTAGTTGAATTCAATGAACTAGATAAAGGTCACCTAACCATTTATTTTTTTTGCAACTTGGATTCTATACTTTGATAATTAATGTTTTTTTTTCCGAAACTTAAGGGTATTAATTATTGAAGATTTAAATATTAAAAATATTAAATGAATTTTGTTAAATTTTTGTAGATTAAAACAAATTCCAATCTCATAACTATGAATCATTTTTCACTTGTTGATCTGCAAGAAATAATAACATTATTGATGGCTCCATTCCTAAACAACCTGCACTTAGTAGTAGAACTGAATATGATGCTTGGCGGAAGCATTACTGTGATGCTGAAGATGTCTTTGACATCATACTAGAAACTATAATTTCGAACTTCCAGGAAGTCTTGTTGAATTTAGAAGCATTTCATATCTTTCGTCAGGTGAAGCAGATATTCCTAAGATACAATACTATTTGGTTTGAGCAAGTTCAAACACATGAAGAATGGAAGGCTGAAAAGAGTCACCTTGTGTGCTCTAAGAGGCCATTAGTTCATGGAAAGGAAACCTTTAGGCCTAAAAAATTCCATAAAGTCCCATAAATATGGATCTTGTTTCTACTGTAAAGAAACATGACACTAAAAGACGAACTATCCCTCTTATCTGAGCAAGACTACCAGTCATTCAGATATCTATCAGATAGAATTCATGCTTTTCATTTAACACACAACTACATGATACTTAATTTTAATATAATATTTTTAAATGTTATAGACATTCAAGAAGAGTAATCAGCTGAGCACAAACAAGTTGGAACATCACTCTCAAAGTTTAGTTTATTATTTATGCTTAGAACATAAAGTACTTGTATTACAAAATAGTATTTGTTTTCAAAAAATATATGTTTTAATTTAGTTTTTCTAAATATATGTCTCAGTTAATTGATTAGAACATTGATTATTACTTAATCGTTTTTCATTCTGTAATGATTAAATTATGTTTTTGAGAACTAGATCTCTTAATAGAATTATAAAGTAAATATAAATGTTTTCTAAATACATAAGTTCTATAAGCGAACACTTTTGACTCAAACTTGATATGAATCAAACTTATCTATGACATTATTATCTTTATTATATAAATGAATACACATATTCCAACTTCAAGAAATGGATTTTTGAAGGCAAAGAATGTAGTTTATTTGAAATATGTGAATCTTATTTATATATAAAAGATTACTAGTTCAATTTTCACTAAACGGTAGAGAAAATAATTATTTAGGAACTATAGACTATGATATATGACTTCATTTCTAATGAATGTCTAGATTTAGTACGAGATACCTAATTAACTTTTTTAACAACTATACTCGTTGTAATTATATTTTACATGTCAAAACATAAGTATGAAATCTTTGTTGAAGTTTTCAAAATATAAAGTTAAGATACAGATCAACAGAACCGTCTAAAGCGATAGTATAATAAAGGATGAACTAAATCTTACTGGATATGGTTTACTTTCTAATTTGTGGAAATTATTTTCCTTTATCCTTTTGGGATTATGCCTTAATCACTATTACTTGTACTTTGAATACAAACACCAACTAATGAGTAGATAAAACACTTTATAATATTTAGCACGGAAAGGCTCCATCCTTATCTTACTTTATGTTTTGAGGTTTTGAAGCCTATATTAGACTAAATATTCCAGACCTAAAATTTACTAAATACATATATGAAGAATATTCTAAAAGGTTGCTTAGATTATTTTATACAAACCCACCAAGAATAAGTTATCTTATTCTTCGGAAAAATGAGTTAATAAAAAACAAGCTTCTAATGACAAAGCAAGTGGGAGGCACATGTAACTTAAAGAAACTCAAGAACGATAGCCTAATGTAGCAACAGTTGGCACTAGTTTCAACAAGGAATTGTTAAACATGAATAATAGTTATTCATAAACACAAATTGTTCCCATATATGGTAAGAATCATCTATAATATGAGAATATCGAATCTCTCATTGATGAGATCTTCTTGATGATTTCTAACAAATTCATCAACTACCAAAATACTATATCAGACATTGAACTAGATTAATGACCTAGAGTTATGAACATTGAGATGTAGTCGATGTCTAATAATCAATTATGGGCTTGATTAATCTTCCTCCATATATGAAGGCTATAAGGAGTAAGTAATTATTTAGAAAAAAATACAAACTTGGAGATCTATACACATTTGCAAGACTTGTTATTAAAGGGTTTAATCACACTTATGTCAATGACTATGATCAAACCTTTCCTCAAGTATATATGATTGGATCAAAAAGTATATTATTTATCATAACTACATATTCTGGTTATGAGATATGGCAAATAGATTTCAAGAAAAACATCTTTTCTTAATAGAAACCTACTTGAAGATGTCTATATAGCTTACCCTATAGGATTTCTTAATCCAAGTTATCCTAACATAATGTATAAGCTTCAAGATCCATTTGTGGATATAGATCAAACATCACAAGGTTGGAGTCGTCATTTTAATATGAAAAACACAAGGTATGCTTTTATATCAAAAAGAAGATAACATTCGTGTTTACTAAAACAAGTGGCAGCAATAGTGATATTTCTAATCTTGTATGAAGAGACATACTTAATCATAAGAGATTACATTATGACTTTGCAAGGCTCTTTCACCTTGACTCAGAAAGTGTTTCTAACATGAAAGAATTAGGAAATACTAAATACATTCTTAGAATGTAAAATCTATAAAGATAGATAAAGATGAATGTTAAAGTTTTAAAATATTTATGCATATTATGATAATATATTGAAAAACATCAAGATACAAGATTCTTTTAAAGGACTCTTGGCATTGCCACATGCCACCATTTTGAGCATAACTCAAAAGGACTTAGCACATAGATTTGAGCTAGATAAAATAATTCATATTCAATTAGATGGATGGGACAGTCATTGGATGACTATAAGGACAATCTAAGAATACTTAAGAATAACTAAGAGAATGTATATGAGTTAATCGGTTTTGAAGAACATCTTTATGTAAAGAGCTATACAAGATGATAACTTCAATATATATATATATATATATATATATATATATATATATATATATATGTGTGTGTGTGTGTGTGTGTGTGTGTGTGTGTTTGTGAATTATAATTAGATTATGAATTCATTATGGACAAAGAGTAAGTTTTGTTAGAATGAGGTCCAAGCAAAACATAATAGCAAAATCTACTACAAAATAAGAATACACTACTACCTTAGAAGATGCGATCAAATATGATTAGATGAATGAATTTATTGAAAAACATAGGTTGGGTCCTTCCATTGAAGGATAACCTCGAAATCTTTTGTGAGTTCAACAGTATACTTAGTTAAGCTAAGAAACTTTATGTCACATCAGAGAACCAATCATATTCTCCAATACATTTAACTATACTTAGAATAAAGTTAAATATAGAGATGATAGTATTCTTAGAATTCACATAAGTTAAATTTAGTCAAGACCCATTAATGAAGTCTTTCCTTTAAGCTAATCATGAAAGGTCATGCTTGAGTTAGTGGACTTTGTTTTTATAGAAATGGGATTTGATTTGGATTTAGTATTTGGATATTGGAGGATTATGACAATAACTATGATATTTTTAGATATATTGCGATATGATCTTCACATAAATACTTTTTGTGTTCTAAATTTACATGTTTAATCCATGAATAATCTACTTATTCTAAAAGTTCATAGTTGGTTATAATTATGGGAGCACTTATGAAGTAAGACTAATATGAATTGGATTGGTTCATGCTCATAAGATGGAAGTAGGCAATCATTTGTAACCAATATTTATATATACCTGTCAGAAACTAGTATTGAACATGGCCCGTATCAAGATTACCCCATACATTGATGTTATGAGTGATACTTTATAAAAGGTTCTATATTTGTATCCTTAATACATGAGATACATAGCGGGACTTGAGTGTAGGGAATGTTATACTTTGATGTGGTCAAATGCTAATTTCTAAAAAGGCAATTATAAAAGCTATTTTCAGGTGTGGTATGAACTATACAAAGGTCTTATGTAGTCAAGATAAGATTGTTTTCCTCTTATGTGTTGAAAGTTAGACATCTAACGCGCATTAAACAAAGTTGAACACCAAATGAGATTGATTGCGATCTAAGTCTCATATTAAACAGGATGTATGTAAAAAATAGATAATTAATAAACTTACCTTATACATCAATTGCAACTTTGAGCTTTTGGGAATTGGATGTTGATAAATGGCATTCTTCGTTGTGTATTATCGGGGGGGGCGGGAAAATGTTGCTAGACGTTCAAGGGTTATTATACAATGATATTTGTTAATGACATATGATCATATAGAGTCACACCTTATAGCAGGTTACTACTAGTTGATTATTTATTAAAGGAATTTTATTATTAATAAATAAAATCAGCACTTGTATTTAATTTGAAAATCATTATTTTTTGAAAAAATAATATTTTACCATCATATTAAAAATTATTGTTTCTAGGAAATAATAATAAAAGAGAATAATAAATAGTTATATTCATAAGGTATGAATATATATATATATATATATATATATATATATATATATATATAATGTACAAATTAAATGGGCACTTTGAGTAACCATATAGTTCCAAATGTAACTAGCTAGTTATGAGTTTGAGTGAACGACACACTATGGCCCTACACCCTTGTGTATTGCCATGAACCTCCAAGGGAGGTTAGTGATTGTGTGTTGGTCTTTGTTCTTGCATGTCATGCTTGTAAAAAGTGGCCATACTTTCCTTTATGACTAGTTTTGACTCTTTTCATATCTCTTAGTATATAAAGATGAAAATTTGAATAAATTTTTTCATTTTTAATTCATCAAATCATATATTATTTGTCACAAAACCCATCATAGTAAAAATGTATCATAATCGTCATAGTAAAATAACAATCATCAATGTGGAAAATCATCAGGGGGAAATGTCGTGCAGTCAAGTCGGGCCCTTCCCTTTGGAATTGGAAGTACCTGAAAAATGTTCAAACTACAAAACTGTAAGCAAAAAGCTTAATGAGTTCCTAAAAATACCACATACCATACATATATTGCCATGGGATACCCCCATGGTCTTGTATACAAGTGACATGGGCTACCCCGATGGTCTTTCCTTACACTGCCATAGGTTACCCCCATGATCTCATGTACAAGTGCTATGGGCTACCCTCATGGTTTTTTCTCGCATTGCCATGGCTACGCCATGGTCTTATATACAAGTGCCATGGGATACCCACATAGTATTTCATACAAATGACACGGGCTACCCCAGGGGTCTTCCATGCAACTATCATAAAGAAAACTAGCATCCTACACAATATAATGAGAAGACTCACGTGTCTCACGAAGTCAGATAAACCACAACTAAGTCAAGCAACCAGTGCTACAACACACCAATCAAATCAAAAAAGGTTCAACCTTAGTAAATACTCTATGACTAGCACTTTGACCAAAAGTCAATCATGGTCATGAAGTCAACTGTCCAAGTCAACTTCAGAGAGCCACCACGTCATGACCTCCTATTGGTCATGTCGTGGCATGATAAGGACAAAATAGTCGCGTATCTCCCCCAGTCGCCACGTCGTGATAGCCAAGATGTCACACCGTGAAAATTAGGTCTTAACAGCCTAATGGATTAAGCCATTTTCCATCCATTCCATGAGCTCCAAATATCATATTTGATTCTTCCTAAGGTCTTGATGGATAAAGTTTCCAACTTTAGCCATTAAGACATCCCACTAAGCCAAGATCTCTAAACCTAGGTCCTTAGTGGTAACTTAAGGCATGGAGCCATAAAGCACTTAATCATTAAAGTCTCAAGTCTAAAACTTCCAGTAGGGTTCTAGGGACCCTAATGATCCCTAAAAATGTAAACCCTATGGACATGCATGCCCCATGGATGTGATTTCCCAAATCTAAGTCAAAAGATGAAATATGTCCTAAAGTTCATGCAAAGTCCCCATACCACAACCACATCCTAGATCTATGAGATATAATGTTATAAGGTCACACTTTATGATCTGATGAGTCAAACATCTTTTACACACTGTCCACCAGCATCTGCACCATTTCCAGTGCCAACCTACGCACCAATTCCAACACAAGCATAAGCATCAACGCCAACGTCTATATAGTCTCAGCGACAACGTAATGTTTTATATAATAGCCCGATACTTTTGTATATTGGTCAGTTAGACACTTTGTAATTATAGATAGCTTAGTAATTATATAATAGATATACGACATGTAATATTATTGATTATGATCAGACTATACGCAGATTAGATTACATCCCTAAAATAAAGGGAGTTTCGTTTATTATAATTCTATATAGTCATGCATTAGGTCCAAACCCTAATTTATATGTGTGATCGTCTTTGTGACCGCTGTGTGCACCGTTCTCTTTGAGAGAACACTTTTCTTAGTGAAAACTATCTTTATGATAATCGTTGTTCTTCTGTTTCTTTTGTTTCTCCATTATCTTTCTTTGTGTTTATACTTGTTTGTATCCGATCAAGCGAACCTTCAACTGGTATCAAAGCAGGTCTTCGATACACTCAAGTTATCATGTCTACCTCATATAATCCCAAATCCCCTAACGTTTCCAAGATTCCTCATTTCGATGAAGTTGATAATACTATGTTGAAATCAAAGTCTTTGGATGCTCTCGAAATCATGGACAATGACATGATTTGATGTCATTAATAAAGGTCCTATCGCTTCCATGCATCATCATACAGGTAATAATGTGATCCCCAGTGGACTGAAGCAAAAATCTGTGTCTGGCTACAAAAAGGAAGAGAAAAGACTCTTAAATCTCGATGTAAAAGCAATGATTTCTATAGGGAACTCTCTTCCCTATCATGTTTATTGACTGGTTCAAAAATGCAAAACTACTCAAGAGATGATTATTACATTAACAATAACTTTCAATAAAAAAAAGGGTCTTCTGATGATGAGATCCCTATAGGTAAGTGTCTCATGGCTCAAATTGATGATCTTCACACTAAGGAGTCCAGGAGGAGCATCAACACGTTTAATGCTAATCTTTCTCAAGCAGCAAAGAATTCAAAGTCACAGGATTGGGACTCATCCTCATTGTATCAGGTAAAGAATTATGTGAACTATTCTTCTAATGAAAATGATAACGTATTTGATTATTTGTGTCTCAATTTTTATAACTCTAATCAAGAGAAAGTTTCTCTCAAAGCTGAGTTGAAATCCTTAAAAGAAAAACTTTTTGCCACTGATAATCTCTTTCTCTTATGAGCAAAGAAAATTCTTTTCTCTCACTGACCACCAAATTTATCCTTTGTGAAAAAGAAAGATCTGATGAACGTGCCAACAACATTCAACTTATCATAAATAATTGGGCACAGTCTCATTTTAATGTCACTAGGATTATTAATGCTCAAATTCCTGATCATTGCGAGAAAATTCTTAGTGGTGATATTGATGATGATGTCTCTCTTTTTAAGAAAATCAAAACTAAACAATCTTTTTACAATGTTGATGATCTTGAGAAGGAATTTACAACTATATTTGTTGGTACCTATTACATAAATCAGAATTTAATTGAAAAAAATTGTATCACTGACTCAAATGGTAATACTAAATATTTTTCTCGCTTATCTGTTCTTGATCTTTCTTAGTAACCTCCTCACCATGAATATTTGTTGCCTTCAACTAAAACCTTGCTGAAATTTCCCATCTATAATGGTCAAGTTCACTCCATGAATGAAATCCTCAGCAAGTTCCCTGATTGTTCCATTAGTAACATTGACTATGGATGTCATTCAAAATCCTATCTCGCTGATGTTTCTTCCGAATCTTCTGAGTGTAGTGACTATGTAACCATTGCTAATTTATCTTAGTCCAGAACTAAAGAAAGAATTTTCAATCTAAATGAACAAAATTCCTCAAAATCAAATGTCAGGAGTGATCAATGTTTAAATCTTCAAAGAAAGAATTCTAGAACTAGAGTATGTTATCATTGCGGAGATTCGTCTAACAAGGACGGTGAATGCACTTTTGAAATGAACTATAATCATTCTGATAGTATTATTTCTTGAAACAACAAATGGATTTAAAAGGAAAACTCTTTAAAAAGTATCCATGATTATTGTTATGATATTTTCTCTAAGTGACCCATTGCAAAATGGGTAAGCATGTACTAACTATATATCCAATCACTTCATGGTAAATAACATCTTGGCATTTAGATAGCGGTTGTTCAAGGCACATGACCGGCTTCAAGCCTCTTCTGGAAGATTTCGTTAGAAAAGATAGACCTACGATTACATATGGAGACAATGGGAAAGGAGCTACAAAAGGCTATGGCACCATCAAATGTAGAAATGTTATGTTCAAGAATGTGTCCTATATCAAAGGCCTCTAGCACAACCTTATTTCAATTATCCAACTATGTGACGTTGAATATGAAGTCCACTTCAACTAAAAGGGAAGTAAAGGTGATTGATCAAAAGAATGTCACCATGCTCACTGCAAATCAACAGAATGACACTTATATCTTGGACATGTTTTTCACTGAAAACTCTCTAGAGACACTGCTTCTTTTCTCGTGCTCAATCCCATCTAAACTGGTTGTGGCATAAGAGACTCTCCCACTTGAATTTCAAAAACATGTCCAAGATCCCTAGAAATAAGCTTGTGAGAGGTATTCCTATGAAGTTTGTTAAGGATAAGCTATGTTCAACTTGTGAAAAAGGAACGCAGACAAAGTCCCCCTTCAAGCTAAAGTCATGTCCTTCCATTACCAATCCTTTTCATTTTCTTCATATGGACATGTTCAGACCTACTCCAGTCAAATGAAGATCTAGGAAGAAGTTCACTCTTGTCATTGTGGATGAATTCTCTCGCTTCACTTGGGTGATTTTCTAAGGAAGAAAAGCCATGCTGCTGATGAGATTATCTCTTTCATCAAGCAATGGGAAGTTCTTTATGATCAAAAAGTTAGGAAACTACAAAGTGATGATGACACCGAATTCAGAAATTCCACTTTAGAATATTTTTGTACATCTACAGGAATTTCTCATAATTTATCAATTGTCCGAATTCCTCAGCAAAATGGAGTTGCTGAGAGATGAAATCGGACACTCATTGAACCTGGGAGAACTACGGTTGTTGAGGCTGGTCTTCCACTATTCTTCTGGGCTGAAGCTGTCAATACAACTTGTTACACTCAAACTGATCTATCATTGTGAAGCACCATGGGAAAAATGCATATGAGCTGTTGAAAGGAAGAAAACCTACTATCTCTTACTTTCATGTCTTTGGATGTGTCTATTACATACTGAATTAGAGAGATCAACATACTAAATTTGAAGCTAAAGCTGATGAAGGAATATTCCTAGGATATTCCACTAAAGCTTACAGTGTATTTAATCTTTCCAGAAATTTTTTTGAGGAATCCACTCATGCTTCATTTGATGAAGACTCGTACATATATGATCAAACTTAACATCATCCTTCTATTCTGAACGAGATCACCCTATGTCCCTCAGAGACTCTCTCTAAGTCTATTTCTCCAAATTCGGAGCCCATTGTCCATATTATTAACCCTGTTGTCAACCATCTCTCTGACGCTGATGATCAATCACTCACCGAGGATCAAGTTGTCAAATCTGAAGACCCTGTGTTTGGAAATTCGTCCAATCATGAAGAATAAATCTCAAATGATTTGAAACTGAATGATAATGCTAATCACAAACTTCTTCGTGATCATCCTAAATCTCAAATCAGTGAAGATGTCAACTCAGGAGTTATTACTCGTAGCATGGTCTCTATAACTTTTGCATGTTCATCAACTTTGTCTCCTTTATTGAATCAAAGAAAGTAGTGGATGCTCTCAAAGACACTTACTGGATCAAGGCTATGCAAGACGAGCTGAACGAATTTGAACGTCATCATGTATGGACGCTGGTTCCATGACCTCAAAGAAAGACCATCATTGGTACTCGTTGGGTCTTCATTAACAAGCTGGATGAAGAGGGGATTGTTACAAGAAACAAAGCAAGAAAGGTTGCTCAAGGATTCTGTCAGTTGGAAGGCTTGGATTATGATGAAACTTTTTCCCCTGTTGCAAGACTTAAGGCAATAAGGTTCTGGCATTTTCTTCTTTCATGAAAGTCAAAGATACAAGCAGTTCCTCGCCTGGGACAATAACTGACGATAGATAGCAGGGGGGTACGAGTTCCAACTAGGACTGTCATAGGAGCGTCAAGCCACTCAAGTTAGAGGAGCGGTTTTCCACTCTTAACCGTTTCACACGAAAGAGGATCGGAGGCCCCCTCAACCTCTTAATCAAGGCGCCCCATCTACATCTATGTCAGCAGCATCAACCGGGACTATACCCATTTACTATTCATACTAGGTCAAAGGAAAATCGAAAAGACCAACGACTTGTCTAAAAGAATCAAAGATCCACGAGTTGAGGAGATGGACGTCAAAACTACATTTATGCATGGAGATCTTCAAGAGGAATTCATTCTTAAACAACCTCCCAATTTTGAGAGTGAAAAATTTCCAGACCATGTGTATCATCTGGATAAAGTTGTCTACTGTTTGAAACAAATTCCCAGAGTCTGGTATGACATCCTAGCTAATTATCTTCTGATAAATGGAAACAAGCACGACAATCTTGACAACACTCTATTTATCATGCAGTCAGGGTCTCACATCATTCTTGCTCAATTTTATGTTGAGGACATCATTTTTGGGTCAACCAATGAAACACCGAGTATTGAATTCGCTAATGTAATGGCTAAGAAATTTAAAATGAGTATGATGGGTGAACTAACCTTTTTCTTAGGTTTGCAAGTTAAACAGCTCGTTGATGAAGTTTTTATTTATCAAGCCAAGTATATCATTGATCTACTGAAGAGGTTTGGTTTCTCTGATAGCGAACCAACAAAGACTCCAATATCACCATTAGTGTCTCTATCCGCTGATCCAACTGGAACTGATGTAAATGCAACCCTATATAGATAAATGATAGGCTCCTTGCTTTATCTCACTGCTAGTCATCCTGACATCATGTTTGCAACCATACTATGTGCTTATTATCAAGCTAATCTAAAGGAAACTCATCTTCGCGTTATAAAGAGAATCTTTCGTTACATGAGGCACACACCCAATCTTGGGTTATGGTATCCACACGAATCTGAATTCAAAGTTGTGGGATACACTAACTCTGATCACGATGGATATGGTATTGATTGAAAAAGTACCTCTGGGGGGTGGGGGTGGGAGCTCAACTATTCAAAAAAAGACTTGTGAGTTGGTCCAACAAAAAACATCAGTGGATTGCTCTAATGCTGAAGCTGAATATATGGCTGCTAGAAGGTGTCGTGCTCAAATTCTTTAGTTCAAAATCAACTTCTGGTTTATGGCTTCAACTTTTCAAAGACTCCCATCTGTTATGACAACACCAGTGCCATTCAGATGATTCAAAATCCGGTGCATATTCTATGACCAAACACATTGATATCCGCCTTCACTTGATCAGGGTTATTGTTCAAAAGGGAAAAGTGGAACCGTTCTACATTCCGTCCACTGATCAAATGGAAGATATCTTCCCTAATGCATTGGATGAGAAGACCCTAAATAAATTGATTGCTGATCTTGGCATGCTTTCAATGACTTAATTTTTTTTGTTTGCTTTTAAATTTTGTTTTTAACTGCTTTCATAAACACAAAAACACAAGTACGTTATTTATTTTTCTTTTACCAAAGGAGTTTACATAGATTTCTTTACTCTTTGTATCTAATGATTACAAGTGCTCTCGTTTCTCTCTATTCTCTATTTTAGGTTTATCCATCTGTTGCCTTTAGTTGATCTGCATCTCTGCTTTCTAAAATTAGAAATTGTTGGGGCTGTTAAGAATGTTCTGTTTGCTCTGATTGTAAAGGAAAAAGTTGGCATCAAGTTTTCTTCTTGTTGACAATGCCCCCTTTCTCCTTCATTCACTGTCATGTATGCAAACAGTCATTGTCAATATAATGAGTCTTACTTCCATCTACTGTCTCATAATACTTTTAAACCTCGAGTTCCTTCATGTTGAGTTTGGAAACTCGATGGTTTCAACGATTAGAGCCTATTAACTCATTGGTTACAAAGACTGTATCCCCTACACTCTTCTCTCATCAAAGGATAAGAATTTCTTCTCTTATATTATCTATTTTCTATGATTTAAGTTGCTAATCCTTCTCCTTTTTGTAGTCACTCTTCGAATGTCAGATATCTTAGAAAGAGGAAATATCATTATGAGCTTTCAACTCAAAAGATCTTTAGTATCGGTTTTTATGATTCTCCTGAAAAGGGTTGCACCCAAGTCTTTCTGATTCTTCTACAAAAACTAAATATTTTCTTTTCTACTATTTCCTCACTTACTGTTTTCATTCTTATTTTCTACTTTTGTCATGTACCTTCTTAATAGAATTAGTTTTGAATCCCTACTTCTAGTCTTCAACCTAACTCTATGATACAGAAGTTAAACCACTTCTTGTTGATGAGCTGACACTGTTTACGATTCACACTGATTTCACCTCAGCGTGATTGAAACATTTCTTTTCTCTCCCATCTTTCTTCTTTATAAAAATTAACGATTCACTATGATATACCACACACTAATGAAAGTTTGAAAAATCGATGTCGATGGTTAGGCTATGTACCATAGCTTATCACATGCACCAACCCACTCTTGCCTTATCTTCTTCTTTAAGTTCTATGATTCAGCATCTAAAACCAGACGCTGATGAGAACTTGACAAATCTGTGCCGATGGGTATGTCATGTACCGCAATGTATTACACGCACCTATCCATTCTCGCCTTAAAAATCTTCTATCAAAGAGGTTAATGATTCACTTTATTTGCCGTACACTAATAAAACTTCGACACTCTATGCCGATGGGCACACTACCAAAGTGTATTACACGCATCTCTCCTCTCTTGTCCCTGTTCCTCTATTAAAAGGAGTTTATGATTCAACGAAACTAACCATACTCTGATGAGACTTCTCAATACTATGTTAATTATTCATAACAAAATCACATGCTATCAGGAGACATCACAATCTCAGCTTTATTTTTGCTATACCTTCATGATACAATGAGTCTTTGTCTCCTAGATATGTTGTTAATGCCAAAAGGGGGAGATTTATACACCTTCTCAGGGGGGCTGTAGGCAAAAGTTTTCAAAGTGTCTCAGAAGCATCATTTTATCAAGGGGAGCTCAAGTATGGAGTTGAATGCAACGTTTTTAGTTTTTACATCATCAGAGAGGGGGGTACTGTAAGGTCACACTTTATGATCTGATGAGTCAAACATCTTTTACACGCTATCCACCACCATCTGAACCAATGCCAACGCCAACGTAAGTACTAGAGCTAGCACAGACATAAGCGTCGGGGCCAACGTCTACACAGTCTCAGCGACATCGTGATGTTTTTTATAATAGTCTGATACTTATGTATATTAGTCAGTTAGACACTTTGTAATTTTTATAATAGTACTAGAGCTAGCACAGACTTATGTTTTTTATAAAAGTGTTCTCATAAAGAGAACGGTCACAAAGATGCATTAGATTTTGGCCCTAATGCATTACTATATACGATTACAATAAACAAAAATCCCTTTATTTTAGGGATGTAATCTAATCTACGTATAGTCTGATCCTAATCACTGAGATTATAGATCATATATATATATATATATATATATATATATATATATATATATATATATATATATATATATATGATCTATAATCTCAGTGATTAGGATCAGACTATACGTAGATTAGATTACATCCCTAAAATAAAGGGATTTTTGTTTATTGTAATCGTATATAGTAATGCATTAGGGCCAAAATCTAATGCATCTTTGTGACCGTTCTCTTTATGAGAACACTTTTCTTAGTTAAAACCATCTTTTTGATAATCGTTGTTCTTTTGTTCCTTTTGTTTCTCCATTTTTTCTTTATGTTTATACTAGTTTGTATCCGATTAAGCGACCCTTCAAATGTACTTAGGACATAGAGAAATCATAAAGTTGCAACCTCTATCTCTTCTACTCGATCCAAATTCACTAATGAGGAAAAATATGGCATAAAATCTAGATCCAAGAGGCATAAAACAAAAAAGTGAGAGTTTGAGGACTTACAAGAAGTATGGAAGTTGCATACAAGGATGATGGGGGATTACTTGGGGAAACTAAGCACCCAAATTTCTTCTTCTTCCTTCAAAACCACCAAAATCTTGAAAAAATTAGCTAAAAAGCTTCAAGAGGGCCAGGGTTTGGCTAAAGGATTGTTTGGAGGTGATGGAGGCTGTCAGTGATGGAAACCCTAGCCATCACTTCCTTTACATAGGTCCAATGCCCGAAAAATTAGGGTTTTGCCCTCAAGCGGTGGCCGCGACGTGACAGACAAGATGTCACGTCGTGAGGCACAAAATTTCATTCGCGAACGCTCTCGGCTAGGCCACGTCGTGAGGATGCTAATCGCACGCTGTGGCCGATAAAAAAACTCATAATAATGTTAATTAATTATACCTGGAATTTTGGATGTTACAGAGAGTGACAAAAACTTGCTAGTTTTTTCACTTATTTTCTTCTTCTTTCTCTCCCAAAAATCGAGAGCACAATGTACTTCCTTCATCTCCTCTCTTGCCTAATTTTGTTGTGTTCCTGTGATAGTTTCTACTTCCTTTCATATGTCCATTCTTCTTGTATTTCTAATGAACGACCTTCTTTATTTCCTTTCATGTTGTTCATCTGGTATTCTTCTCCCCTAAATGTTTTTCTTGTGAGTATTCTTGAGATAGGTTTTTCTGTCAGTTGGTAGGTCATTTTTTGGCTTTGATTGATTCCTTGTTTTCTTCTATTCTTTCCTGCACTATTATTCCATTGCCTTTTTTCATCGATTGTTTGTCTTTGTCTCATTCAATGTTTACCTTTCATATTAATCCTACAATTGTATGTAAAATTATATTTTTTGGAGCATCAACCCTTTGGTTGTCCTTGCTGTTAGTTTGTCCAATGTTTCTAAGTTTTCATTCAACTTTGTTTCCACTTAAGTTTGTCGTTTTGAGTTATTGTGCTTACAACTTTCCTTGTTTGACTTTCATGGTGTACATGGTATTTGTCATTCATCGTCTTGGGTTAAGATACAACATTTTTTGCTACATTTGTAATCGGATTTTAAACTTGCTATGGGCATGCTAACTATCATTTTGATCCCTGTTCTCATGAGGAATCTTACCACTCCAAGTGTTGTTGATGACATTGATTGAAACTATTACATGGTTTTTCGTGCAAAGCTGACTTTGTAGGGTGATGGTCCATGTACTACAATGAAGTCTATTTTCTAAGTCTCGCTTATCTTTCTTGTATCGTTTGTTAATGTTAATGGTAAGTAATTCATCCTCTTAGCCATACAATATGTCCAAAAAGGCTGGTTACCTGTGATTTTTGGTGGTATTAATTTATCTTACATACTTTATGGTGACCCCCTGAAGAATTGGTTAGACATAATTTATGTCAAACTTCTCGCGTCGAAGTACGTCTTCTTAACATAGACTCCATTAATGAATCCTTCCATGATGATCAGTTCATCTCTATTGTGGTTATCTAAATCATGATTCTATTTGCTAAACAAAAATTCTTCATGTTCTGTGTGATGATCTATTATCGGTCTACTACTATGTTGTAACATTAATATTTGTCATTTCATTTTCACTTTTCCTATAGCCTCTGGTGGTGCAATGCTTTCCATTTGCTTCATCCATAACCCTATGATGAGTTCGTTCAGTTGCCTTGATTGGATCTTGGTTTTGAGCTCTCTTGTTAACATGTTGCATTCGATTGTGTCGTGTCTTGTTATTCTATGTAAATTTAATTATTGTTGTTATTGCTTAGTAAGTACTTCTCGATTCTCTTATTCATTGATTATTTCTTATTCTCCATCACTTCAGACAACTTGTTTTGATTTCCTAATATATTCCATGGCTGAAATTTTTGGAGTTGCCTTAGCTTGTTTGGCTATTGGTATTTATTATAAGGATGTCTTCACTGACTCAGTTGTGTTTTATTTTTTGATACATAATATTCTCTTGTGATGTTGGAATTTTCTCTTTATCCACCATCCCTTTTCATATTTTCTGATGCTTCCTCTTCTTGATTTACAAACCTATGGACCTTTTCCATTAGATCCTTTCATAAATTCAGTGGTTTCCCTACTATCCTCTTAAAAGGAGCTCCTGGCCTGAGTCTGTATGTGAATGCAGCGATGAACATTTTGTCTAATCGTTCGAGTACATGGAGCACTGCCTTGTTGAATCTATGTATATACAACTATAGCGTTTCTTCTTCCCTCTATCTCTATCCATGAATATCTTGCATGTCTGTTGTGTATTTTCTCTGTTGTACGAAATGGATGGCAAATTCCTCTATTAGTTGGTTGAAGCTTTTGATGCTACCGATGGTAGAATTTTATAACATAGTCTTGCTAGCTCAGTTAGAGTTTTAAGAAAGAATATGCACCTGTAATTTTCGTCTAGGTAATATGCGTCTAATATCCACTGGTAATTTTCTATGCGATCATATGAATCCCCAGTGTTGTCATACTTTATTATTTATGGGAGATGTTTTTCACCTAGTTTGTATCCGCAGATGCTTCTTACCAAGGGAGAATTATTGAGTCTTAATATTCAATTATAATTTATTTTGTTATGATCCTATCGTTCTTGAGAAATTTGCAACTGGCTGGTTTGCTGCCATCATATTGGTTGTAACAGAGGCTGGTCGTAAGCTTGCTTTTGTAGAAAATATTTGGTGCGATAGGTGTCATTGTTATGTATGGCTTAGTGATACGATGTTGTGTTTATGGTAGATGTATCAAGTTTTAGTATAACTGTTGATTTACGTTTCTAAGCCAATAACTAAATTGGTATATTCTTGAAATAAAAACAAAGTCCTTTTGGGTTGAACTCAGAACTAGCAACCGAAAAAGAATTACATTTGTAGAGAGAGGATAATTTATTAACATATTATATGATTAATATATTAATTATAAATAGTAATTATTAATTTAGAATTAATCATAAATTAATTGGAATTAATTTTGGGATTAATTAAATTAATTCGAAGTGCATGGATTAAAGGTGACCTTGTTCAAAAGTTGAGCAATTAAGACTCTAGAACCTCTCTCATGGGGACGGTTTTTGTAGAGGTTCATAAGGCTTCTAGGAAGCCTTGGAGGATAAGTAAATGATTTGGATAACTGCCTATTTTGAGATATTACTATTATATTCAATCGAATGTTATCAAATGATTCCTTATCACCTATAAATAGGACCTTAAGGGTGATTATTTTCGTCCATTCTCTAAAGCCCTTCTATAGCTGAAATTCCTTACCCTCCTCATCTCTCTCCTCTTGTGTTCTTGTTGCTAAGGTTTGGGTACAAACCATTAGAGGCATCATCTCTTTGGTGCTAGTCTTTCGAAGCTTCATAATTTCAAGGATTGGTTTGATTTGTTTACTATAACAAATCAAAAGGCGGGTACCCTAAACATTGTAATTTTCGATTTATACTAGGGCTATGCTAGTTTACTTGTTCATTGTATGGTACTATCAAGGTGTATGACATAGATCTTTTATAGGATGCATGTACCCTATTAACTGTTATATGTTTTCTGCATTGTAGATAAATGCTATCTATAAATCACATCAGTGGTATCAGAGCCTAGATTTGTCAAACACTGATTGCACATGAGTTGAATCGAACTAAAATAAAAATTCAAAATACCTCTCTCACGATGTGAGCTCAACGTTTTCCAGAATTTCGGGTTTTCATCCTCCTAATTAGATTTTTGTGTTAATTTTGGTAATTATCCAGTATTAATTCTGTAAGATTCCGAATTTTGAATGTCTTGTGTGATAATCCATAAAACCCTAAATATTAGAAGATATCCTTAATTAATAGTTTTAAATTTGATAAATTAAATTGAGTTATCTCTTATGAATTTATTAATTAATTTAATATTAATGTAATTAAAAGAAAATTATTAACTCATAGCATGTTTAATATGATTATATATATATATATATATATATATATATATATATATATATATATATATATATAATTTAGATAATTAATATTTAAACCTTGTATTTTAAACGAGATTAAAAAAATATGGCGTATACTATATATGATTAAAGTTAATATATTATATGTATAAGACAAGTCAGTCGAATCAATAGTAGGCCTCATTCACGAAGTCATACACTGAGGGGGTATAAGGATAACGACCTATAAAATGACCGTTAAATGAGTGTCTACTCTCACCCACCGCTCCCTTGTATGGTGGAGGGTCGTTAGCCGAACGGGTTTGATAGGACATAACCTTTAAAAGTATGATACCATAAAGTAACTAAATTTTTTTATAAATCCCAACTCTATTTAGTTTAGGAAAAAAATTGTGAATTGTATGTTAATCCATGAAAACACACATCACTCTTTATACGTTGTTAGTGGAGCATGCGTGGTTAACCAACACATTAATTTGGGACGATAAAGTTGAGTGATGGACAAATCGAAATTTATCATTGTTAATGGAGCATGTGTGGTTAACCAACACATTAATTTGAGATGATAAATGATATCGGTGTTGTCAAGTGGGTTTGTATGGTTATTCACATCTTATTTGTGATCCTTAGCATCCCAGTAACAAATTGAAGACTATAATCTAAGATTAAACATGTTATTGATAAGATTCAATGAATCTCGAATGATCTAGGAATTTCATGTTAGATTGGAATTGGTAAACTTGTGTTACCTACTTTAATAAATCCGCAATTAGATTATGGCATCCCTTTTTTATGTTGTGAATTGTATTTAGGATCCTAGCCTTGAATATTAATTTTGGGTGAAAATATTAAGGATTTATATCACTAACTAAAACTATGTCTCCTAATAGATGTACGGAAATGGTGATCGCGCAACTACTCAAACCGGCTCCTCAAACTCAAACTTATCCCTGCTCTCGATTTTGTCAAAAAAGAAGCTCATTGGTCCTAACTACATGGACTGGATGAGAAATTTGAAGATGACTCTTCGACACGATGGCAAGGAATATGTCCTCTTCGACACATGGACTGGATGAGAAATTTGAAGATGACTCTTCGACACATGGACTGGAAATTGTTTCCTAAAACAAACATTCTGATGACGCGATAAAGATCGCTTGCATCATGGTGGCCACTATGGCACCTGACTTGGCCAAGTTCTATGAGTACTATTGGCCATATGAGATGAGTATTGACCTTGCTGGAAAGTTCCACAAGAAGGCGACACAAGAGCGTTGTGAAGTGGTAAAATCTCTTATGGAATGCAAGCTCAAGGAAGGAGAATCAGTTTGTGCTCACATACAAAAAATGAAAAGGTACATGGAGAAACTCCAGAGGATCAATGTGCTGTTCGATGAGGATTTGGCTATTTACATTGTCCTTAACTCCTTGCCTCCTATTAATGATCATTTTTTCCTAACTTATCATTTGAATAACACGGAGATGACATTGACCTAGCTCCATAATTTGTTGCAAACTGCTGAGTCGGGGATGAAGAAAAATCATGGATCTACTACAAAAAATGCTCCTATCCTAGCCATTGGATCTGGAAAAGAGAAAATAGAAAGGCTCCTTCTCAATCCAATTGGAAAGGGAAGTCCCATGCTAGAGGGTCTAGTAGTGGGTCAAAGACGAAGCCTAACTTTGATGTTCCTGTGACCAACGATCCAAAAGAGGCCACTTTCTTCTATTGTGGCGAAAAGTGTCAGTGGAGAAGAAGATGCCCCAAGTACTTGCAGGACTTGAAGAATGGAAAGATCAAGGCTTCCTTGTCATGTATTTACACTATCCAATTCAATAACACACGACTTTCTCATTTATGGGTTCTTAATACAGGATGTGGTTTCCATATTTGTTCTGATTTGCAGGGACTAAGCGAAACTGAGGAGGTGGAGCATGGGAAGCTCAATCTAATCATGGGGAATAAGCGATCCTCACTTTTTTTTACCAATATTGGGACTTCTGGGCTTGTTCTTAGTAGTGATGTTAGGATTGACTTATTAAATTGTTGTTACTCATTAAAAATGACACGAAACATTATTTCATTTCATGCATTGTTCAGACAAGGTTTTAATTATTCTTTTTATAATGATATTGGTTCAATTTTTACTTTCAAAAATGGTTTTTTATGTTTAAAGCCTTACCTTGTAATGGAGTGTATGAAACTATGATTTGTTTTGATAATTTAGGCAATAATGTGTTTCATATTGATTCGTCCAATGGTATGGAGAAGGCATGTTTGTAGCATTGCCGTCTTGGGCATATAAACAAGAAATGCATCACCCAACTCCAAAAGGATGGAGTGTTGGAATCATTTGATCTTAGGACAATTGATGAATGTAAATCTTGTCTCCTGGGCACAATGACAAAGTCACCTTTCACTAGAACATGTGAAAGAGGTGAAGGGTTATTGGACCTTATCCATACAGATGTATGTGATCTATTTAGATCCACCACGAAAGATGTTGATCGATATTGCATGACGTTTATAGACGATTATAGCAGATATGTTTATATCTACTTGATCAAATATAAATCGGAAACCTTTGAAAAGTTCAAATAATTTAAGCACGAAGTCGAGAATCAATTGGGCAGGAAGATAAAGATGCTCAAATCTAACAGAGGTGGTGAGTATCTTCATATCGAGTTCCACCACTATCTTAAGGAATATGGAATTGTTTCACAACTTACTCCTCCCAGAACGCCATATCTTAATGGTGTGGTAGAGAGGTGTAATCAAACCTTACTAGATATGGTTTGTTCCATGATGAGTCGAGCTTCTATTCCTATTCATTTCTGGGAGTATGCCTTAAAGACAGCCGCCCATATCTTGAATCTTGTTCCAACAAAGTGTAGGATAAGCTGTCTAAATCCATAACTATTTCTGGTATGTACTTGACCCGGTTGGCATGGTCCATTTGGGTTGCATGGCATTGCAACACTTGGATAGACCAAATGAGAGAAATGGCACTTAAGGTTTATTAATATATTATAAGTTCTAATATATTAATAATATTATTTAATTAGTATTGATCAAGAATTAATTTGGAATTAGTTAAGTGATCAAAAAGAGACTAATTAAATATATGGGGTTGATTGTGTAAATCATCCATTCTTGTAGAGTGGAATAATGATCCATGGTTTATATGAATTGGGCTAAAACCCATAAGGTGCTCCATGGATTGTCCATGGAGGTTATAAACCCATGGATCATGGAATATGAAAAGCCATGCACATTAGGGTTTACATGGAGTAACCCTACATGTGGCACACTATATAAGAAGCCCTATGATAAGCAAAATCGGCCACTAAGTGAAGAACTAGATGGCTAGCCAATTTTGAGTGTTAGTGAACTTCTCTCAAAGTTATTCCAAGAGTTGTGGTGTTGTGTGAGACATTTAAGGCATCACACTTGAGGTGCTAGGCTCACAAGGTTCTCAAGGAATCCAAGCAACAAAAGGTATGTTCTTCTACTACTGTTTTATGATTCAAGTACCTCATAACATGCTAGTTAGGAAGTAAACCTTGGAAAATTATTATTTGCATGTGTCTTAGAGAAAAAATAGATCCAAGGTTTCTAGGGTTGCATGTACACCATATGAGTGTTAGAATGCTCAAAACCCTTCAGTGGTATCAAAGCCTAGGTTTGTTTTTTGTTACTTGATGCTACATGTTTTTTCAAAAGTTGAAATTCTGCATTTTTGCATCTGATGGCTCACCACGACATGACAGTCTTTACCACGACGTGGTGATGCCCCTGTATGCAGAATTTCGGGGTTTTGCTTGGTATTGGATGAAGATCATTACCCTAAACTGTTTTTTGAACCTTAAAACATCTTTTGATGTGGTAATGATTATGCTAATCCAATTTCAAAGGTTATTATCAAAATTTCAAGCTTTGTATGGTTTATTTATGATTCTTGAAATTGTTGATATGAATGTTCATACACTTATGAGTTTAGAAGATCATAGGAATTATTTGCAAATAGTTTGTTAGTTTAATTCTTGATCTTGATGTGTTTTAATGGAATTCATAATTTGTCCTCAAGTTATGGATTACCAAAAGTCACCCTTTTAAAGTCCATTAATAAAAACATAGGATACATAAAATGAAAAGTCTCTCATTTTAATAAACCATTAACTCATAAGTTATGAAAGACGAAAATTTTTGAAAGTTACAAAACTTGCCCTCAAGTTTTGGAACATGTAAAGTCACTTTAAAAAACTTTAGTTTAAACCCCTTGAATTTTAAAAGTTAAAATTCAACCCTTATACTTTATAATATTATAAGTTAATTATATATATATATATATATATATATATATATATATATATATATAGGGAAATGATCAAATGAGAACACCTAAAAGGTTGAGAGCGCGAGAACACTTGTGAACCAATCATCATATAAGGGCATAAAAGGAATTTTACAATATAATTAATTATGGATAATTTATGAGTAATTAATTAATTCCTAAAATCATGGGATTTAATATGATTAATAGAATTTTTACCCAAATATTAGGAACTTATATAATCTATTTTTAATTAACAAAATCAATAAAATGATTTTAAAAACGTTTTTAGCATAATTTAAAAAAAACGTTATTTTTTTTTTTTACTTTAAGTTTTTTTACCAACCACATCAAAAATACTGACGCATTAATCATTTTATCTGAATATTAGTAATCATGCATGAATAAATATATATTTGTAGTCATATATGAAGCCGGTAATAATCTTGAATGAATAGATGAATTAATTTATATTCATAAATGAATAAAACACAATTAAAGAAACATCACCATAAATGAAAACATCTAAATATGAATTGCTTCAATCATTAATGAATATACATTTAATCTTATGAATACATTTAAATACACATTTAATCACTAATGAATACATATTTAGTCATAAATGAATAGAAAACACTATTAAGAGACAAAGAATTTCTAATATGGTATCAGCTTTGGCTTCCTCAGTTAAAGAGATTGATTCGTTGTGGATCTACTATGGGTCACAGAGGAGTGGTAGTCCGGTGATGATTTTTCTCAGACCGCCTTAATCTTTTGTGTCACCCGACTTCCCTTTTCTATAGCATTCTTTCTATGTGTATATTTTTGTCTGATCAAGCTATTGTATCTGTATCAACATAAAAACCCAATATTTATAAATGAATAAGACATGAGTGAAAAAAATAATGTAATATAATAAGCCAGACTATGATATTTACTGTTCATAAATGAATAAGGTGTTAGTTAAAAAACGAGCTTAACGTCTTAAGCCAATTTTACTTATTCATTGATGAATAGATCAATGAACAAATTCATATGTCTTGTCTTTTGACCCAATAAACAAACCTGGTGTTCGTAATCTGGTTTGATAGCAGCAAATGGTGTTCGTAATCTGATTGCAGGAAACTATAAAAAAAACTGAACTTTAAGGGGGACAGTGAATCCAAAATCAAAAGCCTAAAAATTCTAGGGTTACCTTCAAATTGGGAACAAGAAAACAACGGGAATTAATCTGGCTATCCAACCAAATTACGAACACCATTTGCTGCTATCGGCCCATTAGATTGCGTCGCCGACGACTCCTTGGCATTCACGTCTTTTGATGTCGCAATCGGTCTCTGTATATCATCTCCATTGAAGATCTGGCAGAGAAACATCAAAGAGATTGTTCGGCTTCATCACATCTTCGATAGTCGCTTTCAGTCGGTGTTGCATACGATGATTAAGGTTGTGGTGCAAAATAATGAGGATGATGAACATGTTTTAATGGTGCTCAAAGATGGTCGTGGCGTGAGATGATGAGCAGGAGGATTCGATTTTATTGATACAACCCTAGGTAGAAGATGGTGCTCAAAGATGGTGGCTGTGCGATGGTCGAAGATGGAGGATGGAGGAAGACGATGAACGCAAACAGTGGTGAAGAAGGTGGGGGTGTGCGGCCAGTTTTTTCAAAATAATTAGATTAGGGTTTTCTAGTTAAGTAGAGAGTGAGTGAGAGAGAGAGAGAGAGAGAGAGAGAGAGAGAGAGAGAAATTATAGGAATTTCTATTTAATTAAATTATATGGATTTCCTATTGTACCCTTCTTGCTATTTCAAAGTTACATATTTAGCACATCAGTTTTATAAATGTTCATAAATGGTCCAATTAATAATAGCCATAGATCTAATTATTTACAAGGTTGTGATCTGTTCTCGCGTTCTCAACCTTTTAGGTGTTCTCATTTGATCCTACTCCTATATATATATATATATATATATATATATATATATATATATATATATATATATATATATAAGAACAAGTCGTTTTACCGTTAGTAGGCCCCATTCACGAAGCCGGTCTATAAGGGGGTATAAGTTTGTTGCCTATAAAATGGCAGCTTAATGGGTGTCCACTCTCACCCACCGCTTCCTTGACTAGCGGAGGGTCGTTAGCCGAACGGGTAGGACAATGACTTAATCCTCATTAACAGTATGATGAATGTAAAGTAACTAAATGTTTTTATAAATTCCCAATCTTAGTTACTTTAGGAAAATGTGAATAAGGTGCTAACCCATGAAAATACACTTTGCACTTTGCTTAAGGCGTTAGTGGAGCGTGTGTGGTTAACCGGCACACTAACCTGGACTTAACAAGGTAGGAAAAGGGTAGCTTAAGGATTATCATATGTCGGTGGAGCGCGTGTGGTTAACCGGCACATCGATTGAGTGATGAACATTAAGAGTACCAAGTAATTTGCATGGTTACTTCACACCTTGTTTTGTGATCCTCGGCATCCCAGTCACAAAACTTGAAGGGCACACTCGAGATTGAAACATGCCATTGAAAAGTTCAATGAATCTCAAAGAATCTAGGAGTTTCAAAACCAATTAAAACCTAATAATTTATTTCGTTTTTCATGGTAGAAATTGGTGAATCGTCATTCACCTACCTTCAAATATTTTATAGCTTTGATTACGACATCCCTCCTCTAAGTTATAAAATATTATGTTGGGTCCTAGCCTTAATATTACATTTGGGTGTCTTATTAAGGACTATCTTTATATCTAATCTAAACTTGTCCTTCTTTCTTTTCAGATGCCTTCCAACAATGCTGCTTCTGGCTCAAATCCTACCGGCTCCTTCTCTCTCATGAACCTTTATGGGAGAGTCATCTTTGATGGATCCAACTTTATGGATTGGATCAGGAACATCAGGATGGTCACTCGGTATGAGGACAAGGAATATGTCCTAGACAAGGAGCTTAAAGAACTTGATGAGTCGTCTGCTACTCCTGAGGAGATCGCTGAATACCGGACTCATGAAAGAGATGCCACCAAAGTGGCATGTATCATGTTGGCCACAATGACAGCCGAGCTCCAAAAGTCTTATGAGGACTATCACCCTTTTGAGATGCACCAGGACTTGATGGACCGCTACCATCAGAGTGCTCGACAAATGGTGAACCCATCACGTGACACATGCAGAAAATGCAAAGGTATGTGGACCGTTTGCTGAAACTAAATATGAACTTCCCCGAGGAGTTGGCAATTGATATCATTTTGCACTCCTTACCTTCTTGTTATGATCAATTCCGAATGACATACCACATGAACAAGGAGGAAGTTACACTCAGCAAACTTCAAGGACTCTTGAAGACCGCCGAAAGTGGTATTAAGGGTAAATCGGTTGTTACCACTCCTACTCCTACCGCGGCCCCTGTCTTGGCAATCGGGCAAGGCAAAGAAAAGAAGAGGAAGAGCCCTTTGAAGGGTACCAAGGGAAAGTCCCTTGATGGCTCCTCTTCAAGTGGAACCAAGAAAGGTTCTGTCACTCCTTCTGCTAACCCTTAAGAGGCTAAATGCTTCTATTGCCATGAAAAGTCGCACTGGAAGCGAAAATGCCCGAAGTACCTGCAAGATGTTAAGGATGGGAAAGTGAAACCCAACCATGCATGTATTTACGCTACATTGTCTAATAACTCACCCTATTCTAATTCTTGGGTCCTTGATATAGGTTGTGGTATTCACATATGTTCTGATTTGCAGGGACTAAGAAGAAGTGAGAATGTGGACCATGGGAAGATAAACTTAATCATGGGGAATAGGAAAGCTTCACCTGTCACCAAGATTGGAGTTTACTCGTTGTTGCTAAGTAGCGGGTTTACATTAGATTTGAATAAATGTTTACTCGTCTGAAATGGCGAGGATTATTATTTCCTTTCATGGTTTGTACAAACAAGGGTCTACCTTTTCGTTGGATAATGAATGTGGTGGTATTAATGCTTTCTTTAATAATGTTCTTTATTTTAAAGCATTACCTTGTGATTGTGCGTATAAAACTGTGTCGGTTGTAGATAACCTAGGAAATAATGTGTTGTGTATCGATTCTTTCACTAGCTTGGATAAAGCATCATTATGGCATTGTCGTCTTGGACATGTATACAAGAAACGCATAGGCCAACTCCAAGAGGATGGAGTTTTGGAGTCATTTGACCTAAAGTCGGATGATAGTTGTGAATCTTGTTTGCTTGGGAAAATGACAAAGTCACCCTTCACTGGTACTTGTGCTAGGGGTGAAGGTTTGTTGGATCTTGTACACACAAATGTGTGTGGACCCTTTAGAACTGCCAGAATGCATGCTAACCGCCTCTATGTGACTTTTACTGATGATTATAGTAGATATGGATATGTCTACTTAATCAAGCATAAGTCAGAAACCTTTGAAAAGTTAAAAGAGTTAAACAGGAAGTGGAGAATCAGTTGGGCAGGAACATTAAGATGCTTCGATCCGATCGAGGTGGTGAGTATCTTAGTACAAAGTTCCTTGACTATCTTAAGGAATGTGGGATTGTCTCACAATTGACACCTCCCAAGATACTGCAGTTGAATGGTGTGGCTGAGAGGCGTAATCGGACCTTGTTAGATATGGTTCGTTCCATGATGAGTCGAGCTTCACTACCTCTCTCATTTTAGGGGTATGCCTTAGAGACTACCGCCCATATCCTTAATCTAGTCCCAACAAAGAAGGTTGCCAAAACACCTCACGAGATGTGGACTGGAAAAGTTCCCAATCTAGATCACATCAAGATTTGGGGTTGCGAGGCTTTTATGAGGCGCGAGGCTCACGATAAGCTTGAACCTTGAAGTGAGAGGTGTATTTTCATCGGCTACCCACAGAAATCCTTTGGTTACCTCTTCTACAGACCCAGTGATAATATGGTATTTATAGCAAGAGGGGAGTCTTTCGAGAGACAGAGAGAGAGTTCATAAGCCAAGGAAACAGTGGGAGGCAAATTGACCTTGAAGAAATTCAAGATTCAAGTGGTGAAGGAACCTCAAACCCTAGCAATCAACCTGATGAGGAAACTCCTGTTGATCTGACGGACGAGTCTGTACCTCTGAGGCATTCCACGAGAGTTAGGAATGCACCTGAGCATTACTATGGTTTCCATATTACTACGGAAGGTGATACACTTATCAGTGATAATACACCGGTAAGTCTAGATGAACCTAACAGCTACACGGAAGCCATGGCAAGCCCTGAGGCTGCTAAGTGGAAAGAGCCTATGGACAGGGAGATACAGTCAATGTATGACAATCAAGTTTGGAACTTGGTTGACAATATACCAGGTCGAAAGACCGTCGGGTGCAAATGGATCTTCAAGAAGAAGACCAACATGGATGGTAATGTACACGCTTATAAGGCGCAACTGGTTGCAAATGGCTTTTCTCAAACTCCGGGAGTTGATTGTGATGAAACTTTTTCACCAGTAGCAAAGATTAAGTCTATTAGGGTTATGCTAGCCATTGCTGCATTTCATGACTATGAAATATGGCAAATGGATGTCAAAACCGCTTTCCTTAATGGAAAGTTGGATGAGGATGTTTACATGAGTCAGCCAGAGGGTTGTGTCAGTGCAGAGTTTCCTAATAGAGTGTGTAAGCTTGAGAAATCCATCTATGGAATGAAACAAGTACCTCCCAGATGGAATCTTTGTTTCGATGAGAAATTCAAAGAGTTTGGCTTTTCGAGGAGCGAAGATGAGTCCTATGTATATGTCAAGGCTAGTGGTAGTATAGTTAGCTTTTTGGTATTATATGTGGATGACATACTACTCATAGGAAATGACATCCCAACTCTACAGGAGGTGAAGTCCTGGCTTGGGAAGTGTTTCGCTATGAAGGACCTTGGAGAAGCTGCCTATATCTTAGGGATAAGGATTCTGAGAGACATGAGTAAAAGACTAATTGGACTTAGTCAGAGTACCTACTTGGATAAGGTGCTGAATAGGTTCAACATGCAGAATTCTAAGAAAGGAGAGTTACCGATCGAGAGTAACGCCAGATTGAGTAAGACTCAGAGCCCGAGTATAGAGGCTGAGATAGCTGAGATGAGTCGAGTTCCGTATGCTTCCACTGTAGGCTCGATCATGTATGCTATGACTTGTACTCGTCCTGATGTGGCCTTTGCGTTGAGCATGGTCAGCAGATATGAGGGGAACCCTGGCAAGGCTCACTGGACTGCGGTAAAGAACATTCTCAAGTACATGCGGAGGACTAAGGACTGGGTCCTTACCCTCGGTGGGAGTGATGACTTGAGAGTAGTAGGGTATAGTGATGCTAGCTTTCAGACTGATAGGGATAATTTCCGCTCTCAGTCGGGCTGGGTATTTACCATGAATGGAGGAGCAATTACTTGGAAAAGTTCCAAGCAGGAGACGGTGGCTGATTCAACTTGCGAATCAGAGTATATATAGCATCAAGCGAGACAGAAAAGGAGGCTATATGGCTAAAGAACTTCATAGGAGACCTTGGATTTGTACCAGCTTTAAAGGAGCCTATGGAGATTTTCTGTGACAGTGAAAGTGCAGTTGCCTTAGCTAAGGAACCAAGGGATCACGGAAGATCCATACACATCGACAGAAAATACCATTTCACCAGACATCGAATAGAAGAAGGACTCCTCGTGGAAAAGAGGGTATCATCGGATGAGAACCCATCAGATCCCCTTACGAAGGGACTGGGTAGGGTTAAGCATCTCCAGCATGCGAGGCGCATAGGGCTGAAGGATGATATTAGTTGTAGTAGTTAGATAGCTTTGAAATTTGTAAAGTGTAATTGACGTTTGATGATAAATAAAAGTTGTTGTTTATTTATAAGTAAAGTGTTTCTATCTTCTGTCAATCGTTTACTATCATTTCATTTTTGCATGTTTTGACTTCCAGAATAATTATGTTATGGTATATCATATTATTCAAATTCTCCACAGTCGATCGTATGTTGGAAGTAGATATGAATCAAGACTGTCATGAGATGGCTTGTAGATGTCTAAGATGTTGGACATATCAAGAGTTGCTACAACACTCATGAGTGCTCATAAGTTCTGAGTATTGGATTCAACCCACGCTCACTTGTATCACTTCATGGAATTTATCTCGAGTGATCGTGACGTGACAACTGTCAAAACTCAGGTAAGGACTCATCTAGAACCTTACCATTTCCTCGTGTGCACTTAACTTTTCTTTAGAGTTACAAGTTGAACTAGGTTCGCGACTTAATAGATCCTTCAGAACAATTAGTGTACCTTAGCTTGTGTGGAACAATCACATTGACATGTGAATGAACCAACTATGTGGTAAAGTGCCAAAGTTCAACCTTAAGTCTAAACACAAAAGTATGTTCGGTAGATCACAACTCAAGGGTATGCTATCAACCCAAAATTTCCATATTGGAACAATCAAATGCTTAACAAGGTTAAGTATTCTAAGCAAATATGAACATATTTAAATCATAATAATAACTAATTACAAATTTGAGAAAATGTTCATGCAATTCATAATTTCATTTATGAATCAAAAGTACAATTCAAGGATTGTCTAATCCTATGTTCTTATATTATGAACCCTTATTCCGTTTACATGAACTATATATTTGATTTTTTTTAGAAAATTTAAATCACAAAATAATTAATTCCTACAATTATAAATTAAAATGCAACTCTATGAATTTATTTAAAAAAAAGTACTTGAATGAAAACCAAGAAATAAACTCTTGGAAGTTTATATAATATATCTAGAACTTTTATAAAAACTAAAGATAATTTTTATAAAATTTGAAATGGGGCCATATTTATAAAGTTTACCACTTTTCAACAAGCCTTTAATCCATTCTCTCCTCCCAAAATTCGTTCATAGGCTCTTCCATTCCTATCTCTCTCTCTCTCTCTCTCTCTCTCTCTCTCTCTCTCATTATTACTCATTTATGCAAAATCCCGATGTCAGATTTTGCATGTCAATGTGAGAGGGCAAAACCGACCATAGAGGCATTTTCTGTGGGAGAGATTTTTCCAATTCATTTTTCAGATGTTAACCAACATTTCTGGAGTTTTGTAGCCGATTTTAATGAAGTATAGACCCAAAGAGATGACGAGAGAGATGGTCTATCCAGAGAGACATAATCTCAATTTCTCTCTTCCTTCTCTGTAGAAACCTCACTTTCTCTCTCTAAAAATCAGCCCCTCAACCACGAATTTTCAGCCTTATTTTGGGTGTTCTTGAAGCTTCATATCAAAGGGTAAGTTCTTATCATACACCTCTTGAAGATCCATAACAAATTTTACAAGTTCTACTCACTTTCTCCTTCAAATGTTCGATTTCTAAGGCATGTTCTTGCAAAGAACCTTTGTTTGATCTTGATGTTTGTAGATCACCACCAAAAACATGTTGCATGTTCTGTAAATGGTGTTGATCCATGATCAAACCAAGGTCAAGAGCAAAGGTGATCACATGCAAGCCTTATCTAGCACCAAAAACCAATTTTTCAAAAGTTTAGTCTCATCTAGCTTGGTTGCAAGTAAGATCAAATGGTTAGAAACAAGTATTTCTATAGAATATCTTTAATATAGTGTTTTTATATCTCAATCTAAGCAAAAGAAAATGATATCATTAGGTAAAATAGAAGTTTGAACTATGTTTTCATGAGTTTTACTCTTCAACATTCTCTCAGATTTGTTTACTCAACTTTTAAAGGGCATAACTCACTCATTTCTTGACCAAATCACGATATTATTTTTCTGAGGCCTATTTCCATGAGTTAAATTTCGAACCCAGTTGGCCTTACTATAAAACATTAGAAATATGATTTTTGACAATTTTTACAAAACAGTTGCGCAAACAGCACTTTTCTGTGATCACTAGTTTTGAACTACATGATTAAGGACCTTAAACCCCACAATAAATCTGGAGAAAATTATTTTTGAAACTTAATACATCTTTCTCAGAAGACCTAAAGTTTCATGAACAAAAACATTATATAATTTTGTACAAAATTTGTTGAACTTCCAGCTACATTTGGAACTCATGCACTAGTTAGTGCTACATTTCTAAACTTGTTGGGGTTGAATATCCCATTTAGATCCAAAATAATTTTTAACCAAATTGTTTTATGTAAGCTCATGGTTTCAAGAGATGTTTTGTAAAACCCGAAGTGCTAGAACATAATCTTTATTTTTCTACAAAAATAAGGATTTAATTGCCAAAAATTCAAAATAAATACTTACAGATGAGATAAAAATCTGAAAAATTACATAACTTATTTAAGTACAAAATTTTGATGCCACATAAATTTTCATACAATTTGGTCACTGTTTGGTATTTTATTCATATTTTTCATTTAATTAGGGCATGAATTTACAAAACTGGGTCTTAGGGTTCAAGAGTACAAACCAATATTTTTCTATGCTTGGGGAACATTGTAAGAACCTGTGGAAATTAAATTCGGAATTTTTGAAACTATTTTCTATTTATTTAGAATTTTTCCTAATATTTAGACATAAATTGCAAATAAATAACTAATGGCCTTCAAAAATTCCTATAAAATTTCAAGACACTCATAACCTCTGTTAGAACTAGAATATAATTTGTTACAATTTTTAGAGTTCATTTTCATGCCTTTATAGATTTTTGAACACAAGGCACCGTGAATTCGATAATACCGATAATGAATCGCACACACTTTGGGCACTTTTACGACACCACTAGTTGGATAGGTAGTTATTAGATAATAGATTAGTGAATTGTATCTCACTAGAAACTATTTGTTCCATAGGGCACTAGTAGAAATCGATCTCTACAACACCGAACCCAAAGCTCGAACCGCAAACTCTCCCTAGTGAGTATTCACAGCCCCTTTTTATTGTTTTCATGTTTTGGGGTGGAAAGCATGCTACTGTTTTATGAGTTATCCATACTATTTTATGAACTTATGGAACTTTGTTTTATGATCTTGTTGAACTCTATTTTGTGAGCTTGTTGAGCCTTGTTTTATAAACTTAATAAACTTGGAACGATATTGTTTTATGAACTTAATGAACTTGGAACGATATTGTTTTATGAACTTGATAAACTTGGAACAATACTCTTTTATGAACTTTCTGTTATGAAATTGTGTTATGGACTTTATGCTATGAATACTTGATATGAACTTGTTATGAACTTTGTATGTTAAGTCCCCGAGAACCGAACTACAACCTATTAACTCGTATTTCGAGCCGACGGTCTTATCGATAGCGCTATTAGGGGTAGACAGCCCCCACTCACCTAGAACCGTGAGTGCGTATTTCCGGGAACTGACATCATTGAAACCATGGACATGATGGAATGGGGCAAGAACATTCGTTAGGCTTGGTTGTGAACGGAGTGATTTGGCATTCAACACTCATTTTGAGTTGGAACTTTTGTGAGCAAATCTACATTTTCTTACTGAAATGATGTACCTTTATAAAACTGTGAACTCACCAACTATTTTATAGTTGACCCTCGTTTTTGCATGCTTTTCAGGGAACGGTCAGTGATCTAAATTAGACATCAACAAGAATTTGCACCTGATGTTTCTTTTGTTATGTATTAGACTTTGTACTAGGGAACTAAAATGTAATTTTGCTTCGATCATGATGTAAACTTAAAATTCTCAATGATTATGGTTGGTAATCCTATGTACCTTGTCTTATGAGACCTTAGCCTGTCACCCTTTGTGTTTCCGCTTTAACGGGGTGTGACAGATTATGAGACGCTAATATCATATAAGTCTTCAAACCTAGAGATATGAGTTGTTGACTATGACTTGGTTATACATTGATTGTACGAAAACGCATTGGTAGCTCGATGTTATAAAACCTGCCTTTATGTATAATTCAACAAGTAGTAGAACAAGCATATGAGTCGAAGTTTATATGTTCCTTCTCGGATTAGAAGTGATATCTGGGCCCTCGATGATTTTGTTGTGACCTATGTACTGGGCCCGGTCAGAACTAAATTGATGTGTTCGATTAAGTTCTATGTGAAACAAATCGGAAATCGGGAAAAAAACTGCTGGACAATTAGTAAGACAATGTTCCATGTATTTGTTCGGCTGATATCTAGAACAGAGGATTATATGATCACTTATCTTAAATGACGTATCATCATCATCTCAGTTCCGCAAGACCTTGAAAGAGCTACGATTGCTGATCGGTTCCTGAAGTCATACTTGCAGTTATAGTTAATAGACTTATCCAAGTGGGAGATTGTTGGATAAGGTGTCTAAGTCCATAACTATTTCTGGTATGTACTTGACCCGGTTGGCATGGTCCATTTGGGTTGCATGGCATTGCAAAACTTGGATAGACCAAATGAGAGAAAGGACACTTAAGGTTTGTTAATATATTATAAGTTCTAATATATTAATGATATTATTTAATTAGTATTGATCAAGAATTAATTTGGAATTAATTAAGTGATCAAAAAGAGACTAATTAAATAAATAGGGTTGATTGTGTAAATCATCCATTCTTGTATAGTAGGCTAATGATCCATGGTTTATATGAATTGGGCTAAAATCCATAAGGTGCTCCATGGATAGTCCATGGGGGTTATAAACCCATGGATCATGGAATATGTAAAGCCATGCACATTAGGGTTTACATGGAGTAACGCTACATGTGTCACACTATATAAGAAGCCCTATGGTAAGCAAAATCGGCCACTAAGTGAAGAACTAGATGGCTAGCCGATTTTTAGTGTTAGTGAACTTCTCGCAAGGTTATTCCAAGAGTTGTGGTGTTGTGTGAGACATTAGAGGCATCACACTTGAGGTGCTAGGCTCACAAGGTTCTCAAGGAATCCAAGCAACAAAAGGTATGTTCTTCTACTAGTGTTTTATGATTCAACTACCTTATAACATGCTAGTTAGGAAGTAAACCTTGTAAAATTATTATTTGCATGTATCTTAGAGAAAACATAGATCCAAGGTTTCTAGGGTTGCATATACACAATAGGAGTGTTAGAATGCTCAAAACCCTTCACAAAGAAGGTTGCCAAAACACCTCATGAGATGTGGACATGGAAAGCTCAATTGCTCGTACATATCAAGGTTTGGGGTTGTGAGACACTCATAAGACGAGAGACTCATGAAAAACTTAAACCCAGAGTCGTGAAGTGTTAGTTTATTAGCTATCCATAAAAGTCCTTTGGATACTTGTTCAACAGACCTAGTGAGAATGTGGTCTTTGTAGCTCGAAGAGGAGTATTTCACAAGAGAGTGCTCATATTCAAAGATGATAGTGGGAGTGCTATTGATCTTGAAGAAATTCAAGAGTCGCCCAATGAAGGAACCTCTGATAACACTAGCACTCAACTTGAGGAAGAAATTCTAGTTGAGCTAGTTGACAACTCATTACTCCTTTGTCGATCTTGTAGGGTTAACATGCCACACACATTCTATGGTTTTCATATTACATTGGTTGGTGATACGTTTATCAATCATCAAAAACTGGTAAATTTGGATGAACCTGCTAACTACAAGGAAGCAATGGCAGTCCCTAAGGCTACTAGATAGAATGAGGCAATAGAGAGTGAGATTCAGTCTATGTTTAATAATCAAGTGTGGAACTTGGTTGATTATGTATGTGGTTGAAAGACAGTCGGGTGCAAATGGATCTTCAAGAAGAAGACCGACATGGATGGGAAAGTGCACACTTTCAAAGCTAGGTTGGTTGCAAAGGGATTTACTCAAACCCAAGGAATTTACTATGATGAGAACTTTTTACTAGTAGCTAACATAAAGTCTATCAGGATTATGCTTGCTATAGCTGTATTTCAAGATTATGAAATTTGGTAGATGGATGCTAAAACCACGTTCCTTAACGGGAAGTTATCTGAGGACGTCTACATGAGTCATCCAGAAGGTTTTGTGCATGCCAAGTTTCCTGATCGAGTGTATAAGCTTGTGAAATCCATTTATGGACTGAAACAAGCATCTCACAGCTGGAATCTTTGATTCCATGAGAAAGTCAAAGAGTTTGGGATCTCTAAAAGTGAACATGAGTCCTGTGTATATGTCAAAGCTAGTGAGAGTATAGTAACTTTCCTAGTGTTGTATATTGATGACACACTCCTTATACGAAACAACATTCGAAGTTTGCAAGATGTTAAGTATTGGCTTGGAAAATGTTTCGCAATGAAGGATCTAGGGGAAGCGGCCTATATTCTTTGAATAAGGATTCATCATGATAGAAAGAATCGTCTTATTGGTCTTAGCCAGAGTACATATTTGGATAAAATACTAAAGAGTTTTAGTTTGGAGAATTCAAAGAAAGGAGAATTCCCTATTCATAGTACTATCAAGTTTAATAAGACTCAAAGTCCATGTACTGATGAACGTATAGCTGACATGAGTCGAGTCCCATATACTTCGGCTGTAGGATCGATCATGTACGCAATGACATGTACTCTTCCTAATGTGTCTTATGCTTTGAGCATGGTTAGTCGGTTTCTGGGAAATCTTGGTAGAGCCCATTGGATTACGGTGAAAAATATTCTTAAGTATCTACGAAGAATGAATGACATGTTCCTAGCTCTTGGCGGCAGTGACACATTAAGACTAACTGGTTACAGTGACGCCAACTTTCAAACAGACCAGGACAACTTCTATTCACAGTCTAGCTGGTTGTTCTTATTAAATGGGGGAGCAGTTTCTTGGAAGAGTTCCAAGCAAGACACGGTGGCCGATTCCACATATGAGTCAGAGTACATTGCAGTGAGTGAAGCATCGAAGGAAGCAACTTGGATAAAGAAATTTAACGGAGATCTTGGAGTCATTCAGACTATTTAGGAACCAATGTAGCTTTTTCTGTGAAAATGAAGGTGTAGTTTCTTTGACGAAAGAAACAAAGGATCATGACATATACAAGCATATCGACAGAAAATACCATTATATTCAACATCAGGTAGAAAGACACCTTATGGTGAAGAAAGTATCATCAAAAGATAATGTTGTGGATCCTTTCACAAAAGCTTTTTAACATCCCGATGTTGAGGTAATTTCAATTTTGGCCCTATGAATGGATAAGTATAGCATTTTAATCCTTGAGTACAAGAAAGAGTGAAAAAAGGCCCGTAGTGGCATTTTGGTAATTATGGACAAGGAGTAGTACATTGGGCATATGTTGTGTATGCTGAGAGTACTAGGGCGGTCCCTAGTACGTTGGGCATACATCATGTATATAGGGCGTACGTAATGAAACCCCAAACCCTAATTTTTAGGGTTTAGTCCATATCAAAAGCATCATTAACTCTTTATTCCTCATCCCCCTTTAGACTCCAACCTTCATTTCATCCTTTGAAACCCCTGATCCTTTGTGTGTGATCATTTGATCTCAAAAGTGTGTGTGTGTTTGGTGCTTTTGAAGCAAGGTGAAGAAAGAAGCATCATATTGGGAGATCAAGGTCTTCTAGATCCAAGAACACCGCACCTTCAAGGTCCATTTTGAGGTATAAACTTATGAACTTGATGAATCTAAGCATAGATCTAATTTAGACATGGAGTTTGTGTCATTTTGGTCCCATTATTTGGGTATTTGGAGTATGAGCTACTATATCCACTTTAAGTTGTCCTTTCAATCACTTTGAGGTGTCTAGAAGCATAAAAATGTAGTCTTGATCATATATTTCCTTCCATGCATGTGTTTTTAGGTCTTAATGAGCTAAGTGGTTGAGGTGTTTGATTTTTAAGACCTTTTTAGCCATGCAAGACCATAAAGTTGGAAACTTTATGGTCAAAAATTTTATTTGGGACTTGGATATGCATTTGGACGTGTTAAGTCGAAGTATTAAGCTCAAAATCGATTAAGTGGGAAGCTGCTGCCTACGATGGATATACCGAAGGGTACGTTACACGTATGCAGATTTGGCCCCGACGACTCAGACCTTGAGTACGCCCCGCGTACCTCCGGAGTAAGCCCTGCATACGAAGCCTGAGTCGACTCGGTTGACTTGTGGATTTTGACAAGTATTGACCAAGGGTATTTTCAGAAAATGTTATTAATTTAGAATGGGTCATGTTTCGACATTTAGGATTTGGGTTGAGCCGGTATTTGGGAGCAGAGTATTGATCAACTATTCGTCAGTATGTGAGGTAAGTTTTCCTCACTGTACTTAAGGGTCGAAGGCACCAAGGTTGGCCCATTGGATTGATATCCTGGTTTTACCGTATGCTATTATGTTGTGGTGATATGTCTCCTGGTATATAGGATTTTGCTATGTTGTAGTGATTTTCTAGATTTGTATGACTACCTGTTATTGCTAGCTATTGATTGTTACGGTATATGTTCATATGTGATGGTTTACCGGGTTGAGGCGGTCCTACTTTGTGCTGAAGGCTATGATATCCAGGGTGGTTCGGATAAACTGAAGGCTTGGGAGGTGGACCAGTCAGGCTGAAGGCCCGGAGAGCGGTCCATATAGGCTGAAGGCCCAGTGAGGTGGTTCAGTCATGTTGAAGGCTCTGTATGGATGTTGTTGTTTGTTATGTTTATGTTGTGGTACTTTGGGGGAACTCAACATTTTTGGTGAATGAATAATAGAGAATTATTTATGAGTATCATACTGCCTTATTTAATTATTTGTTCTTGTGTTTTTTTTTGCATGTTTATACTTCCAAAGTAATTTGAATGATTCAAACCTCATAGTTGTTCATACTTTTGGAAGTAAGTAGTGAATTAAGATTGTCATGAATTGATTGTAGATTGTCGTTTGAGGTTAAGACATTGCAATTGGAATTGCTACAATATTCATGAGTACTTTGAAAATAAGGATTTTAAGAATTGGATAAACCCACACTTAGAGATTTGTTCATGGATCTAGTCACGAGTAGTTTTAAGATGATAATATCCACTATCCTTAAGCGAACATATATAGTTCGTCGTTTACGAACCAATTGTGCATTGGTTTACCCAAATACATCTCGTAACTGGGTGTTATAAAGAGTAATTCCATGTATGATTTGGTTAGTAAATTGTATGACTATATAGTCAAAGTTAATCATTCCTTTGTCCCTAACAGGAAAAGGCGATATCTTTGGGCCTCTCGATGATTTGATGTTAACTGTATCTATAGTGTTAGGCCCAACCAGGACTAATTAATAAGTTCAATTGAAGTCTAATAAAGTCTTTACAAATCGGGAGATCGAAAAACAGAATCTTGGACAATGAGATTATTCTGATCCATGTCCTGTGTCTATATGATATCTTGTAGAACGAAGGAATAGTTGATCACTTATCATAGGACCGGCGGCTGATATGAATTACAGTTTGGCAATGGCTTTGGAAAGAACACTTTGCTATTTACTTCAAGGTCTATACTTGAAATTATAGTTACAGGTTTATCCAAGTGGGAGACTATTGATTTAGGTGTCTAAGCCAATAACTAAATTGATATATTCTTTAAATAAAAGCAAAGTCCTTTTTGGGTTGCACTCTGAACTAGCAACTGAAAAGAATTACATTTGGAGAGAGAGGATAATTTATTAATATATTATATGATTAATATATTAATTAGAAATAGTAATTATTAATTTAGAATTAATCAAAAATTAAATGGAATTAATTTTGGGATTAATTAAATTAACTGGAAATGCAGGGACTAAAGGTGACATTGTTCAAAAGTTGAGCAATGAAGATATTCTAGAACCTCCCTCACAGGGACAATTTTTGTAGAGGATCCTAAGGCTTATAGGAATCCTTATAGGATAAGTGCCTATTTTGAGATATTACTATTATATTCAATTGAGTGTTATCCAAGGATTCCTTATCACCTATAAATAGGACCTTAAGGGTCATTATTTTCGTCCATGCTCTCAAGACCTTCTATAGCCGAAATTCCTTACCCTCCTCCTCTCTCATCTTGTGTTTTTTTTTCTAAGTTTTGGATACAAACCATTAGAGGCATCATCTCTTTGGCGCTATTCTTTCCAAGTTTCATAATTACAACGATTGGTTTGATTTGTTTCTATAACAAATCAAAAGTTATGTAACCTAAACTTTGTAATTTTTTATTTACATTAGGGCTAGGCTAGTTTAGTAGTTCATTGTATGTTGCTATCAAGATGTATGACATAGATCCTTTATATGATGCATGCACCCTATTAATTGTTAATTGTTTTCCGCATTGTACATATTTGCTATCTATACATCCCATCAATAACGAGGGAGGTACGGTGTTTGTTCTTGTAGCTTCTCGATTGTGTTGCCGACTTTGTGTCTTGTTTGTTTGCCTACTTTTTCTTCCATGCTTGAAGATGGAGTTGTTGCTTATTTCGACCGAGACTGAGTATGCTTATATATTGGTTGTGGCATGTTTTCTTCATTTGTTGTTCTTGTTTAATTCGTCATATGTTTTCCTTTGCTTGTTGTTTTTTGTGTTACCACAGCTAGAACTTAACATTCCACAGTAGTTTGTGTGTCTAGATGCTCGTTTTTTTGTTTTTGGGGTTTGTATGAAGGTGGGCATCATGTTACTTGAACTAAATTGAGTATTTGATACATTATGTAGTGATGTTTTTTTACCATAGCTTTTTAGAACATCAATAAAATGCATAGATGGTGCCAATGATGCTACATCGTCTCCATCAGATAGGTTTTTGGTGCTCTGGTAATGGTATAACTTTGGTGGGATCGTAGAAGAGTCAATAGCTTCCTAAAAATAAGAAGACAAGAAGGGTCATGAATATCATTAGGAGGGTTCCTGGTAATACTATATGATGCCTAAGTTAGAACAACCAGGTCATGGTATTACAATGTGTATGAGTTAGAGTGATACACTCTCCCTTGTGTTTGTTTTGTGATATTTTCCCTTTTATAAGATTTTAATCATGCATGGAGTAAGACATATATCACTGTTACTAATATTTGTTTATAAGTGGAACCGCTAATATTTGTTTATAGGTGGAACTTACCCTAACATTGTGGGCTTTTTATTAAAGAATGTTACCTTTAGTTCTTGTGCTAGAATTATGGGATTTGATTAGCATTGTTGGGATTTGTTGTTGGTTAGGTTTGTTCGACATATTCTTATTGTCCTTTTGTATTTACGTACCACCTTTTGGCGATCGATATCCAAGCGTTTTTTACGAGGTCGTGGTTTATCCTTCTATTTGCTCTAACGTGATTTCTTTGGATGGGTCCCCTCACTAACACGTGGCTACATTAAGGTCCAACCGTCTCCTATCCAAATTGTCGTGAATATGACACGAAAATATATTATACCACTGTGTATCCATAGTTTACAATTTAACATCAACAAGGATGATATTGCTCATGTGACTTTTCGCTTCGAAAACAACTTCATTTTGGCAATGTCAACCACATCAAGACATTTTTGTGGATAAGATACTACAGCTACCAAAATCAACAAAAATTTGGAGTATAAAAAAGGGAAATCTATAGAAAAGTCCCAAAAATTTAGTCTAATTTATGAAAAAGTTCCAAACTAAAATTTGTTTACAGAAAAGCACAGAAAACCGGCCAAAACTTACAAAACCCTTTTCGGCCGGTTTCGTAGATTTAGCCGGTATTCTGTCATTTTTTGTTAGTTTGCTCAAAATGTTAGGACTTTTCTAAAAATTGCCCGATAACAAAAATATTCGGTCTTTTTTGAAAAATACTATGGAATTACATGATATTATTATTAACAAATCATTTATAAATATAACAAATATTTTTATTATAAACAAAGGAAATACATTTTTGCTAATTGTAGGAATAAATTGGTGGAGTAAATACTCCTCTATTGCATGCTGACCACTTCAAACTCTCTATGTTACTCCTATTCATTGTTGTGAGTATGATGGTGAGATGTACTCAGTCAGTGTTCCTCTAATGTTGGTGATCCTCTTATGTTATCTAACATAACTACCACCCAACATCCATACCTCACATGGTAACACCCATCGGCTAACACATATTTATCGAGCAAGTAGACACTTATTGATTGTGTATTAGTAAATATTATCATCTCTTATATTTAATTGGAGAAACGTACAGAGTACATCTCACTATGACTCCCACAACGAGGAACATAGGGAGTTTGAAGTGGTCAACAAACAATAAAGGAGTAGCTAGTCCACCATTATATTCTTAGAAATTAGCAACAAATGTAGTTCCTTTGTTTATAATAAAAATATTTGTTATATATATATAAATGATTTGTTAATAATAATATTCATTAATTCCATAATAATTTTCAGAAAAGTCACAATATTTGGTTATCGGGTAATTTTCAGAAAAGTCCTAATATTTTGAGCAAACTAACGAAAAATAATAGAATACCGACTAAATCTACGAAACCGGCCGAAAAGGATTTTTTCGAAGTTTTAGAATATATTTTGTGTTTTTTTGTAAACAAAATTTAGTTTGAGACTTTTTCATAAATTAAACTAAAATTTTAATATTTTTCTGGAGATTTCCCTTAAAAAATATAGAAAATAAAGAGTATATAAATCAACCAAATGGTTAAGGGTTAAAATTTTAAATAGATAGATTTATAACTATTAAATAGGAACTATTATATTTTTGAATTAAACAAAAAAAAATAAAGCTGTATCATGAGTCATACACAAAGAAAAAAAATAGATATCAAAATGTGTTTTGAGTTTCTAAGCTTAACAAGTTATAAAAAAAAAGTTAATTTAAAGGTGAGAAAAAATAAAAATGAAGTAAAAAATGCAAAAAAACCCTAACAATAAGATTAAAATACGTGTTTATTACTTTATTGGGTTTTTGGAGTTGATTGGACATTGCCCTGGACACCGTCGCCGCCTCTACCTCTTTTCCAGCTCCACTTGCTTCTCCATTCTTGGTTCATGGTTCAGCAAATAGAATTTTCCATCTAGAATCCATTGATGGTTTGATGTTTGTTTTGTTTTTGTAAAGCCAAAAAAGCTGAAGTTTCACTTTTGTTTATGTCTAGAATGTGGATAAGGCTATTTACGGTTTTTGGAAAGTTACAGTCGTCTATCAACAGGTTGTAAATATTTTTCTGGATTTTTAAGCCAACATCGTAGCCTTTTGTGGAATAATCTTGGTTATGGAAATCAATTTGGTTGTGGAATCAACCTTAGTAAAATTCTTATTTTCTCTCCTAAATAGCAGGATCACTGCCACGGGCTTGACCCTTTGGACCTTGCATCCTAGATTCAACTCGTCTTATATACAAGTATCCATCTCACACCTCCTAGCTTGTATTAAAATATAATATTGATCCTTATTCGATACTCGTGTTACACCAAATGGCCGGTGATACTAAAATCTCAAATATTATTGAGAATCCAATTTGATCACCAAATTTTTCAATCCTTTATGATCACAATTAAATTCGACATCTTGAAGTTAAATTTTAGATTTGCCATCGGTTAAATGTAAATTTTCTTTTGCGTATGAATTATATCAAACCAAAATAACATAATATCTTCTTGATAACTTTAATATTATAATATATTTTACATATTAATAAATGTTAAACCAATAATGAAATGCATGAAGTGACAAGGTCGTCTTTTATGGTTTTCACTCTTTGAGTGCAATATTTATTTATTATTTGTATGTTACGCAATTAATTAATACAAGCATTTCAAGGACCACTTGGAGGTACTCTTGTACTCAAAACACTAGAGAAGACATTGGATACAAACAAAAGTTGAGATATATTTTCATCCACAAATGATTATTAGATCATTAACTGTGTCGTCTTTGTGATTTAGTACTAAATCAAGAGGTCTAATGTGTAGATAATCGAGGTCCTACTCAGTATATATGAATCCTAACCCAACAATTAAGAGTGTCAATGAAATTTTTACTTGGCTCCTCTACTTCATTTGTACGTATCGCCATCCCATTAATCAAGAAAGTGAATTTGATTTGCCGCTTTGTTTTTTTTTTTAATTGTGTGCGTCAAAGATCAATTATCCGAACAACACGTTAGTATAATAGCTTCAAGGTGGTAGGAGTTTTACGATTTATGGAAACGATCTCAGAAAGAATAGTTTTTGAATTCTGAATGTGATTTTGAGTATCAAATAGGGGAAGTGTTTATGGGGTTGATTGGGTTGCACAATTGATTACTTGATTGGTTCTTACTTAATAGCCGATTATTGATTGGATTTTTAAATGGTAAGATACGTCATCTGAATGACTCATGTCGAACTGGTTCCATCACATGAGAAGTAAATGTCAAAGCAATAGCGAGATTTTGAGCATGTAATTGTTTGAGAAATTTATTTACGAAATTTTGTACCTTAACCGTTATGCTCCCAATGTAACCGTTATGCTCCCATCATAGGTGCCTTGATTGATTTCCAGTCTATCACACGAAGCACAAAGCCTAGATCTTGATTGTTATATCGAGATATCGATCGAAAGTGATATTGTTGGAGCATGTAAGATATATGTTGAATCTAATATTGTTTCTCCAAAAGAACCCTTGTGGAGATAGGGGAGGCTCCAACAATTAGAGAGACATAAAAGACTGTGTGTGTCATACCGATGTGAAATACATTAACACTTCCCCTCAAAGAATGGGTAGATATATGTAAATTTCAAAATTGTCTTTCCAAAAAAGTCCTTATGAAAAGAGTGGGAGTCCAACATATATATAAAGACATGAGAGACCATGTCGTACCAATTTAAATACACTAACAAAGCAAACTAGGATTTCACTTGACGCACACTTTTATGAGATATTCATAATAGAGAGTTCAAAATTCTCGTCATCATCCACAAAGTTCTTGATTTTGACGTGAAAGAGTTGAGTTCATTCGTTTATTAAATTTGTGCTTCGAAGAAGTTATATAGTCGGGCATTGTGCAATGTACATTTATATAACTATGAAATTTCAAAATTAAAGAGTTAATTTCCAGTTGTAATCGAAATTGACTCACAAAGGTAACTTATGGGCAAGAAAGAGACATTTCATGAGATAAAGTCACAAAGCGGAGGCAAGGTTTTTAGTCTACGGAGTATTATGATGTGGGAATTTTGAAAGTAACAAGGGTTTTGGCTACTTCTTGCCTTTGGAAAACCTATAAGTGTTGTTGACACTTGACACTTAACTCCAACGATGAGATGAGAAAATCCAATCTATGTATGTGTAGTTTTAACCCTAAATAATTTTAATGATTTTAATTTTTTAATAATTTAGTTTTTAAAATTATATGTAGGTTAAATTACATAAAAATCAACACTTTTCGAAAAGATTTGATTTTAATACTATGTTATTTAATTTTTTTTGCAATGTTGACAATTTAATCAATCAACCGAGTTGCCCACTGACGTGGTATGTTGACCTACCAATCTTTGATGACGTGACATGTCGTCATGACACTATTTAGTTATTTGGAGCTAACGTAGCATGAAGGCATATCAAAATTGAAAAACAATTCTCAAAAGACACTAAATTTTTATTTTTATTTTCAATTTTTACACTAATTTTTCATTTTTTTAAAACGATTTTGACATACCGTTTTTTTCTCCTAATCAAAAAACAGGTTTTCCAGTATCATTCAATGTTGACAATTTCCATTTGAAATGATACTAATATATTTTTTTTAAAATTTGAAATCGTATAAATAGTTTTTTTACATATAAAAACCATCTTTGTTTATACGAATACAAGTTTTTTATATTTAAACCATAATAATTATGTATAAATATGTATTACTTGTATTATAATTGTATTTTTTATTAAATACATTAAAATTAAAGTATGTATTTTTTACATGGAAATACGCTTTAAATGTATAAAAATATATATATTTCAAAATTCGGTTTAGATGTAATAAAAATATGTATTTATACATAAAAATATGTATTAATTGCAATATCTTTTGTAATTGAGCCCTTGATAGTTACTTGTTGATATGAAACTGGTTAATTACTAATTGAGCATTTGACAATTAAATCAACCATATAGCTAGAACTTATGTTTTTATCAATATAACTTATGTTTTTATTGTTTTTTTTAGTTGTTCGATTTCAATGAAAAATTATAATATTTAACCAAACAATATGTAGATATGGCGTGTGACTTTGTCTTATTATTATTATTATATGTAACCTCAGAGTTTGTATATTGTGAAAATTGTTCATTTTCGTTTATTTTATTCGTATTTTATGTTAGAAAAAGGTTACAGAATATCAATTATAACTTGGATATTTCAAGGATCATATGTGAAATTATTTTCCAAATTCTATAATTTTGACCATATTGCATAAGTAACACATAAACATATTTAGGATAATCCAAGAAAAACTTATTTGGGTTTCATTTAAAATCCAAATTTCATAAGCATATAATACCTTGTTTTATTTGAGACAAGAATTTAAAGAGTAAGTTAAGTGAAGAAGAAGTGTTTCGAATAACAAACATTCTAAATTTATACAATGAATGGTAGTTCTTTTCCATTATTTAAGGGGAAAAGTTATGTTTGTTGTGAACCATCATGATAGTTGGGATGTTAGCGAGACCCATAGAACCCATCAAGGGGAATGCCCTTTGGAACCACACTAAAGCGCAACCCCTTGTTCCCTATGTTTTCAAGATCACATTAGCTTATCTATGTGTTCACTTTGCACCTCCGAAATCTTATTTAATGAAAGTGCAGTTATAAAAGAAATAATACATATGTATACATAACATTATAGTTGAATTGTAAAAAACTTTAATTTATACTAAAGTTTGGTTTTCAAATGTAAACCTCACCCCCTTTTGGCCTGTTTAGCTCACAACACGACATTGATATCACTATCATCCCATAAAGCGTGTAAACATACAAGCAAACAAGCAAGACTGCACGACTCTAGTTAAGGATACAATTATATCATAAAATTACACAAGCATCCTACACACAACAGATCCCATAATAACATAACTAATACAATGAGAAAACTCACTTGAATCATAAGACCTGAAATCACACACTTATATGACTATTCAAACGAATCCGTTACACACACCACCTAGGACAAATAGAGGTCACACCTTAGTCTACAGCTCGAACCCTCAAAGTTTGCTAAAAGTCAAACTGATCAAAAAGTCAACAAAAGCACGTCGTGACCAAGACTAGGCACGTCGTGCCCGTAACACAACAAAACAGTCTCGAAATCATCCATAGGCGCGTCGCGACACTAAAAGAGCATGCAACGCTTAATAACTTTGTAACACTCCAAAATTTCAAGACAAACTTTTCAATTTTAAAAATTCAAATAAAACATTCCATACAACCATAAAGAGCAATTATCCAAGGTTTCGATGATAAAAATCAGAGTAAATAAGTCATAATTCGGAACATCCCAAAATCAATAAGCAGATGCATTGTAATCACACTGCGCCTTTCCATTTGCTACTAAAAGTACCTTAAACATTTAAACTTAAATCGTATGTACAAAACTTTGTGAGTTCCCCAAAATACCACATACAACACATAATACTGGGTCTCTCCGTAGGTGTATATTTCAACCCATGTAATGCTATTGTCCACCCATAGTCTAACAATCACTTTCGTTTCTATAGTCCCCCTATAGTCTTTCCTGTTGTGGTCCACCCATAGTCTTTTATGAATTTACTATGGTCCATCCATAGTATTTCATACAAGTCAGGAAGAAAAACTAATATACATTGACACTTAGTGTCCTACACATTATAGTGAGAAGACTAACCTGAATTTAAAGCTGAAGCAACAGCACTCGAAGTCACGCAAAGTCAACTACACGAATCACCTACAACAAAAAGACTCAACATCTAAGTCTACAACCTAAACCTCCAAGTTGACTAAAATTCAACCTGGTCAAAAAGTTATCGGTCAGCAGTCAACTCTCACAGGCCACCGTGCTACGACCAGACCCTGGTCGTGTTGTGGTTGCTGAGTGACAAAACAGTCGTTGGGGTTCTCAGCCCACCGCGTTGTGGCAATGCCTTAGTTGCATCATGTTTACGTCCCAAACAATTTAACTTATTAAGCTCTTAACCCTTATCTCCAGAGCTCCAAAGCTTAGTTCTGGGTCGACTTAATTGATGCATGGATAAAGTTTCCAATTTTATCCATTCCTTGACCTCTAGAGACCTAGACCTAAAACCCTAACACTAAAAGGTACCAAAATGACCTAAAAGGTCCATGCATGGCTGAGTTGAGTGCAAGCACTCAAATTTATGGGACCATAAGGTCCAAAAACTAATGAAAATAAAAACCAAGGCCGTGGAGTTGCTCAAAAATCCAAGCATCCTCTTATAAAGACCATAATATAGCATATAAGCATACATAATGACTCAATAAGAAGAAAGTTATGAGCTTTATACCTTCAGAATCCTGGAATTGCTTAGAAGATCCACTCTCTACCAGAAACAACTCTAATCACAAGGAATGGCCACCTTCTTCTCCCAAAGGCTCTCAAGAACTGGAAACACCAAGAAACACACACTAAAACACTAAGAATACACACACTCAACTTAAGGGTTCTTTCTTGAGAGTGGGGGTTGAGGATAAGCCAAAAACCTAATCATAAGATGCTTAAATAGGGCTGAAGTCCCGATACCTAGGGTTTTGTCCCATCCGCCACCATGATGTCACTTAAATGACATTGTCGCACCTTGGTGCATCTCCACCATGATGCCGCGGCCAATTATAATTCTCAAAACCCCTGATTTTAAATAATTTCAAGTTAAAAGATTAATACCTGAAAACGGATGTTACAGACTTAACAACCTTCTTCATACAACTCTCTTAATTCCTTTAACCAAGAGTTATATCTTTCATATCTGATTCTTAGAAGGTTCATAATGGATAAAGTTTCCAACTTTATCCATATTTATTTCCTAATCAAACCCTAACTCTTAAACTGACCAAAATAGTTAAGGACTTATGCATGGCTTAAAGGGAGCCCATGCGTCCCTCTTTCTATTATCTTAAGTCCAAAAACCAACACAATACATACCTAGAGTTTTGAAGTTGCTCAAACTCCAAGAACATCTCCCAAAATACCAAAAAGGGACACCTAAGCATGATATAAGAACTAATGAACAATAAAGGTGAAATGTTTATACCTTTCCCAGGTCCAAACGTTGCTAGAAATGCAAGATCTTTATTGTAACAAGCATCAAAACACCACCTTCTTCTCCAAATTTCACTCCAAGGATCAATATCTTCAAGAACATATACAAAAATACACACACAATTCTAGGGTTTTCTCTTTGGGGGGGATGGAGGCTAAAAATGGCGAACCCTCAGGATTAGTGTTTGTATATAGGGCCCAAGGCCTGAGATTAGGTTTTCGAGCTTTATGGAGATGTTTCGTGCATATAACTAAGGTGCTTTGCGCCCTATGTGTCATATTCACATCGCGTCCACTGAAAGTTGCCGCACCCTGAAGTAAAACCCTAAATCTCTAACTCTAATAAGATAAATAACTTTAACGGATACATACTTAGATATATGTGTTACAACTCTCCCTTACTTGTCTAAGATTTGTCCCTAAAATCCGCAACAACTCAGGATACTACTCATGCACTTCCAATATGGATTTTCAAGACCCTTCATAATTCCAACTGAGTGTTCTTCTCTCTCGTACTAATATGATCATCGTAGCTTAACAGCTTATGACTACTCAGCTCCAAGCACAACTGAAAGGTTTTAAATACACTAACACATATAACATGACATCAAAAGCATATTATAAATTTCTAGTATAATGTTTAAACTAAAACCTAAAAGGATCTTATGTTCATACAAGTATTGTAACTACAAGAAAGTTAAGATTACATACCTCTTTGTTGGCCAAAGATATCCTTGCTTGAAATCTTGTTGTTACGAGATTAGGGTTTTGAGCTTTATGGTGACGTGTCATGCATATTACTAAGGCGCTTCGGGACCTATACAGCATATTCACATTACTTCCACTTAAAGTCGCCACACCCTGAAGCAAAACCCTAAATCTCTAACTCTAATAAGATAAATAACTTTAACGGCTACATACCGGAAACATGTGTTACAAATTTCCGCCACTTGTTGAGTTTTGTCCTCGAAATCCGCAACAACTCAGGACACTACTCATGCACTTCCACTTTGGGTTTTCAAGACCCTTCATAATTCCACTTGATTTTTCTCTTCTCTCCTACTAATCTGATCATCAAAGCTTAACAACTTACAACTACTCAACTCCAAACACAACTGAAAGGTTTTGAACACACTAACATATAATCTATGGCATTGGAAGCATATTATAATTTTCCAGTAAAATGTTGAAACTAAAAGCTACAAGGATTTTATGTTCATACGATTATTTTAACTACAAGAAAGTTAAGATTACATACCTCATTGTTGGCCAAAGATCTCCTTGCTTGCAATCTTGTTCTTGCCATTTTGAATGCATGCCAAGGATCCAAATGATAATCCCTCTAATGGAATCGTATTTAAGAAAACCAACTAAACAACAAGAAAACTCCTTGGGGAAGGGAAGAAAACCGCCAAAACACAAACCCTAAAAGGATTATTCTTGTGTCGACTTTGGAGAGGAAAGGGGGGATGGGATAAAATTTTCAGCGAAGGGATTTAGTATCTAGGGTTTGATTCCTAGCACCTTATTTATAGATATCCAATTTATTAATTCCAAAGCAACTGCCCTTTTGCTGAAATCAACCCCTGGAATTTTCCAATTAACTAAACCTTTTAATTAATTAACATCCAGTCCATGCATTTAATTAATTATGATTAATTCCAAATTCGATTCTAGTTAATTATCATAAGATAACAAGTTAATAAAGTAATTTCTCTAGAATTCCTTTTGTCATTTAATTGCTCAATAAGGTCTTAAGGGTAAACTGAAAGGACTTGTTATTATTAGAAATATTACCAATAGTTATGACCTTGGATACTATTTCCAACAGTCTCCCACCTGGATAAGTCATCAATTATAAGTCATCAATTATATGAGGTCTAATACTTTCAAATAATCAGCAGAGAGTGTGTCATCCAATGCAACTGTCGAACTCTAATCAAATCAATAGACCACCCTTAGATAAGAGATCAAATATTCCTTTATTCTAGAAGATATTTGTATGAACCTGAGACATGGAAAATGGTCAATCTCCGTGTTCAAGATTACGTTTCACGATAAAGATTTGTGACCCCCAAATCAAGCTACTCAATTGAACACATTAATTTAGTAAGGGTTCATACAAGCACTTAGATGTTACTACCAAATTATTGAGGGGCCTATAGATACCGCTTATTCTGTTAGGGCAGAAGAAAAAATTAAACTTTAACTACATAGTTTTTGTCTACTCATCAGGTCACACATGGACATACTCTGTATTACTGCCAATTACAAACAACGTTGGAGTAGACCAATGTATAAAAAAATTACAGATCAAAAACCTCATGTATATCTATTTGAATAATAAGAGATATTATCATCTTAGAATTTCTTGTGAGTTTATCCAGAAAGCAATCTCTAAGTGCAGGTTACTTCAATACTTAAATATCCATTAAGTACTCATGCATGTTAGTCCCAGTCTCTATGATATATCCAATCACCATGGACGATCTAGTAATACTCCATGACGGTCTTAAGTCACTACTTACTTCCAACAATATGACTGAATGTGGAGGCTTGGGTAATTAATACTCAAGAAGTGGGTTCCAAACATGCAAAATGAAACATTATAATAAATTAATGCAAATAATAGCAATCCTACATATTATTAAGTCACCATAAAATAATCACCAAATCAGATAAAATTTATAATGTATAAGTTTCAAAATATCAAACTAACAACTAAAACATTTATGCCATCTCAATTGGAAATCTAATGCCTATGGACCTAGTATGATCATCATGCTTTGGTCCGTGATAATGGCTTTGTTCTTTATCTTATATATCCATAATCTACACCTGATCTTGATCGATACTTCTTCTCAGTAACACCTCCACTAAAACCTTTTTTTAGAGGTGGTAAAAGACCACAGATGCTAAATTGCTTAGAGCATCTGCTTTCTTGTTTTTCGAGCGCGAGATTTAAGTTACTTGAATCTCTTAGAACTATTCTATTTGTTCATTCGCCCTTGCCAAGTATTATCTATGTATGTTTCCTTAGCTTCATGTGTCACATTTGTTTGGTTGGTGACCAACATCAAATCTCCAAATGTACTTACCTTAGACACATTCATACTAACGGCTAATTGCAATCCGACCAATAGTGCCTCGTATTTTGCTTCATTGTAGGAGCATTTGAAATTGAAACGAAGAGCATATGTCAAATTCTCCCCTAAGGGACTCGTTAATATGACTCCTACTCCGAAACCATCACGGTTCGATGAATCATTAGTATGTAACACCTATTGATCTGGAATTGCATTTTGTTTTGTAGTTCTATGCAACTTACCAACCAATGGAAAATGCTTTGTCTGGATTACCTGAACGCATGACTCTTTTATGGTGTAAGTGTCCATATTTCCTTCTTCGGGCATTTCCATCAAGAAATCTGCCAAATCCTATGATTTTATGCTTATTTTGGGTTATAGGACATATTGTATTCCCCTAATTCTATTTCCTATTTGGTCATCCATCCTGATCATTCCGGTTGCATCAAAATTTTTGTATTGGATGGTTAGTTAACACTGAGAAATGATGTGTCTGAAAATACATTTTTAGTCGTATTGTTGTCTAGATTAAAGAGATGGTTCGATTTTTCAATTATCGATAAAATTAATTCTACACCATGAAGAACTCGACTAACGAAATACATTGGAACTTGATTTTTTTTTTCTCTTTCAGCAATGAGGACTGCACTTATGTCTTCCTCGTTGGTGGATAAGTACACATTTAGAGGTTCATTCACAACAGGACTAGCCAATGTATGTAGGTTCTACAAATGTTGCTTCATCTTTTGGATAGCTTCTTCTTCCTCTCTTGTCCATGTGATGCTATTCTTTCCCACATTCCCTTTTAACAATTGGAAGAACATCATGGATTTCTCCGCTAACTTTTCTAATAATCTTCCCATCGGAGGTGGTTTCCCATTTACAAATTTGTATGTCTTTGATTATCTTAGGGGTCTTCATGCTTAGTAACGCTTGTATTTTATTTAGGTTAGCTTCTATTCCTGATCTAATTACAATATGTACCAAGAACTTCCCTTTTTTGTGTTCCGAACACACACTTTTTGGGAATAAGCTTCATTTCGTCTCTCACAATCGGACTAAAGTTTCTTCTACATCTCCAATTAAATTTTGATCCCCTTTGCTTTTGATGACCATATCATCCATATATTATTCTATGTTTCTTCCAATTTGGAGCTTGAAGATTCGATCAGCTAACCTTTGGGATGTGCCTCATGTCTTTCTTAAACCAGACAAAAATTTTAGATAGTAGAAAATTCCTCATTTAGTGTGAAAAGTTGTTTTATCTTGATCCTTGTAAGGTCGAACCCTAGAATCTGATGAAGTAAAACCAGGTCATGATGACTTCCGTCAGTGCCAACATCTTACCAATGCCATCATGGAGGACTTAATCTACAAAGCTAGTTTCGGTGTGATGATGTTTTGTGTTTATAGATATACACTTAAATAGTTAGAAGATCTGATATCTTAGGGGTATTGGATATACTCTATATTTATATAGATTAGGTGAAATCCCTGATTTGTAGGGACTTACACCTCTTATCTTTTACTATAAGACCATATATTCAAGGTTCGTGTAATTGATCAATTCATGAACCTTAGCTTTGTGCTTATTCTCTTAGTGAGAATTTTCTTAATGAAAAACCTTTGTGATAAACCTATGGTTATTTGTCTTTTCTGTTAATGAATCTCGATCAAGGATCTCACAACTAGTATCAGATTAGTTCATTGATATCGATTAACAATGTCTTATTCTTCATCCAATCACTCTAAAACCAATTCTGGTCATAAAATCCCACGGTTCGATGAGAAGAACTTCACCGTGTGAAAGTTAAAATCCTTGATGGTCTTTGAAACTGTGGACTATTCCATGATGGATATTATCAAGGGTGGTGCTCATGTTCCTATGTATCAGCCCATGAAGGAAACTGTTAAGGATGGTGACGAGGTTGAAAAAACTGCTCTTGAATTCACTGAAGACAAGAAGCGTCTTGTTGCTCTTGGCGTCAAAGCACGTGCTGCCATAGGAAACACACTTACCTATGACATCTACCATTTTATTCCAAATTGAAGATCTGCAAAGGAGATGATAGATACACTGGCGGTAGCGTATGATGGAAATGATGAAGTTAAGGTTGTCAACAAAAACAACCTAAATCAATGGTACAAGCACTTTTTCTAGTAGACAAAAGAATCTCTTACTCAAGCTTTCAATCACTTTAATTGCTTGGCGAACGATATGCGTCGTCTCAACATGAACAAAAATAGAAACTGAAGGGTTTGAGCATTCTAACACTCCTAAGGTGTACATGCAACCCTAAATACCTTGGATCTATGTTTTCTCTATTATACATGCAAATATCAATCTTCCAAGGTATTGTTCTAAGTAGCATAATATGAAGTACATATAATATAAATTCTAGTAGAATTACATACCTCTTTGTTGTAGCTTGATTCCATGGAGCTTAAGAGCCTAGTGCCTCAAGTTTGACACCTCAAATGGTTCACACAACATCACCAACATCTTGGAATAACTTGAGAGAAAAGGTTCCTATGCTCAAATCGGCTAGCCCTCATGTGTACACACACTAGTGCCAATTTCTTGAGCCATGGGGTCGTTATATATGGTGGCTATTAGGGTTACACCATGTAACTCATGTCTTTCCATATTCTTCATGCTCCATGGGTTAAAACCTCATAGAGTATCCATGGGTTACTCCATGGATTTAGCCCAACATGAAGAACTATGGATCATAAGCCCACATATATAAGAATGAATGATTTACACAATCAATCCCTATATATTTAATTAGTCTCCTTTTGATCACAAAATTAATTCCAAATTAATCTTTGATCAATACAAATTAAATAATATGATTTCATATTAATATATTAGAACTTATAATATATTAACAAATCATAAATATCCTTTTCTCACAAAAGTCTATCCAAATCGTTCCGATGCCATGCAACCCAAATGGACCATGCGAATCAGGTCAAGTACATACCAATTATAGTTATGGACTTAGACACTAATCCAACAGTCTCCCACTTGGATAAGTCTAAAACTATTATTGCGTATGACTTCAAAACCCGACTAGCAATCGTAGCTCTTAAAAGTTGTTGTCGAACTCTGAACAAATCAATAACGCTTCCATTAGATAAGGGATCATATATTCTTCCATTCTAGATATCATATGGACTGAGACATGGATTATAATCATTCTCTCTGTCCATTTGTTGTTTCCCGATTTTCGATTTATAACAACCAACTAACTGAACAAATCAAATCAGTCCAGGCTTGGCCAAGCACTTCGGGGTGTCATCACTAAATCATCAAGGGGCCCACAGATATCGCTTTTATCCTTTAAAGGGTAAAAGGAATGGATAAACTTCGACTCATATGCTTGTTCTACTACTTGTTGAATCATACACAAAGGCACGTTTTATAACATCGAGTTAGCAATGCGTTTTCGTACAATCAATGTATAACCAACTCATAGGCAACAACTCATATCTCTAGGTTTGAAGAATATAAGATATTATCATCTCATGATCACTCATGATAAAATCCATGAAGTGAGTCAAATAAGCGTGGGTTTAATCCAATACTCAGAACTTATGAGCACTCATGAATGTTGTAGCAACTCTTGCTATGTCCACTACCTTGGACATCTACAAACCAACTTCATGACAGTCTTGATTTATATCTACTTCCAACATATGACCGAATGTGGATGGTTTGGATAACTTAGTCATTCGGGAAGAACGACCTAGTTATTCTGGAACTCAAAACATGCAAAGTGAAACACAAGAATAATCGAATCCAATATGGTCTCAGAACTTATGAATATAAATAGAACACATTTTATTTATCACCATATTGATTACACATTATTCATTGCATACTGTTTCAAACTATAAACTTTATACTTGAATTAAAACAATAGCTGTCCCATGCTCCGAGCATGTACACTATGTTTTCTAAACACTAATCATGCCATACACCAAGTATGCACACTATGTTTTTCCAAACATTAGTTATGCCATACACCAAGTATGCACACTAAGTTTGTCTATGATCTTTACTTTGTGAAATAGATTCATTGAACATAATTCCAATGATTCTCATTTCACAGTCCCAAATCCTTACCGCAAATGCAAGAATTCCAAATTCCTGCCATTTACCTAAATCTGTTAGATTCTAAACTTATATGCACTAATCCTCTGTAATGATTATGCATAAAGTCACAAAGACTTGTCAACAGACATTATAGAGTATTCCAATGGAGATCATTCCATGGAAACGAAGTCTCAAATTCAAAGTACAATGCTTTGAACATCCTTCTAGCATTAAGTTTCCTAATCTCACACAGATTTAATGAACAACTTCCACCTATGGGAATATTTCCATATTCTCGTTTTGACTATCACTTCTGAACAAGAGTTGCCTCTTTTCAGAATATGTCAATATGGTCCTCTCCAAAAATTTACACCATACTTCCAATTGTCCCTGAGCAACCAATCTTTGGTAAACCTTAGATTGTCCTCGACAATTACTTAATCATTTTAGTCATATCCAATTCTAGACTTTTCCCCTCTTAATGCCCTGAGCATTTGGAAAATTTAGAAAGGATGAATATTATAGCACATGCAATCGATCCTATATCTGAAGCATATGGGGCATGATTCATGATGTCTCACATAAAGACATGATACTAGATCAGTCTTTTGCTATAATATTTCTATTTCTATTTGCCAAGTTCTCATAATTCAACTATGAAGAGGGATGTCGTAATCATAATCGAATTTTGAGAACGCACTATATATAGAATTTCCTCAAGTTCAGCCATTCCAACATAAAATTCATATATATATTCTTGACTAAAGATGATTAAAATCTCACGACCTAAGATTTTAGATTCGAAATGAAGTATAATTTCCTCTCCCTTAATTATAGCAAAACAACTTTTCCCAATTGAACTTTTGTTTTTCTATAATTAACATTGCTAACTTGCAACACTTATCATAATTATCATACTCCCACTTGCATGATGATTATTAGCATAACACTTATGCTCCCACTGGCTTTGACATGTACTCAGAAAATAGCAGGACTTCTAGAAATCAATAATTTATTGACTTTCTTACCAAAGTTCAGATTTCTGATACGAGATGCTTTGATAAAACTTTATTTAAATTCATACACCCTCCCTTAGATAGATTATATGTGTGTCTAAACAATTTTATAACTATGAAAAGGGATGCCGTAATCATAGTCTCAATTGTTTAGACCTTTTCCATTCCTCACAAGTCCATGTTAGCGTGCCGGTTAACCACACACGCTCCATTAACGACTTTGAGAATGCAAATATCACAATTGCTATCTACTTAAAATCTACTTAGTGAAAGCGTTTCCTCACCATCATTTTCATGAATCGGAGAGAAACCTTATGACACTTAGATTTTATGGTGTATGTGTTCCTATCCATGTGAATTTGTCAAAACCATAATCACAAGACAAGGTTAGTGACAAATCCAAACTCATATGGATTGAACTTGTGCAGTCTTAACTTATTGCCACCTGGCAGCACAAGGGCCTGCCATTGCTTCCAAGTTGTTATGCAACCGATTGAGAACTCTCAGAACTCATATGCAAAACCAACTTTAACTAGAATGGGCATAGAAATAGGAATATGTCAACACGATACGTTATAAACCTCAAGTCGTGTGCTAGTGATAAACTACAGGTTTTATTCTTGATTAGATCTTGAAATACTTTCAGGATCTTTAAGACTCTCACTGTCCTCTTGACATATAAGACTCACTTGCCAAATATTCAAGAGATATTGCGGATTCTTTATCAAGACAAACACTTCACACAATTGGCCTTAGTTGGTCTTTGTTTTATCGAGAACATCACAACTTACCAATTTCAAATGTACAATAGTAGAACACATTTTACTCTTACATTTGACAAGTGTTAATAAACCTTTATTTAAGATATGTCACTCAAATTACAATCTTGGAGTATGACTCTAAGACTTGTTTTGGAACGAAGTATGACTCATCTTCTTGATTAACCACTTCAACAATTCATGACTCCTCTTCTTAGCCATAAGAATGCACTAAGATGTTCTTAGAGGACTAATTGTGATATGATTTCTAAATCATTAAGATGATCACAAAACATGATACTAAAGTACTCTCCCTTCTTTTCAGATTTGAGAAACTTTTATCTTTCTGCCTAATTTGATTCTTCTCATTCGTTCTGCCATACATTGAAACTTTTCCAATGTTTCAGAATTATACTTAAACTTGTAAGTATAACCATATTTACTTGACTCATGAAGAATAATCTTATCGATCTTTGTGGTGGACTTGACCAGTGCACAAGAATGTGTACTCAATCCCTTAGTCCTTCACTTGACTCACATATACATGTGAACAAGGAATTAGTCTTAATTTTTCCAAATATGAAAATTCTCATTCATCATACAACTTGCATGATTCCAAGTTTCTATCCAACTGAAACTTGGTTGATGAGAATCTTTCCTTATTTGGTAAATTATGACACTACCACAAATGACAGAATCAAATTCATTTACTAATATTGCTATCAATGGAATCATATAAACAACAATTTTCCACAAATACCATTGTAAGGATACTTAAAATAAATAAAATCAAAAATTTTCTTTTATTTTAAAATTTGCGGAAAAACTTATCCTTACAATGCAAATGCATATGAAAACTATGTTGTTATCTATTCCTAAGAAATCTATCACAACTCTTAAGCAGCGGCTCAAAAATTCTGATCATCGAACCATGCGATCGAAATCCATCTTCGCGATCAGAATCAACTTACTCTTCTTTAAGATTCCTCTCTTTTCTTTGATTCTTAAAACTTCAACATGTGACCCAGTCACATCATGTAATAAGAATCTCCAAATAGGAACTTAATAGAGTTAGATAGTGGACTTACCTGAAGCAGAGTCAAAAATTTTTTACTAGACCTTCTCTCAGATCTTTCAAGTAGTTAAGGCAACTTCGCAACCAATTCCCCTTCCTTTGGCAACAGAAACATATGGACCCTTTGGGAATGGCACACAAGACTATCTCAGACTTAGCCTTTCTCTTTACCATTTGGTCAACCGAGTTGACTATGGACGATCCCTTTCCATTGGGAAGAAAAAGCTTTTCTAGATATCCAATGTTACCAAATGTCAATGTCCATGGTAGTTTAGGAAGTTGATCTACTAATCAAATTTGCTTTACTAGAGCTCCAAATCATTGCTGATTCAGCAGCACCAAGCAAATAGATAAGATCATTAAGGGTCATGTCATAGTCTTTTACATAGTAGTCCTTAAGGAACTCACTATGTGACTTAGGAAGTGATTGAACATCCAACTTCCTTAAGACTTTGACACCCAACTCTCCCGGCTTGTCAATATGTGACTTTATCTCCAAGATGTGGCACACATAGACTTTGCTTGCCAATAGGGCTTGAGTGACCTTGAACTTGTGGGTTAGGGAGAATAATTGGAGGAGGTGTAGGTAGAGAAGTATGATTTTAATGAACCAACCATGGGACATCATCTTCATTAGGAAAGCTTGTTCCTAGGGATTTGGGATGATCATAGTTGTCTGAACCAGACATCTACAATAGGAGATATTCAAGTTAGTTGATTTAAAGTCCTTAATATAACACCCAATATGAAATATTAAGGCTAGGACCCAACACAATACTTTATAACTTGGAAGAGGGATGATGTAATCCAAGCTATAAAATATTTGAAGGTAGGCGAATGACGATTCACCAATTTCCACCATGAAAAACGAAATAATTTATTTGGTTTTAATTGGATTTGAAACTCCTAGATCTTTTAAGATTCATTGAACTTTTCAATGGCATGTTTCAATCTCGATTGTGCCCTCTCAAATTTTGTGACTGGGATGCCGAGGATCACAAAACAAGGTGTGAATAACCATGCAAATATACTTGGTACCCTTAATATTTACCACTCAATCGATGTGTCGGTTAACCACATGCGCTCCACCGATACTATGATAAAACTTAAGTTACCCTTTGCCTACCTTGTTAAATCCAGGTTAGTGTGTCGGTTAACCACACACACTCCACTAACGACTTAAGCAAAGTGCAAAGTGTAATTTCATGGATTAGCACCAAATTCACATTTTCCTAAGTAACTAAGATTGGGAATTTATAAGAGTTTAGTTACTTAGTATTTTTCATTAATATTTTTAATGAAGGGAGAATTATAGTCCTTGTCGTACCTGTTCGCCTAACGACCCTCCACTAGTCAAGGAAGCTGTGGGTGAGAGTGGACACCCATTAAGCTGCAATTTTATAGGCAACAACCTTATACCCCCCTTATAGACCGGCTTCGTGAATGTGGCCTACTAACGGTAAGACTGACTTTGTTCTTATATATATATATATATATATATATATATATATATATATATATATATATATATATATACATATTATTAACTTATAATACTATAAAGTATAAGGGTTGAATTTTAACTTTTAAATTTCTAAGGGCTTAACATGGAATTAAAGTATTTATGAGGGAAAACTTTACAAATTCCAAAACTAGAGGGAAAGTTTTGAACTATTCAAAAACTTTTCAATTCCATAACCTATGTGTTTCAAGTAGTTTTAATGAAAAACTCTTCAAGTTCCATAACTTGAGGACATGTTATGGAAGACTTTAAAACAATTAAAAAAGAGACTCTCCATTTTTCATAACTTATGGAAATCTGTCACACCCCCAAACCGGAATAGCGGAAACGTTCGCGGGTGGATGACGTCATGTATAGTATCACAACAATTGTATCATAGCAATCATAGTAAACACAACCAAACATCGAATACTTATATGGAAAAGGTTTACATCTGTTCGAAAACATAGTTTGTAAACATCAAAAGTTTAAGCGAAAATAGAAAGATGTGACTCTACGCCCTCCGTCTTCTCAAAACTCCAGGAGGTACCTGTCTACTGATTCCCTGAGAATACAAGCAGTTTTGAAAGAGTATCAACATAAAGCTGGTGAGTTCATAAGTGATGTATTGTAGTGAAAACTTGTTGATGAATCTTGTAAAAATATTTGTATGTTTCCAAGAAAATCCAATATTTTCTTTAGTAAAAGCATGATATTACCAGTTCCTTCTATGAATGTTTGTTACGGTATCCTTTGTAGTATAAAACATATTAGTCTGTATGCTTGGTTACTACTAGTATGTATAGTATGATGAATTCTATATGAAAAACGTCTGTGTGGAATGTTCTGTTTGAAAACCCTAGCTACCACCAATATGTATAGTTGTTTTATTATCTTAATAAAACCGTGTATTGTAATCTCTAAAAATCCTCCTATGTAGTGTATAATAGTTCTATTAATTTAAAATAAAACCAATGAAGAATGAAATCATGTAAACAAATGATTATTTTATACTATTGTGAGTCGTATAACCATGCTTGATATGACCTAGTGACCTTTACAACGTACTTCAAGTGTTGGTTAAATGACATTTGTCACCTCAGGCATGCCTGCCTAACTGTAGCTAGCAGTTCAGGTGTGGGATTGTCAATCCCGAATAGATCTATTCACAAATCTCACGCTCTCCCTCCAGGAGACTCTGGTTATACTATGATAGGATTTAATTTAGTACACCTAAGGGTACAGTTTTTGAAGTAGAGTCTCACAATGCTGTATAATCTAGTTTACATGTAATTCTGTATCGCTTTCTTGTATTTGAATCTTTTGAATACTATATAAGGTAATAATTATATTTAATTAATTATTAAGCGTGTACTCTTGTAGTAATGTATATCATAAACTAAATCTGTCATAGTTCATATGAATAGTAGTGTACAACTCTGAATTCGTAAAAGCTGTGTACTGAAAACCCCAAACTATACCTATTATAGTTTGCATGTATATAGCGTAGTTGATGTGAATGTTAAATATGAAAAATATGCAATGATGGTTGTAAGTTCAAAAATGTCCCTTATGCTCAACATAGTACAAAAGGGATAAATATCTAAATATTTTATAAATCGTTTGTCTGCATCACATGCATAAGTTTTATACTTATTTAAAAGTCCCTTTGTATTAGTTCACAAAATCATTTTTGTTTGGCTTGTATCCCCCCGCCCCCTGAAAACGTTTAAAAATCATAAAAACGTAGGGGTATGAACTCACCGTTGATGTGTGAAAACGTCGACTCGAAACGAAGATCCTCGAATGGTTGTATGTGGCACTTAACGGAATCCTAATATCAAATAAATACATATATGTATCTAAATTAGCGATTTCGTTAGATAAAGTGTTAGAAAAACACTTGTGCTCGGTTAAGGAATGTTACCAGACTTGATTGAATCGAGGAAAGAGGGTTCTCGGTCTAATGCACCACTTAGGAAGGGTTTACGGCCGTGAACTGGGGTTTACGGCCGTGAAGAGTTTCCGGCCGTGAACTGGGGTTTACAGCCGTGAAGACTTTCTGGCCGTGAACTGGGGTTTACGACCTTTGAAGATTCAATGGGTTTACGACCTTTGAAGATTTGAAGATTTGAAGCGTGTATGGCCGTAAACTCAAGAACAATGATGTTGGATTTCGATGAAAATGTGTTCCAAATGCTCCGAAATGACTCCAAATGATGGTTTTCGATGATTTCCGGAAGAAAAATGGCGTTTTTGGTGTTTACGGTCAAGAGTCTAGAGAGAGAAGGAGAGAGTCTTCGCCCAGAAAGGTCTAAATGAATGGTAGGGACACGTATTTATAGAGGGTTTTCGTGGTCGGTGGTGGGGTCCACCTGCCATTGACCGCAAACGAGTTTACGGTCGTAAATAGGTTTACGGTCGTAAACAGGTTTACGGTCGTAAACAGGTTTACGGCCGTAAACTCCAGTCAGGCCGTGAACCTGCTGTTTTTCGGGAAAAATTTGAGTTTCGCGCGGTTTTTGGTCCCTACTCGTATATAAAGTTCAATTATATAACTAAATGAATTTCCAAACCGAAGGAATTTGACGAGACTCAATAAAATTCACATTTTATTAACGGAATTTGATTAACGGTAACGAAAAAAAAAGTTTTGGGTTGTCACATCATCCCCCCGTTAGAGGGAATTTCGTCCCGAAATTCAGACACAAAATACAAATCATGGTCTCGGAAATAGATGAGGGTACTTCTGTTTCATTGAATCTTCTCGCTCCCAAGTGAATTCAGGTCCCCGCTTGGCATTCCAGCGAACCTTCACGATCGGGATACGGATTTGTTTCGTTCGCTTGACTTCCCGATCCATGATTTCAACTTGTTCCTCTACGAAGTGTAAGTTCTCATCTAGTTCGATCTCATCGAGGGGAATCACAAGTGTCTTATCGGACAGACACTTCTATAGGTTCGACACGTGAAAGACGGGATGTACATTGCTAAGTTCTTGGGGTAAATGGAGTTTGTATGCTACGGGACCGATCCTAGCGAGGATCTCGAATGGTCCAATGTATCTTGGATTCAACTTTTCCACGCTTTCCGAAGCGTATCATGCCTTTCCAGGGTGAGACCTTCAACAGAACACGGTCGCCAACTTGGAACTCCAAAGGGTTTTCGTCTCTTATCGGCATAGCTCTTTTGTCTATCTCTTGAAGCTTTCAATCGTTCCCGGATTTGTACGATCTTTTCAGTAGTCTCTCGGATAATTTCTGGGCCCGTGAGAGTGCTGTCGGGGACTTGACTCTTGACTAGCTGCGTGTCACCCACCTCAGCCCAACACAGAGGGGATCTGCAGTTACGGACATAGAGGGCTTCGAACGGCGCAGCCTTGATGCTGGTATGGTAGCCGTTGTTGTAGGAAAATTCAACCAAGGGCAAATGAGTGTCCCACGACATGCCAAAATCGATGACGCAATCCCTCAACATATATTCCAATGTTTGAATGGTTCTCTCACTCTGCCCATATGTCTGTGGATGATAAGTTATGCTCATATCCAGTTTAGTTCCAAGAGCCTTCTATAGTGACTGCCAAAATCTCGAGGTAAACCTGCTATCTCGGTCAGAGATAATGGACATAGGCACACCATGCAGACGAACTATCTCTTGGATGTAGATTCGTGTGAGTCTCTCCATTTTGAAGTTTTCCTTGATTGGCAGGAAGTGGGCGGATTTAGTCAGTCGATCGAAAATTACCTAGATGGCGTCGTGCCCACTCGGAGATCTGGGTAACTTAGTGATGAAATCCATTGTAATCGTTTTCCACTTCCACTCAGGTATTTCCGGCTGTTGAAGTAGACATGATGGCTTTTGATATTCTACCTTCACCTTGGCGCAAGTCAGGCACTTGCCCACGAAGGTTGCGATTTCTGCTTTCATGTTCGGCCACCAATAGAGTTGTTTGAGATCCAGATACATCTTATATGAACCTGGGTGAACGGAGTATCTAGTCTTGTGAGTTTCACTCATGACAACCTCCCTGTAACCACCGTACTTTGGGGTCCAGATCCGGTTCATGAAATAGTAAACTCCGTCTCCCTCGACCTCTAAGTTCTTTTCCATTCCTCTCAAGGCTTCATCTGGCATGTTCTCTGGTTTTAAGGCTTCCAGCTGAGCCTCTCTGATTTGCGCGGATAATTGGGAATGGATGGTCATTGTTAGTGCCTTCACTCTACGACCTGAATACTCCTTTCGGCTGAGGGCATCTGCTACCACATTGACCTTGCCGGGATGATAGCGTATTTCACACTCGTAATCACTGAGTAGCTCTACCCATCGTCATTGCCTCATGTTTAACTCTTTTTGATCAAAGATATGCTATAGGCTCTTATGGTCGGTGAAGACAGTGCACTTGGTTCCGTAGAGATAATGTCTCCAAATCTTTAACGCAAAGAGCACTGCTCCCAAATCTAGATAGTGAGTTGTATAGTTGACTTCATGTGTTTTCAGCTGCCTCGAGGCATAGGCGATAACATTTCCTCGTTGCATAAGCACACAGCCTAGGCCCTGATTGGATGCATCACAGTAGACAACGAAGTCTTCCGTCCCTTCGGGCAGGGACAAGATAGGTGTGCTGCATAGGGCCTGCTTCAATGTTTGAAACGCAGTGTCTTGCTTTTCTCCCCAACTAAAGGTTACACCTTTTTGTGTCAGGGTGGTTAAAGGCTTAGCGATTTTGGAGAAGTTTTGCATAAATCTACGATCGTAGCCCGCGACACCCAAGAATTGACGGATTTTTGTGGGCGTCTTCGGTGCTGACCAATTCTCAATCGCTTTGAGTTTGGAAGGGTCAATGTGTATTCCTTCCTTGCTAACCACGTGACTAAGGAAAGTTACCTTCCTGATCCACAACTCACACTTTGAGAACTTTGCATAGAGCTTTTCCGCCCTTAGTGTTTCTAGCACTAGCCCCAAGTGTTGTCTATGATCATTCTCGCTCCGAGAATAGACAAGTATATCGTCAATGAATACGATCACGAACTTGTCCAGGAAATGGCGGCACACCCGATTCATCAGATCCATGAATACTGTCGGTGCGTTGGTTAGACCGAATGGCATTACTACAAACTCGTAGTGTCCATAGCGAGTCCGAAATGCTGTCTTGGGGACATCATTCTCATGAACTCGCAGTTGATGGTACCTTGATCTAAGGTCTATCTTTGAGAAATAACTGGCTCCCTGAAGTTGGTCGAAGAGGTTGTCGATTTTGGGTAAGGGATAACGGTTCTTGATGGTAAGCTTGTTCAGTTCTCGGTAATCAATGCACATCCGAAAGGATCCATGTTTCTTTTTCACGAATAAGATCGGGGCTCCCCAGGGTGAGGAACTCGGTCTTATGAATCCTTTGCTGAGCAGATCATTGATCTGACTGGACAACTCTTGCATCTCTGCCGACACTAGGCGGTACGGGGATTTAGCTACAGGGGTAGCTCCGGGGATTAAGTCGATACGAAACTCGACTTGGCGCTCGGGAGGGATTCCCGGAAGATCTTCGAGGAAGACATCAGGAAATTTGCAAACTTTGGGGATGCTCTCGAGGTCCTTAACTTCCTGCTTTTCGTTAACGACATGGGATAGGAATGCATGGCATTCCTTTCGCTGGTACTTCTGGTATTTGATGCATGAAATGATACGAAGGTTCGAACTGAGTTTATCGCCGTAAATAGTGAGGGCTTCACCAGAGGGAAGATTGAGACGGATAGCTTTCTCGTAGCAAAGGATATCAGCACGATTGGGGCTCAACCAATCCATGCCGATTATGACATCAAAGCTCTTTATGGAAACTGGCATAAGATCGATGGGAAAGGAATGATCGTTTAGGGTAAAGGTACAGCCTATGAATATGTCGTTGGTGCTCTCTTTCTTTCCGTTAGCCATCTCGACGGTAAATGTTTTGGTTAAGGGTTGAGATTTACATTTGAGTAAATGTTTGAATGCATGACTCACAAAACTCCTCTCCGCACTAGAATCGAAAAGAATGCATGCATAAGAGTTGTTAAGGAGGAACGTACCCGTAACAACAGTAGGATCAACGACTGCTTCCTCCTGGCCCATAGTTAGTACCCTCCCCGTGTTACCAGTTGTTGTTGCCTTGGGGCAATTTCTCTTAAAGTGTCCAACCTCTCCACAGCCATAGCAGGCTTGACCAGCGCCCGCCCTAGGAGCCTGATTGGTTGGTTGGACTGGTGCCTTGCAGTATCGAGCCATATGCCCCTTCTTTCCACAGTTGTTGCATTGCAAATCACGGAAGGGCCCGTGATGATGAAAGTTGCACTTGTTGCACTTTGGAAGAGTACCAGCATAACCACTGGCAAGTGCTTGGGTGGTTAGAACAGCAGCTGGAGTAGTAGCAGCATGAACCGCCACTGTTTGTTGTTTCTTGGAGGGCTCCTGCGAAGACTGGCCCTTCCGTTTGTTCCAGAACTTTTTTTTCCACCACTAGCTTTTAGTGGTTCGGGAGCGGCTACCACCTCATCAAGATCGACCCCGTGATCTATCAGAGTCTGCGCCAGACACTTGGTGCTATCAAATGTAGTACGCCTAGTAGCCAACACATTTCCTTATGTTGGGGTGTCAATCCCCAAATGTACCTTTCAATATTCTTGCTTTCCGGGGTGACCATTCCCGGACAGAGCTCATGCTCCAACTTCTGCATCTCGCCTCTTGGGCAGTATTCAGCAAGCATAAGCTCCTTTAAGTTATCCCAACCCATGGCATTTGCTACCGGCAGGGTTAGGGATTTGACGCGACCATTCCACCAGGTCAGTGCTCTGTCGGTGAAGATGCAGGCAGCGAACTTCACCTTGTTGGCTTCCGAACAAGCATAAATTTCGAAAATGGATTCGATCTTCTCGAACCATAGGGTTAATGCAATAACTTCACCATTGCCGTCGAAGGGTTTGGGTTTTGCATTCATGAAGTCCTTATAGGAACACTCCTTTTGGTGTCCCTAACCCCCATCATGACTTTGAGAATCGGGTCCACCTCTAGATCCACCAGAGCTGCCCTGATTTATCTGCGACATCGCTGCAGCCACAACATCCGTAACTGCTGCCTGAAATATAGTTGGGTCGAACTGAGTAGGTGGTGGCATGGGATCAGTTGGGGGATTGTTGTTCCTTCTGTTGGGTCTCATTCGGGGAGGCATCTTGCTCTAAAAAGAATGAAGAAAAAGAGGATGATAAGTCCTCTAGAATCTTAGAATCAAGAGATATAACACAAAATATATCTCAGCCTGATAGATAAAGTGTTCTACGAAGCGATAAATAGAGAAGGATTACTAATGCAAGTAAACTATCGCTAATAAGAAATATGTAGCAACACTTGGAATTAATCTCTATACTGTATTCGGCTCTAGCTAAAATACTCCTATAGTATTATAAGTTGAATGTTTTGTTCAGTCGATATCTGATGTGTATATACTTGGTAAGTTTTAGGCCTGCTGCAACACGTCAGTCACTCCCAAGCACATGTTGGTCATGTCTCGAATAAATATAGTTGATCAGGCTATATTGACCCTAAACATGATTACATAACTGCCCAAGTGTAACCGCAATGTCCAACATCCAAATACTTTTGTTTTGTTCTACTTATGTTACTGTTTCTGGTACGTATGTATACTTGTATACTTCTTATAAAATACTTATATTTTAAAAGTACACTTTTAGTTCAGAGCACTTCAGCCCCTTAGTGTTTATAGTTGTATACCATGTAAGGTTCGGTATACTTAGTTCACTATAAACAAGAGCTCTGATACCAATCTGTCACAACCCCAAACCGGAACGGCGGAAACGTCCAGGGGTGGATGACGTCATGTATAGTATCACAACAATTGTATCATAGCAATCATAGTAAACACAACCAAACATCGAATACTTATATGGAAAAGGTTTACATCTGTTCGAAAACATAGTCTGTAAACATCAAAAGTTTAAGCGAAAATAGAAAGACGTGACTCTACGCCCTCCGTCTTCTCAAAACTCCAGGAGGTACCTGTCTACTGATTCCCTGAGAATACAAGCAGTTTTGAAAGAGTATCAGCATAAAGCTGGTGAGTTCATAAGTGATGTATTGTAGTGAAAACTTGTTGATGAATCTTGTAAAAATATTTGTATGTTTCCAAGAAAATCCATTATTTTCTTTAGTAAAAGCATGATATTACCAGTTCCTTCTATGAATGTTTGTTACGGTATCCTGTAGTATAAAACATATTAGTCTGTATGCTTGGTTACTACTAGTATGTATAGTATGATGAATTCTATATGAAAAACCTCTATGTGGAATGTTCTGTTTGAAAACCCTGGCTACCACCAGTATGTATGGTTATTTTATTATCTGAATAAAACCGTGTATTGTAATCTCTGAAAATCCTCCTATGTAGTGTATAATAGTTCTATTAATTTAAAATAAAACTAATGAAGAATGAAATCCTGTAAACAAATGATTATTTTATACTATTGTGAGTCGTATAACCATGCTTGATATGACCTAGTGACCTTTACAACGTTCTTCAAGTGTTGGTTAAATGACATTTGTCACCTCAAGCATGCCTGCCTAACTGTAGCTAGCAGTTCAGGTGTGGGATTGTCAATCCCGAATAGATCTATTCACAAATCTCACGCTCTCCCTCCAGGAGACTCTGGTTATACTATGATAGGATTTAATTTAGTACACCTAAGGGTACAGTTTTTGAAGTAGAGTCTCACAATGCTGTATAATCTAGTTTACATGTAATTCTGTATCGCTTTCTTGTATTTGAATCTTTTGAATACTATATAAGGTAATAATTATATTTAATTAATTATTAAGCGTGTACTCTTGTAGTAATGTATATCATAAACTAAATCTGTCATAGTTCATATGAATAGTAGTGTACAACTCTGAATTCGTAAAAGCTGTGTACTGAAAACCCCAAACTATACCTATTATAGTTTGCATGTATATAGCGTAGTTGATGTGAATGTTAAATATGAAAAATATGCAATGATGGTTGTAAGTTCAAAAATGTCCCTTATGCTCAACATAGTACAAAAGGGATAAATATCTAAATATTTTATAAATTGTTTGTCTGTATCACATGCATAAGTTTTATACTTATTTAAAAGTCCCTTTGTATTAGTTCACAAAATCATTTTTGTTTGGCTTGTATCCCCCCTGAAAACGTTTAAAAATCATAAAAGCGTAAGGGTATGAACTCACAGTTGATGTGTGAAAATGTCGACTGGAAACGAAGATCCTCGAATGGTTGTATGTGGCACTTAACGGAATCCTAATATCAAATAAATACATATATGTATCTAAATTAGCGATTTCGTTAGATAAATTGTTAGAAAAACACTTGTGCTCGGTTAAGGAATGTTACTGGGACTTGACTGAATCGAGGAAAGAGGGTTGTCGGTCTAATGCACCACTTAGGAAGGGTTTACGACCGTGAACTGGGGTTTACGGCCGTGAAGAGTTTCCGGCCGTGAACTGGGGTTTATGGCCTTTGAAGATTCAATGGGTTTACGGTCGTAAACGAGTTTACGGCCTTTGAAGATTTGAAGATTTGAAGCGTGTACGACCGTAAACTCAAGAACAATGATGTTGGAGTTTGATGAAAATGTGTTCCAAATGCTCCGAAATGACTCAAAATGATGGTTTTCGATGATTTTCGGAAGAAAAATGGTGTTTTTGGTGTTTACGGTCAAGAGTCTAGAGAGAAAAGGACAGAGTTTTCGGCCAGAAAGGTCTAAATGAAGGGTAGGGACACGTATTTATAGATAGTTTTCGTGGTCGGTGGTGGGGTCCACCTGACATTGACCGCAAACAATTTTACGGTCGTAAACTCCAGTCCGGCCGTGAACATGCTGTTTTTCGGGAAAAATTCGAGTTTCGCGCGGTTTTTGGTCCCTACTCGTATATAAAGTTCAATTATATAACTAAATGAATTTCCAAACCGAAGGAATTTGATGAGACTCAATAAAATTCATATTTTATTAACGGAATTTGATTGACGGTAACGAAAAAAAAAGTTTCGGGTTGTCACAAAATCTTATGAGTTTTAATAATCATAAATGTGACTTTTCATATAACTTGAGGACAAGTTACAAAACACACATATTATGAACAACTTTTAGATTAATTTGGATTGAAAACATATTATCACATAACTTTTCTATTAATCTAAATCAACTCATAAGAACATGATAATTCAAATCAAACAATTTTCATGTAATTAGCCTAATCATTAAACTAATAAAAAACATGAATCTATTGGCAATTATCTATGAAATTGGATTAGCATGAACATTACCACATCAAAAAACAGGTTTACAAGTTCAAAAACAGCTTAGGGTAATGTTCCTAGTCCAATTCCAGGAAAAAAAAGTCGAAAATATGTTGTCAGGGGCTCCTACTCGTCGAGTGCATGAACCTACTCGACGAGTAGGATGAATTTCTTCATGGACTCGGCGAGTCCATCAGTGGACTCGGCGAGTCCAGTGCCCAGGAAGCCAGAAAATCGATTTTTTCAGCTTTTTCAGCAATTTGCATCAAGTATAATTGAAAACAAGCCTAGGCTCTGATACCACTGAAGGGTTTTGAGCATTCTAACACTCCTAAGGTGTACATGCAACCCTAAATACCTTGGATCTATGTTTTCTCTATTATACATGCAAATATCAATTTTCAAAGGTATTGTTCTAACTAGCATAATATGAAGTACATATAATATAAATTCTAGTAGAATTACATACATCTTTGTTGTAGCTTGATTCCATGGAGCTTAAGAGCCTAGTGCCTCAAGTGTGACATCTCAAATGGTGCACACAACATCACCAACATCTTGGAATAACTTGAGAGAAAAGGTTCCTACGCTCAAATCGGCTAGCCCTCATGTGTACACACACTAGTGCCAATTTCTTGAGCCATGGGGTCCTTATATATGGTGGTTATTAGGGTTACACCATGTAACTCATGTATTTCCATATTCTTCATGCTCCATGGGTTAAAACCTCCATGGAGTATCCATGGGTTACTCCATGGGTTTAGCCCAACATGAAGAACTATGGATCATAAGCCCACATATATAAGAATAAATGATTTACACAATCAATCCCCATATATTTAATTAGTCTCCTTTTGATCACAAAATTAATTCCAAATTAATCTTTGATCAATACTAATTAAATAATATGATTTCATATTAATATATTAGAACTTATAATATATTAACAAATCATAAATATCCTTTTCTCACAAAAGTCTATCCAAATCGTTCCGATGCCATGCAACCCAAATGGACCATGCCAATCGGGTCAAGTACATACCAGTTATAGTTATGGACTTAGACACTAATCCAACAAAAACTCCTTGACTCCCAAGTTTCTTGACTTGTTGAATGATATCTCTGAGCATCATGTTGATGTTCTAAAGAACAACAAGTAGATCGCAACCATGGATTTGTCTTCATTGTTTGGCAATCTTCGTAATCATGAAGAAATGAAGATCTTGGGATGGATCTGTGGCCCAATACTCACGGAAGTGACTCCCAGATTGTGAAATCGACTTTTCTGATGAATCTGAATGTGAAGCTTTGATATTCAAATGCTACGTTAGCCAAAGTGAGAAGAATCCATCTGGATCTAGAAGGCTTCCATCAAAGTTTGACTCATCATCATCTAAGGGCCATGACGTTGGTAAGAATAGATTTGTTGAGAAGAATGAAGGACCAATGTTCTTCAACTGTGGATACACTGGTCACTTTGCTAGGGATTACAAATCAAAGAAGGTAGATGCGAATAAAGATTATGATGTATAAGAAGCTATTGGCTTCTCTAATTAGGAAGAATATTGATGTTAAAATATTGGTAGAAGAGGTAGAAAGTTAGGTGGATGATGAAGAATCATCCAATGAAGATAAAGGAAAGGCAAGTGTTTGATGGCACGAACTGATGTGTTTTTCACTGATGAAGCAGGCAGCAAGTCAAGTTCATTTATAGCTGATCTAGCTAATGCTGCTAAATACTCAAAGATGTTGGACTGGTACTTGTCATCTTTATATAAGGTAAAGAAAATTTTCAACTATTTTAATAACGAAAAAATGCATGATGTTTTATTAGTTGTGTCTTCAACTCTCAAATGTTAACCAAGAAAAGCACGCAGGCTAGAAATTGAGACACTGACAAATAAATTAACAGACATTGAGAAAACTCTTGTCTTAACAAACATTAATGTCACAAATCTATCTCTAACAAATATTGATCTTCACACTAAAAAGAATAATGTTGAATTACATGAAAATAAGTTTCAGGGTATTGTTAATAATTGGGAACATTCTCATCATATGCTAAACAAGATAATTGATGCCCATAGATTAGTGTGAGAAAAGCCTTAGTGGAAATATAAATGAGGTGGTAAGAGTTTATAAACAGATTTAAACTGAACCTAATTTTCTACACTTGGTGATATTGAAGATGATTTTAAATCTAGGTTTGTTAGTAATACATATATAAATCAAATTCTCTTAGATAAACACTGCATAACAAACCCTGATTGTTTCACTGTATGTACTACCCGTTTAACTGCTTTAAATCCAACTGTTAGAAATCATGCTTTTGATATTCCAACTCCTACCACTAACATGTATCTTAAATATCTTATATCCAATGGTGAATTTTCACTCCACCCTTGAAATACTCAGGTGGTGTTTGTTTGGCAGGAATGGAATGGAATTTGAGGTAAAAGGATTCTAATTCCCTCAAATTCATGTGTTTGGTTCAACTTCAAGGGAAGGAAAAGGAATGCTAAATGAATTATTTTCCGTTCAAATGAAGGAAAGTCCATTCCTTCACAATCTCAAAGGAATTAATTCCTTCATAACATGGAAAGCACAAGATTATGATTTTTCCCTCACTAAACATTACAATACCCTTCATCAGTTAACCTAGTTCGTTCATCCCATTCTCATTGAGCCAACATCCATCATCTTTGCGTCTTCTCCTCATCGTCACAAGGATCGGCCGACGACTTTCATTCCAGGTGATCTCTCTCTCTCTCTCTCTCTCTCTCTCTCTCTCTTCACATTCAAACCAAACAACACCTGTGAAGCATGTCTTGGTCGATTCATGATTTCAAGCTATTTGGTTTCTGAATTCAAGCGAATCGATTTCTTCACGTTCTTTTCTGAATTTCTGAATTGGTCCACAACAATCGTTAGCTAATCGATTTCTTCACATTCTCTCCATCTTTTGTAATTTTATGATTTTCTAAATACTCCTTCTTTTCATGATTTCAGAAAAACCGAAACTCTGTTCTTTCCCTTCTTGTTTTGATTTTGTTTGTCTGTTATAGAATTGGAAAGTTAATCAGGTTATTTGGTTTAATTTTAGAATCTCACATGATTGTGATTCCTTGTATGTTCTAGTGTTTTTGATTTTTCTATGAAGTTGTGTAATTCCTTGTACAACAACCGTTACTGAACATAGAAAACATGTCTCGGTTTCTTGCTAAATCAATAGAATAGAAAACATGTTGTGGTTTTGTTGTTTTGCTATCAATATATTCCATTTTGCTTTTTTGCTATCAATGGAATATGTATACTGTTTTTCTGTTTTACAGGAAAATGTCTCGACTTAGTTTAACAACACGCAATCGTAGACAAAGGCAAACTCCATTGATTTTAACATGGTGAAATGTGGTTTTGCACGCTGTTGTAGTCCTTTTGTTAATGATATTCAAAAAGCATAGGGATAAACGGCGTATTAATCATCTTTCTTCAAATGTAGATCGATACCCAATACTACATAGATACGTTTATGAGAGTGACACCATGTCTATATCACAAATTAGGATGTCTCAAATGTGTTTTACTAAGTTATGTTGTATGCTTGAAACATTGGGAGGACTAAAACCAAGTAGGAATATGGAGATTGATGAACAAGTTGCTATTTTTCCTGCATATTCTTGCTCATAATGTTAAGAATCGTGTTATAATATGTCGGTTTCGTCGCTCGGGAGAAACGATTAGTAGGCATTTTATTCGAGTTTTTAATGCAGTCATACGATTGCATACTCATTTTCTTAAGAAACCCGAACCATTTCCCGATAACTCTACTGATCAAAGATGGAAGTGGTTTAAGAATTGTTTAGGAGGTTTAGATGGAACATATATAAAGTGTCTAGTTCCAGTCGAAGATCATCCTATATATAGAACAAGAAAGAATGACATTGCAACAAATGTTCTAGGAGTTTGTTCCCAAGATATGCAGTTTATATATGTGTTAACTGGATGGGAGGGGTCGGCTGCGGATGGTAGAGTTCTTCATGATGCTCTTCTTAGACCACATGGATTTAAAGTTCCAAGGTCGGGTATGTTCTTTTTTGAAGTATACATCTTATTTATAAATATTTATTAATAAGTTATTAACTATAATTCTTATCTATAGGTTATTATTTGGTTGATGTCGGATACACAAATGGAGAGGGTTTTCTAGCGCCTTATAGAGGACAGAGGTACCACTTAAATGAATGGCGTCATGGATACCAACCAACTACACCAAAGGAATTCTTTAACATGAAACATTCATCGGCAAGAAATGTTATTGAACGATGTTTTGGCCTTTTGAAGGGAAGATGGAAAATATTAAAGGATAATTCATATTATCCAATTGAAACAAAAAATATAATCATAATGGCATGTTGTCTTCTACATAACTTCATAAGGCAAGAAATGAGAGTAGATCTGTTGGACGAGTGTGATCAGGACGAGGGAATTGAAGATCTTGGACATGAAGATGTAGATACTATTAATTCTATCGGGACTTCAAATGAATGGACCATAGTTAGAGATAACTTAGCACAGAATATGTTTACATCTAGAGGGGCAACCAATTAAAATTTTGTATTATTTGCTTATCGTTATGTTGGACAAATTGTTGTATTTCTTGGTTGTTGTTGTATTGGACAATTTGCTATTTTGCTTATCTATTTTTAAAAAAAATGTTGTTTTGCTTATCTATTGTTGTTCGTTATGTTTATAGGCATGACAAGCCAAATTAGAAACTATAGGCCATGGACAAGTAATGAAGAAACGAAGCTAGTTGAGGCGTTGGTGAATATGACAAATGTTGGAGGGTTTAAAGCCGATAATGGTTTCAAATCCGGTTATTTGCAACACCTTGAGCAAGCATTGAAATAATCACTTCCAAACTCAGGTCTTTTAGGTAAGCCACATATTGAATCTAAGATAAAAACCATGAAGAAAGATTGGCAATGTGTCTATGATATGGTAAATGGTTTAAACACAAGCGGTTTTGGTTATGACCCCGAAAAGCATTGTGTTGCTGCTGAGGATTCGGTCTGGGAGGCGTACCTACATGTACATTTTAATAATTAAACGACTACATGGAAATATTTTGCTTTTTGTTTTTTATATGAATTATAATGTTGGTAAATTGGTACATAAAGAAGCGACTAGATGGAAACACAAAACATTTCCTTATTATGAAGATCTTTGCATTGTTTTTGGAAAAGACCGAGCTCAAGGAAATAGAGATAGAGATTTCATGGAGATGGAACAAGAGGTGAACTTAGAAGAAGAAACACAAGATTCAGATGATGATTTTCTAGATTCAGAGGAAGTTAGTCGTACTACAGCCGTGCAACATGATGAAACTTCACCGAGTGTTCGTTCCAAGAAGAGGAAAAATTAAAGCGACGAGGAGTTTAACAAGGTGGTTGGCTTAATTACATTCTAACATCCTGAGATTTGGCAGGTATTCCCGAACCCTCTTCTATCTTTTCCTTATCATTATGGTCCTTGGAGGTTGGAAGTGAAGAGCTAAAATAAGTTTAAGGACCAAGTTGCAACTTGAGCCAAAAGAGAGTACGCCGCGCGTACTTAAGGGTACGCTAAGCGTATTAAGGTCCGCCTTAGTACGCTGGTCGTACTAATGTCTGGATGAAACCCTAATATTTAGGGTTTGGGGCCTATATAAGCAACATGATGAGCACCCACACCTCTTTTACCTCAGCCTCCACAAATCAAACTCGTCTCTCTCAAACCCTAGCCTCCCCTTTTGTGTGTTAAGCTCATTTGGTGTGTTCTTGAGTGCTTGAAGAGGAAAACCATTGCATCAAGAGGTCGGGGTATCATCAGGTCTGGGTCAGAGAGGAGGACGTGGAGAAGACCGCGTTTCGGACTCGTTATGGTCATTACGAGTTCGTGGTGATGCCATTTGGGCTCACCAATGCGCCAGCAATATTTATGGACCTGATGAATCGGGTCTGCATATCGATGCTTGATCACTCGGTCATAGTGTTTATTGATGATATCTTGGTATATTCCAAGACCAGAGAGCAGCACGAGGAGCACCTCAGGTAACTATTGGGAGTTGAGACGAGAACGGTTGTATGCTAAGTTCTCGAAGTGTGAGTTTTGGTTACGAGAGGTTCAATTCCTCGGACATCTCGTTAACCAGGAGGGGATTCTAGTCGATCCGGCCAAAATCGAGGCAGTCATGCAGTGGGAGGTGTCGAGATCTCCCTCGGATATCGGGAGTTTTCTGGGTTTAGCAGGGTACTATCGGAGATTTATTAAGGATTTCTCCAAGATCACAGTATCCCTCACTCGTCTGACGAGGAAGGGGGTGGATTTTCGGTGGGGCCCTGAGCAGCAGAGGGCATTTGAGACCCTCCATCAGCGGTTATGTGAGGCTCCAGTTTTGACTCTCCCGGAGGGAGTTGAGGATTTTGTAGTATTCTGTGATGCATCCATCACAGGCGTGGGGGCGGTCCTCATGCAGAGAGGACGGGTGATAGCCTACACGTCGCGACAGCTGAAGCTGCATGAGACGAGATATCCTACTCATGATTTAGAGATGGGACCAGTGGTGTTCGCTCTCAAGATATGAAGACATTACCTTTACGGGGTCCGTTGTACCATATACACGGATCACAAGAGCTTGAGACACATCATTGATCAGCCGAACCTGAATATGAGGCAGCGCAGGTGGCTGGACGTAGTCAAGGACTACGATTGTGAGATCCTTTTACCATCCCGGTAAAGCGAATGTGGTAGCGGACGCCTTGAGCCGCAAGTCAGCTGGGTCTTCCACCCCAACGTTATGTATGAGGATAGCGGTGGATTCTCCGCTTGTGAGTTTGATCAGAGATGCTCAGGTTGAGGGCATACGACCTGAGAACTGGAAGCTGGAGAGGATCAGGGGTGAGAACACTCGATTTATGCATGATAGTCGGGGATTGTTGACCCGATGCGGTCGGGTTTGGGTTCTGATGTCTAGTGGGGTCAGACAGACAGTCATGGAGGAGGCCCATAAGTCTCATTTCTCTATCCACCCGGGGGCCACCAAGATGTATAGAGACCTAAGCTTGAGTTATTGGTGGCCATGTATGAAGCGGGAAATCACCTGGTACGTCGAGAGGTGCTTGACTTGTAGGATGGTCAAGGCAGAGCATCAGAGGCCGCATGGTATGCTGCAGACCCTAGAGATTCCCATGTGGAAATGGGAACAGATCGCGATGGATTTCATTACCAAACTATCGAGGACGGCGAAGGGGTTTGATGCTATATGGGTCATCGTGGATCGATTGACCAAGAGTGCTCACTTCTTGGCTATACGGGAGAGTTCTTCGTCTGAGAATTTGGCCGACGTGTATGTTCACGAGATCGTCGCTCGCCATGGGGTTCCGGTCTCTATTGTTTCCGATCGAGATGTCAGATTTACCTGCCAGTTCTAGCAGAAGTTCCATGAGGAACTGGGCATGCGGCTGCACTTTAGTACAACATTTCATCCGCAGACCGACGGCCAGAGTGAGCGGACCATTCAGACCCTCGAGGAGATGTTGAGGGTGTGCATCATTGACTTCGGTGGGAGATGGGATTCCCACCTGCCCCTTGCAGAGTTCGCCTACAACAACAACTACCATTCCAACATTGGCACCCCGCCTTTCGAGCTGTTGTATGGGCGAAGATGTCGCACCCCGGTTTGTTGGGGTGAGGTTGGACACAGTGTGATGGGACGAACGGAGGTGGTTTTGCAGACTATCGAGGAGATTCAGCAGATCAAGCAGCGACTGCAAACCGTGCAGAGTCGGCAGAAGAGTTACGCCGACAGACGCCGATCTGAGTTAGAGTTCCAGGTGGGTGATATGGTGCTCCTGAAGGTCTAACCTTGGAAAGGGGTGATCCGCTTCAGGAAGAGAGTGAAATTGGGTCCCCGCTACATTGGACCGTTTAGGATTGTTGCCAGGGTTTGCAAGGTGGCTTACAGGCTAGAGTTACCAGATGAGCTTAGTCGGATCCACAACACTTTCCACGTGTCGCAATTGCGAAAGTGCATCATGGATCAGGAGGCAGTATTGTCATTGGATGACATTCATGTTGATGAGCGCCTGAATTACGTAGAGAGGCCTGTGGCTATTCTAGAGAGGAAAAATAAGGTTCTAAGGAACAAGGAGATACCTTTGGTCAAGGTACAATGGGAGCATCTAAGGGGGTCCAAGTGGACGTGGGAGCCCGAGTCCGAGATGCGGGAGCATTACCCAAATCTATTTGCCGTAATAGACTTCGAGGGCAAAGTCTAGGTCAAATGGGGGAGAATTGTAACATCCTGAGATTTGGCAGGTATTCCTGAACCCTCTTCTATCTTTTCCTTGTCATTATGGTCCTTGGAGGTTGGAAGTGAAAAACTAAAATAAGTTTAAGGACCAAGTTGCAACTTGAGCCAAAAGAGAGTACGCCGCGCGTACTTAAGGGTACGCTAAGCGTATTAAGGTCCGCCTTAGTACGCTGGACGTACTAATGTCTGGGTGAAACCCTAATATTTAGGGTTTGGGGCCTATATAAGCAACATGATGAGCACCCACACCTCTTTTACCTCAGCCTCCACAGATCAAACTCGTCTCTCTCAAACCCTAGATCTCATCAGAATGTATAGAGTTGGAGGAAGAGGAAAACCATTGTGTTCAAGAAGCTCCAGAATGTATAAAGTTCCAAACTTTATGCATATATACATAGATCTCATCATTTTACTTTATTAGAAGCAATTCTTGTCCCAAAAGCCATAAAGTGGTGCATGTTGTGATTTGGTCAAAAAGAGCTGTCCTTCCAGGCTCTTGAAGGGACATTGAATGATAAAAATAAGGTCCCATTTGTTGTATGTATCACATGCAAAGAGAAATAAGGTCTTAATGGATTAAGACCAAGCAATAAGAACTTTATGGACGTCCAAAGTGATAAAGTTCATGACTTTATGGATCCTAGGCATGTTAGGTCTCTGGAACTGAGGTTTTGGCTTAAGTGCTTAAGCCATTAAGGACTTAATAAGGTTTTGGCAAAACGTAGCGTACGCCCAGCGTAAATCCAGTACGCCCAGCGTACTGGGTCAACCACCCCGATGGTGGTCAACGTTGGATGACTACGCCCCGCGTACCAGAAGAGTACGCCCCGCGTACCTCCTCTGTTGGGCTTTTGTCTAATGGACTTCGGGCTTGGACCGTTAATGGACTAGATGGATTTGGGTCGTTGTTGGACTCTATAAATAAGGTGTTTTGGGTCAGGTAGTGATAGTGGATCATTGGTTTAGGCCCAATTGGGAGGATGGGCCCAATTTAGTAAATTGGGCCAATATTGGACTTTATATTTGGACTTTCAAGTCAAGGACTTGGTGTTGGGCCTTAGCCCAATAAAGAGATTGGACTAAATGAGGAATGTGTACACTTAGTCAAGGGAGTTATGTCGGGTATTAACCTTGTGCTTATTATGTGTCAGTTCGGGATTTCCAGTGAGACAGCTGTCAGAGAGTTACAGACTCAGCACTACTAGCGAGGTGAGTTATCCTCACTATATCAACAGGGTCTAAGGCACCAAGGCCGGCCCTTTTATGGATATGTATCCGGATTATTGCATGATATATTTTGTACATTCTGGTAGTTTGGATGGTGATATGCTTATGCTTAGTGACCTGGTTTGGTCAGTATCCTGGTTATAGGATTATGCTATGTTAGTGACCTGGGAAGGTCGGTGTCCTGGTTATAGGATATTGTTATGATGTTTGATCTGCTAGATCGGTTGATTGTTATTATGATAATGTATGATATGTATGTGCACATGTTTGGTTGATTGGGGGGTTGGGTTGAGGCGGTCCTGCTTCGTGCTGAAGGCCAACATACCCAGGGCGGACCGGATAGACTACAAACCTAAAAGGGTATGGTAGTCATACCGAAGGCCCGACGAGCGGTCCGGATAGGCTGAAGGCCCTGAGAGGCGGTCCAGACGTGTCGAAGGCTCGGAGAGCGGTCCAGATAGACTAAAGGCATGTGAGGCGGCCCAGTCAGGCTGAAGGCTCATGATGCATGCTGAATTGTATATATATACTTTGGTTGACATGATATGATTATGGTTATATGAGGCCGCTCCTCCTGCTGTCATGATTTTATGATTTGATACTGGGACACTGTGATAATTATTATTTTGAAAACAAACTATGTAATGTTAAATGGTTTTAAGTGTTTTGAAAAAGTTTAAAATTTGCTTGAAATTTTTGGGTGTTACATAATTAAAGAAAGTCTTAAAGAAATATCAAAGGACTTGAGTGAAGGTATTAAATTTGAACTAAAGATTAACGAGCTAAGTGAGAAGATCCCTCCAACGATTTTAAAGATGAATTCAATAGGTCAACTTGAAAAGTTCAAAGATTTGACCAAGATAAGAAGTGATCCCGTTAATGTTCAAAAGTTTTGGGAAATTGTAGAAGGTGATAGAGAAGCTTGGGTAAAATACATTTTGGAAGGGTGGTATTATCAATTGGGATGTGCATTGGATGTTGATCGGTATTTTGCATATGAAAGTTTGCCTTCGATTTGGATGTAACGAAATAATTTACGTTAAATTTTTTTTGGTAACAATATTAGGATATCTAGTGAGGAAGGTGATAGCTTTTAAGTTATGTTTTTTTGGTAACATTATTGGGATGTGTATTTAAAGGATTTTAAGTTATGAAGTCATTTGCATGATTTTCGCATTATATTGACGCGAACACTCAATCAATTAAATTAAATTTTACTATTTTTATAATTTATGTAATGTATCTTTACATATAAATTAAAAAATAAAGTAAAATTAAGCAATATAGACAAAAAGGGCAATTCTATCATTTTACATGGATTCCAATTCCAATTTCTGCGAACCAAACAAAATCTGGAATTAATTCCAATTCCATTTCCTACCAACCAAGCTGGACATAGAATTGGATTTAAATTCCTGACAGATTCCTTTTCCAATTCCAAATGCAATTCCTTCAGCAACATTCTGCGAACCAAACAGGCCCTCAGTGTAACTCGAAATTGTATTGTTAGAAATTATGACACTGATGACTCTATTTCTTCTGACACTGATGCATTTTATGTAGATCAGTGTGCTAGTCATCTGTCTCCACATCCTGTCACACTGATAGATCCTTTGTTTTTAAAGCTTTTTCAAAAGTTCATAAGATACATGAAAAAAATTGAACTCCTTGGAAACCTAAATTTTTTAAAATACCAATGTATGTAATAAAAATAAAAACCATGGTATAAAGGTTTGCTATCGATCTACAGATACATGTCATAAAATCAGTGACTGTACATTTGGAGAAATCACTAAAAGAGTTGACAATATTCACATAAGAAATGATAAATGGTTTAGAAAGAATAACTCTATAAATTATCTCCCTGCTGCTTGTTATAATATCTTGAATGCTAAGTCTTAAGTGAAAAGACCTATTGAAGAATGGGTCAGTGTGTTCTAATTTGTTGTCTTAATGCTACAGGGTTAAAAGTACATTTGGTATCTTGATTGTGGGTGCTCCAAGCATATGACAAGTCACCTGGATGATTATGTTATGAAAGATGGCCCTGTGGTGACTTACGGAGACAACAAAAAGAAGTTTTCTTTTTCTTTCATCCCTAGAACACTTTTCTTCTTTGTAATTTTAGTATTTTATCGTTTGCTTTCTAAAAAATTACAAAAACATGTCTTTTGCTTTCACTATGTCAGAAAAAACACAAAAATATAAGTCTTTATTTCATTTTCATTTTCCAAGGAGTATATATCGCATATATATATATATATATATATATATATATATATATATATATATATATATATATATATATATATATATATATATATAGAGAGAGAGAGAGAGAGAGAGAGAGAGAGGGGGGAGAGAGCTAGGTTCAAGTATTATAACTAATTATTGTGCGGATATCGTATGTTATGAGAATTAATAAGAGAATAAGTTGTTTAGCAATGCGAATACGTTCAACCTTACAAATATATCGTCATTTTCATACATTCTCGCTAATTATTATTTATTTTTGTTCTCACACATCGTTTTTCACTCATTTTCATTCTGACAGAATACGACCCAATAAACATTCTAAGAGAAATGAGAATAATAATAATAGTAAGTGTATAATAACCTTATAGACGATTTAATTAGTGAGAATGTGTGTTAATGACAATAGTTATGTAAGATTGAACGTATTTATATTATCAAACAACATATTTTTTTATCATTCTCATAGCATACGATATCCGCACAATAATTAGTTATAATAGAATAACCTAAGCCTATATATATATATATATATATATATATATATATATATATATATATATATAGCCTCAATTAATCCCTCGTGACCTTTTTCTCTCAAGCACACGAATCAAGATCATTCATCTTCTACATTCGCAACTATTGCTACAACTTCCTTATCAACATATCTTATCATTGAGCTTGGTGGATTAACCAATCTCAATTACTCTACATCTTTTCTTCAGCAGCTGCAACCTTTAGTTTGAAGGTGATGTTTGGCGACTTAGGCATTGAGCATATTACCGTCAACACGAGATTGAAAGAACTGTGTTTGGACAGAATATTCTGAAAGCTCTCCTTGCCTCCTCGAAACCCTTCACCTGTTGCTACGGAGTCGGGTGAAGATAATGAGTATGGAATGTCTAATTTCCATATATTTCTCTCACTACTACAGCGTCCTCCATCATGGATGCAAGAACTCATTATCAAGACAATCATGCTTGTCTCTCATTTCATGGTTCATAATCCTTTGCTCCTTCGATCACCTTCTTGATGACTTTTATAACTCGAAGGTTACAAATAATAGAACCTTTTAACTCGCTGGTTACAAAGATTTTGTTCCTTCAGATCTCTTTTCATGGTGATGAATATGAAGCTTGGAATCCATCATAATACTGGCTTCTTCAAAGGATAAGAACATATATATCTCTCTTCATCTTTTCCGTTTAATTCTATATTTCGTTGAGTTTGAATGTGTGAAATGCTTACTAATTTGTCTCTCTTTTATAGACAAATTTTATATGGCAGATATCTTGAAAAGAGAAAGTACTTTATGAGAGTTCAATTCACAAGACACACTAAATTGGGACTTTAGGATCTTTCTGAAAAAGCTGCATGATTCTGTTTTTGACTATTTCATTGTTGGTTGTTTCCTTTTATTTTATTTTTGTTTTTATTATTTTGTATTGTACCGTCTTAAAGGAATTGATGGTAAATCCTTGATTCTAGACTGAAACTTTGGCATGCAAAATGTCCCTATAAGCATTCTGTTGAATGTGTCAAAATCTCTGTAAGTATCTCATCAGCGACACCGTCTATTGAGATATCATTGAGTCACTCACACTAATTATTTGGCACTGTCTATATCATCGGGATGAGATTGCCTGGTCCTTTCAAAGAAAATTCTACTAAGGCTTGAGTATTCCTTCTTTTTAAATATCATCTTTTGGGCACACTCTATACTTAACTTGATGGCGCTGGAAGTTGAACCACTCCCTACTGATGAGTTAGAAATTCTATGTTTGTGATTCACACTGTTAAACCATAGTGTGATTAAGACATCCAACAACTTCTCTTACACTACAAGTCTTCTATTATAGAACTTAATGATTCACTATATGATACCATACACTGATAAAAGTTTGAAATTTTGTTTCGATGGTTAAACTATGTTCTATAGTTTATCACATGCACCAATCTTTACTTACCTTTAGTTATCTTCTAATTAAGAGTTTTATGATTCAGCATAAGATACCATTCGCTCCTAAAAACTTAAAATTATGTGTCGATGGTTATATCATATACCTTGATATATTACACGTACCAACCCACTCTTACCCTACAAAGCTTCTAACAAAGAATTTAATGACTCATTGTATCAACCATACACTGATGAAATTTCGACACACTGTGTCGATGGGTATATTTCGTACTGAAATATATTATACGCTTCATACCTATCTTACCCCCTGATATTTGTAATAAAAGTAGTAAATGATTTGGTGTATCGAACCATACGCTGATGAGACTTCGCAACACTATGTAATTTATCTCTATTGCAACAACACAATAGTGTGATAACACTAAAATCCCAACTGTTGCTCCGCTACACTAAATTGATGCTGATACTCACCCTATTTTTTGTCACGCTGGAGATTTTTACTCAATAAATGATTACTTGATAAGATTGTCTTTATCTCAAAAGATACTCTTAAATAATAAAATTTTAAATTTGGGGATAAGAGTCGTCGTTTGGGAACTGTGCGATTTGGGACAGATCTTTCTCTCTCCAAATGATTACTTTTTAACGGCCCTTGTTTAAGTATAAAATATAGAGCTATAAATTCACAAGCATCTTATGTAATCAGATTACCTTCAAAAAGCTCTTGTTTGTTTCTACTCTCAATTATCTCAAGAACCCTAATCGTAAACTCGATGGGTCCTCCTGTTACTCTCTACACTTACGATCCTACCACAAATGCTATCAAGGTATTAAGGACACCTGTCATCTTGCCCTACAATATGGTCTTTGCTACTAAAATTCTAAAAAAGTTCAAGGACAAGGGTTTCGAAGACCCTGTGTCCTATCTTTTTGCGTGCCCGCTCCGCTATAATCTTGCTAATCTTGTTGATCCTTTTCTCGCACAACTTTTTCTGTGAGTTCTACTACACCTCCACCTAGTATGATCCAGGAATGAGTATTGGTATAGTTAGAGATAAGGAACATATTGTTTCGATGACTATGACTGATGTTCAAAAAACGTTATGTCTTCTCATCCAAGATAAGTACTCTGATCTTCCCACCGACGAGGAATGTTGTGTTGTTCTTAACAAATTAGGGTACGACGTCATGAAACAATAGAATTGTGATGGTAATGCCTATGCCCCCCGTCAGTGTCTCCCCACTACCTGGAAGTGTCTCACAGGTGTTCTTGGAAAGTGCCCTACACAGAAGACGCGCAGTCTTGATGAGATGAATACATTTGAGCAGCATATTCTCTTCTTTGTTATAAAAAATAAGCCCTTGGATTTCTCTCAGCTTATTTTTACTATTTTGTTGAAATGATCAAAGGAAATAAGCTACCCACTTATGTTCCTCATCCCTAGTGGTTCGCACTGATCCTTCAATATATTGGTACTATGTATGATGGTGAACCATTTGAAGATTGGGTTCCTTATTTTACCTCTCCAAAACTATATAACAAGAATCCACAGGATTTCAGTATCACAATGAATATGCAGGAGTGGATTGAAGCTCCTTATAAGTGTGAAAGATTACCATATGTTTCTCAAGAAGTACCTTCGGAGGATGAAGAAATAGATATTGAGGCTAGCGTGTCCGAGTAACAAGAAAATGAAGACCCAAACGCTGACGCTGAGAATAATCATGTGTCCGATGAGGATGCTGATGTTGCCAGCGATAATGTTGATAATGGTAGTAACTTTTTGTATAAAAGTGATGACATGGATATGGTCCTTATTGACCAGGGTCAAGAGATTCTAGGGCATGCGTAAGACTTCAATGAGGCCGAATCAAATTTTCCAAACACACACATTCGATTCGAGCCTACACCATCCCCGGAAGATGATGAAGAGCATGTTTCTCCCACTCCTTCTCCAACACGTAACAATGATGATTATGATGTCATTCATGTCTTTAAGGCTCCTCCGTAGAACCGAGGTAATACATTGTTGGATTAGGTGTCTAATCCCATAACTATAATTGGTATGTACTTGACCCGATAGTAGCATGGTCCATTTCGGGTTGCCTTCACCATAACAATTTCATAGATGGATATTTGAGTAAGAGGTTATTTATGATTTATTAATATATTAAAAGTATAATATATTAATTGAGAAATAATATTATTTAATTAGTATTGATCAAGAATTAATTTAGTGATCAAAAGAGACTAATTAAATTGATACATATGGATTGGGCTAATGATCCATAATTGATTTGTGATGGGTTAAGCTTATGGATTAGTCCATAAAGTGTTAGTCCAAATCAAATGCATTGATCATAAGCTTATATGTGTGGATTAGGGTTACACATGACTCTTGGATTTCTACACATATAAATATGTTATCCTAAGCCCTAAAATCGACCACTACTTGTATTCCAAGAAGAGAAGTCGATTTTTAGTCTCTTTAGCCTCTCTCGTATCCATTTAGTTGTTTATTGGTGTTTGTGACTTGTTTGAGGCACAACATTTGGGGTGCTAAGTTCTCACAAGGCCAAAGTCTTACCAGCTACATCAAGAGGTAACCTTCTAACTAATATTATGATTCATATGTTAAATTTTGTATGTTAGTTTAGGCTTCATGCTTTGGATACCAATAGTGCATGTATAATTAGAGAAAACTTAGATCCAAAGCATTAGGGTTGTATGTGCACCATAGGAATGTTAGAGTACATAAAACCCAACAGTGGTATCAGAGCCATCGGTGTTTTCTATTGTATTGTTGCAATTGTGTGATTTTTAAAGTTGAAAAAACTGCATTTCGGGATTCTGCAAGGGCCAACTTGCCGATTCCATCATTGAACTCGATGAGTTGGATGATTTTTGCCATGAACTCGTCGAGTCCATGATGGTACTCGACGAGTTGGATCTTCAGATGGTAGAATTCTCGAGTTTTTGGCTTGTTTTGGATTAGGATCATTACCACAAACTGTTTTGGTTCATAAAATTCGATTTTAATGATATGGTAATGTTTATCCCCATCCAATAACATGATGCTTGTCAAATTTTAAGATGATTACTTGATTTTGTGAAAAAACTAGTTATTTGTAAAATTTGAAGTTACCATGTGGTATGAATCAAATTAGGTCAAATTGGTAAATGACTAATTATATGATAATTAGATTAGTTAATTTGATCTTTATGTGTTTATTGAAAGGTTCCATAACTTGTCCTCAAGTTATGGAATATGAAAAGTCACTATTTATGAAACTATTAACTCATGTAAGTTATAGAATTAAAGAGCTCTTGAAAGGTTTCATAACCTGTCCTCAAGTTTGGAATTTGAAAGGTCTCATTCATGGAACGTTAAAATCCATAAGTTATGGAAATCAAAAAGTCTTGACAAGTTACAAAACTTGCCCTCAAGTTTTGGAACTTGAAGAGTCTCATTTATGAAACTTTAATTCCAAACCCTAGAATTTTAAAAGTTTAAAATTCAACCCTATACTATTATAATATTAAAGTTTAATACTTACATATATGTATAAGACAAGTCAGTCTTACCGTTAGTAAGCCTCATTCACAAAGTCGGTCTATAAGGGGGGTATAAGGTTACTACCTATAAAATGGTGGTTTAATGGGTGTCCACTCTCACCCACTGCTTCCTTGACTGGTGGAGGGTCGTTATCCGAACAGGTAGGATAGGACATTAATTCTCATTAATAAGTATAATGATAATTATAAAAGTAACTAAACTTTTATAAATTCCCAATCTTAGTTACTTTAGGAAAAATGTGAAAATGGTGCTATTCCATGAAACTGCACTTTGCACCTTGTTAAGTCGTTAGTGGAGCATGTGTGGTTAACTGGCACACTAATTTGGGACTAACAATGTGTTGTAAAGGATAGCTTGATTTTAATCATGGATCAATGGAGCGTGTGTGTTTGACCGACACATTGATTAGGTGATTTGTAACATTAAGTGTACCAAACACATTTGCATGGGTATTCACACCTTGTTTGTGATCCTCGGTATCCCAGTCACAAACATAAATGGCACAATCGAGATTTAAACATGCCATTAAAAAGTTCAATGAATCTCAAAAGAATCTAGGAATTTCAAATCATTTAAAACTTAATAATCTATTTCTTTTTTCATGGTGGAAGTTGGTAAATCGTCATTTACCTACCTTCAAATATTTTGCAGTTGGATTACGGCATCCCTCTTCCAAATTCTAAAATATTGTGTTGGGTCCTAGCCTTAATATTTCATTTGGGTGCTATATTAAGGATCATTATCTAATCTAAACTTTGTCTTTCTTTTCAGATGTCTTCCAACACTGCTTCAAACCCAAACCCTTCAGGCTCTTTCTCCCTCATGAACCTATGTGGGAGGGTCATTTTTGATGGTTCGAACTTCAATGATTGGATTCGAAATATCTGCATGACCATTCTCTACGGGGACGAAGAATATGTCCTGGATAAAGAGATTAAGGAGATTGATGAATCTACCGCTACTCCCGAACAGATTGCTGAATACGAGGCCCATGAGAGGGACGCAACCAAAGTGTCATGTATTATGATTGCTACTATGACTGTTGAGCTTCAGAAATCCTACGAGGACTTTTGGACTAATGAAATGCACGAATACTTGATGGAAAGGTACCATCAAAGTGCTAGGCAGGAAAAGTATGAAATCATAGCCTCCATGATTACTACCAAAATGAAGTATAGAGAGTCTATCACGGCTCACTTGCAGAAGATGCAAAGATTTGTGGACCTCCTATTGAAGTTGAATGTCAACTTCGATGAAGATTTGTCCATATATATCATTCTACACTCTTTACCTCCTTGTTATGATCAGTTCCGTATGACCTACCATATTAACAAGGAGGAGGTCACTCTAAGCAAGCTTCAAGGCCTTTTAAGGACTGCTGAAAGCAGTCTTAAAGAAAAATCTGTTGTTTCTACTTCTACTACAACTGCCCCTGTCTTGGCAATTGGACATGGGAAGGGAAAGAAGCGGGAAGCTTCCTCAAAGAGCCACAAGGGAAAGTCCCATGTTGGTTCTTCTTCTAGTGGGTCCAAAGGTGGTCCTACTACAACCTTCTCAAACCCAAAGGAAGCAGAGTGTTTCTATTGTCATGAAAAAGGACACCGGAAGCGAAGATGCCCCAAACACTGGTAGGACTTAAAGGATGGGAAGATCAAACCCTCCTTCGCAGGTATTTACACTAATTTGTTGTAACATCCTGTTTCAGATTGTTCGTTATTAGGGTTCGTGGGCTGCAACCCGGGCATGAGGAAGCCTTGGGGTTGCGACGAGTTACTAGAAGCGTAGGTCATCTCGTCCCCTTTCCGTGGATATGAGGTTCATGGAAATGGAGTTATATCGAGGAAGCTATGGAAGTTTTAAGTTTTGGCAGGATAAGTCCCTTATTTGAGAAAGGTGGCAACTGAGTACGTTAGGCGTACGTGTGTGTACACTTAGCGTACTCATGTGCGTAACTTTTAAGCTGAGCCACCTAGTACGTTGGGCGTACTAGGCACAAAATGAAAACCCTAAATGAGGGGTGTCCCTATATAAAGAATAACATGGCCTCATTCCTGGCTACCATCCTCAGACAATAAACCCTCTTAAACCCTAATCCTCGTTCTTGAGCTTGTGTGTGTCCTTGGAGTGAAGAAGGAGCTTTGGAGAAGGAGTGAGAGTCTAGGCCTTAGATCTGAGCATAACTGAGTTGGGAGCTTCATCTAGAGGTATAAAGCTCCAAGATTTCTCACTCTTTTGATTTGTGCATCATAGTAGAGTATTTTAGGGTTTTGTCCCAAAAGTTGGAGACTTTTATGTGATATTTGAGCTCCAGAGACTATGATCAACCCCTTTGAGTGTATTTAGTGGTGTAGTGTCATAAAAATCAAGACTTGGACGTTGAAATCAAGCCATGCACGAGATATGAGCATTTTGAGATAAGAGAGTGAGAGTTTTGTGTGTTTGTGACCTTATCAGCCATGCAAACGCTTAAAGTCACTAACTTTATGGACTAAGAACTATTAGGGAGTCCAGATCCGTGATATGAGCCAATGTCTTAACTGATTAAGACCAAATGAGTAGAAAGAGTGAAACTGGGACGTAAGCTGAGCATAATTCCAGTACGCCCCGCGTACTGACCAAGTGTCCCCGATAGCCAATCTAGAGTTGTTTGTACACTGAGCGTACCAAGGGACGTACACCCCGCGTAACCTCACTGTGGACTTTTGGGCTAAGTCTCATTTTGGGCCTTGAGTGTTGGGCCTGGAGTTTGGGCTTATTGCACTAGAGTTTTGGACGAGAGGAATATATATGTGCCTTGGGCCCTTGAGTTGGGTTTATCACTTGGACTTGAGAGTTGGGCCTCGGGAGAGCCCATTCCTTATTGGGCTTTGGTGGGCCTAATGAGTCTTAGGTTATTGAGGGGCTAGTTAGTGGACTACCTTTAGACCTAAAGAGTGAGGGTTTGGACTTAGATCTTAATTGGGTAATTGTGGATCTTGGTCCAGTGTTAGAGGCTGGTGTGCAGTAGCAGCATCTATAGGACCTGTTCATCATCCGAGGTGAGTCTTCTCACTATACTTTACCTAGAGTGGTAACCTTTGTGTGACCGGAGGGTCTTATATGCTTATATTGAGTATTGTGATATCCTGCATTATGTCTTTGTGATTTATGTTGTGTATTATTCTGAGATTAATGAGTTAGGACAGGATGGTCCACCCGAGTTTTGGGACCGGAGGGTCCCACTGAGACACATTGGCCGGAGGGTCTTATCTGAGAATATCCATGAGAGGCTAATGAGATATGTATGGTATTTTTGGGAACTCACTAAGCTTTGTGCTTACCATGTTATGTGATATGTGTTTCAGGTTCTTCTCAGGATCACGGGAAGGCGCCGGCTTGATTGTACACACCAGAGAAAGAGTTATGTTTTGTGGATCCTGTATTACTAATCAAACAATTATGGAGTTGCATTTTGTAAATTAAATAAATGGGATTTTTGTGAAATGTGTTATGAGAATTATGTGATTCTAAAATGAAAATTTTGTTTGAAAATTTACGGTGTTACAAGTTGGTATCAGAGCCTTGGTTTGAGGGATTCGGATGCACCTTCGGGTGTGTCTGGACTCAAACTGGTGATTTGAGAAAAAATTTCAAAAGAAATGATTTTTCTAAAACGAGCAAGAGTTTCTAAGAGAAAACGAGAAGGATCAGTGTGTACAATCCGCCAGAGCCCGAACGGTGATTTCCCAAAATACCCTTACTTATTTATGTTATGAGTTATTATTGAGATATTAGTGATGTATGCTAGAAGATATGCTAGGTATTTCATATATTAGGGCTAGAGTTGCCTGATTTGTTATGCCTTAGCCTAGGAATTGTTGCTATTTGTGATGTGCTTTGAGTATGTGCGGAGTAAGAGTATCCAGCAGGAGTCTTTTAGAGAGAGCTTTGAGTAGATGAGTAATCTAGGAGAGATACCTAGATGAGCATTGGAGGAGCCTACAGAGGGAGTAGTTAGATACCTGCGAGAGGTAGGGTTGCTTGAGTTCGGTGATACCTTTTGAGTGTGAGTACAGCAAATAGAGTTGTAACCTAGAGTGGTTTTACGTGTTGGTGGCGATTATTCGATGCCCGAATGCTGCTTGCTTTGTGCTTTGTGGAACTCTTCATGATGGGAGTCATCTACTAAGTGAATATGACGATATTCAGGATGTAGATGGATGGCATCGTAAGGAGTTCTTCAGCAACTGATGGCAGAGAAGTGTAAGAACCTAGGAAGAGCCTAAGGAGTGACTTTAGAGTACGTTGATAGAGGAGAGTATTCGTTGGGTAGCGACCAGGTATATCAGGATTGGTGATCGAGAAGGTTGAGTAGCTACTTAGGAAATTTGGGACGATCCGTATGGAAAGTATGGGTAGATGTGGCAGGTAGTATGGGCCCGTACTACTGAAAGTAGAGGACCCTTACTCGAAACAGGGAGAATTCCAGAAGTTCTAAGTAGCAGATTGAGAGGTGATAACATCGTTCGAGTACCATGATTCGTGACAGATTGAGAGGTGATAACATGGTTCGAGTACCATGATTCGTGGTGGTTAGTGTTTCAGAGTTTACCAATTATCCCGTTATGATTGATTAGACTGAGAGCATATATGATAGAGTGTGAGGCTAGAGGGCCATGTCGAACGAGTTTCAATGGAGCATACCTTGAGAGGAAAATCAGGTTAGTTTCCGAGAGATTTTTGGTGAGATACCAGTTGGAGTCGCAAGACTCAGGGATGATTAGAGATGATGCTTATTGGAGGATCGCAGTCTGATAGTTGTTCAGGCGGTGGGTCCTTAGTGGGATATGACATTTCCGTTCCTTTTGAGTTACGATCGGGATCGATTAGAGAATCAGAATTGGTAGAGTGTTCTTAGAGTCTGTTATTTGATGAGCGATTAACATGATGATATTTTGCGAGGGTGGTCTGACAGGCAAAGAGACCACTAGAGTTTTCATGTTCTGGAGAGACAGATCGAGTACTGCAATGGCAGAAGGGTCTATTATTCTTATGGGTCGGGAGTTCCTGTTGGGTTCAGGTGTGGTCCTTTCAGTGGTTCTTCTCGGGTTATTGGATTCGATCTATGAGTGATAAGGAGCGATTTCGAGGGCGAAATCTACGTCAAGTGGGGGAGAATTGTAACATCTTGTTTCGGATCGTCCGTGATTAGGGTTCGTGGGCTGCAACCCGGGCATGAGGAAGCCTCGGGGTTGCGACGAGTTGCTAGAAGCGTAGGGCATCTCGTCACCTTTCCATGGATATGAGGTTCATTGGAAATGGAGTTATATCGAGGAAGCTATGGAAGTATGAAGTTTTGGCAGGATAAGTCCCTTATTTGAGAAAGGTGGCACCTGATTACACTAGGCGTACGTGTGTGTACGCTTAGCGTACTCATGTGCGTGACTTTTAAGCGGATCCACCTAGTACGCTGGGCGTACTAGGCATATAATGAAAACCCTAAATGAGGGGTGTCCCTATATAAAGAATAACATGGCCTCATTCCTGGCCACCATCCTCAGACAATAAATCTTCTCAAACCCTAATCCTCGTTCTTGAGCTTGTGTGTGTCCATTTGAGAGCCTTTAAATGATTTTGTGTGTTCTTAGAGTGAAGAAGGAGATTTGGAGAATGAGTGAGAGTCTAGGCCTTAGATCTAAGCATATCTGAGTTAGGAGCTTCATCTAGAGGTATAAACCTCCAAGCTTTCTCACTCTTTTGATTTGTGTATCATAGTAGAGTATTTTAGGGTTTTGTCCCAAAAGTTGGAGACTTTATGTGATATTTGAGCTCCAGAGACTATGATCAACCCCTTTGAGTGTATTTAGTGGTGTAGTGTCATAAAAATCAAGACTTGGACGTTGGAATCAAGCCATGCATGAGATATGAGCATTTTGAGATAAGAGAGTGAGAGTTTTGTGTGTTTGTGACCTTATCAGCCATGCAAACGCTTAAAGTCACTGACTTTATGGACTAAGAGCTATTAGGGAGTCCAGATTTGTGATATGAGCCAAGGTCTTAACTGACTAAGACCAAATGAGTAGAAAGAGTGAAACTGGGACGTACGTTGAGCTTAATTCTAGTACGTCCCGCGTACTAACCAAGTGTCCCCGAAGGCCAATCTAGATTCGTGAGTACGTTGAGCGTACCAAGGGAGGTACACCCCGCGTAACCTCACTGTGGACTTTTGGGCTAAGTCTCATTTTGGGCCTTGAGTGTTGGGCCTGGAGTTTGGGCTTGTTGCACTAGAGTTTTGGACCAGAGGAATATATATATGCCTTGGGCCCTTGAGTTGGGTTTGTCACTTGGACTTGAGAGTTGGGCCTCGGGATAGCCCATTCCTTATTGGGCTTTGGTGGGCCCAATGACTCTTAGGTTATTGAGGGGCTAGTTAGTGGACTACCTTTAGACCTAAAGAGTGAGGGTTTGGACTTAGATCTTAATTGGGTAATTTTGGATCTTGGTCCAGTGTTAGAGGCTGGTGTGCAATAGCAGCATCTATAGGACATGTTCATCATCCGAAGTGAGTCTTCTCACTATACTTTACCTAGAGTGGTAACCTTTGTGTGACCGAGGGTCTTATGTGCTTATATTGAGTATTACGATATCCTTCATTATGTCTTTGTGATTTATGTTGTGTATTATTCTGAGATTACTAAGTTAGGACCGGATGGTCCACCCGAGTTTTGGGATCGGAGGGTCCCACTGAGACACATTGACCGGAGGGTCTTATCTGAGTATAGCCATGAGAGGCTAATGAGATATGTGTGGCATTTTTGGGAACTCACTAAGCTTTGTGCTTACCATGTTATGTGATATGTGTTTTAGGTTCTTTTCAGGATCACGGGAAGGCGCCGGCTTGATTGTACACACCAGAGAAAGAGTTATGTTTTTAGGATCCTGGATTATTAATCAAACAATTATGGAGTTGCGTTTTGTAAATTAAATAAATGGGATTTTTGTCAAATATGTTATGAGAATTATGTGATTTTAAAATCAAAATTTTGTTTGAAAATTTACGGTGTTACATCTGTCTAATAACTCATCACATGCTAATTCTTGGGTCCTTGATACAGGATGTGGTTTTCACATTTGTTCTGATTTGCAGGGACTAAAAACAAGTAGGGATGTGGAGCACGAGAAGATGAACTTGATCATGGGGAATAAGAAAAAGTCGTCTGTCACCAAGATTGGAGTTTATACTTTATTGCTTAGTAGTGGGTTAAATTTAGAACTGAATAATTGTCGCTACTCGTCTGATATGGCGAGAAATATTATTTCCTTTCATAGTTTGTATAAACAAGGTTTTACGTTTTCTTTTAATAATGTAATTGGTAGTATTAATTCTTATTATAATGGTACATTTTATTTTGAAGCATTACCTTGTAATGGTATATATGAAACTGTGATGGTTATAGATAACTTAGGAAATAATGTGTTGCATATCGATTCGTCCAATAGTTTGCATAAAGCATGCTTATGGCATTGTCGTCTTGGACATGTTAACAAGAAGCGCATAGCCCAACTTCAAAAGGATGGAGTGTTGGAGTCGTTTGACTTAAAGTCAGATGAAACTTGTGAATCTTGTTTACTTGGAAAGATGACCAAGTCATCCTTCACTGGTTCATGTGAAAGGGGTGAGGGTTTGTTGGATCTCATACACACATATATGTGTAGACCCTTCAGAACCGCCACAAGGGATGCTAACAGCTTCTATGTGACTTTCACTGATGATTATAGTAGATATGGGTATGTCTACTTAATCAAGCGTATGTCAGAAACCTTTGAAAAGTTTAAAAAGTTTAAACAAGAAGTGGAGAATTAGATGGGCAGTAAGATAAAGATGCTCCGATCCGATCGAGGAGGAAATTATCTTAGTATCGAGCTCCACGACTATCTTAAGGAATGTGGAATTGTTTCACAATTTACGCCACCTAGGACACCACAGCTTAATAGTGTGGCTGAGAGGCGCAATCGAACCTTGTTGGACATGGTTCGTTCTATGATGATTCGAGCTTCGTTACCTATCTCATTCTAGGGGTATGCCTTAGAGACTGCCGCCTATATCCTTAATCTAGTCCCAACTAAAAAGGTTTCCAAAACACCTCACAAGATGTGGACATGGATGGTTCCCTCGTTAGCACACATCAAGGTTTGGGGTTGCGAGGCTTTTGTGAGAAAAGAAACTCACGACAAGCTCGAACCTCGAAGTGAGCGATGTATTTTCATCGGCTACCCACAAAAATCTTTTGGATATCTCTTCTATAGACCGAGTGACAATGTTGTCTTCGTTGCAAGGAGAGGAGTCTTTCGTGAGAGAGAACTCATATGCCAAGAGGACAGTGGGAGGCAAATTGACCTTGAAGAGCTTCAAGAGATAAGCGATGAAGGAACCTCAAACACTAGCGCTCAACCCGAGGAGGAAACTCCTGTTGAACCGATTGACGATTCCTTACCTCTTAGGCATTCCAGTAGAGTTAGACAGGCACCTGAGTTTTATGGTTTCCATATTACTTATGAAGGTGATACATTTATCAGTGATAGTACACTGGTAAACTTGGATGAACCTATCAGCTACAAGGAAGCCATGTTAGGCCCCGAGTCTGCTAAATGGAAGGAGGCAATGGACAACGAGATTCAATCCATGTATGACAATCAAGTTTGGAACTTGGTTGACAATGTACCAGGCCGTAAGACAGTCGGGTGCAAATGGATCTTCAACAAGAAGACCAACATGGATGGGAAAGTACACACTTATAAGGCGCGATTGGTTGCGAAGGGCTTCACTCAAACTCCTGGAGTTGACTATGATGAGACCTTCTCACCAGTGGCTAAGATTAAATCTATAAGGGTTATGCTAGCCATAACTGCATTTCATGATTATGAAATATGGCAAATGGATGACAAAACCGCTTTTTTAATAGGAAGTTGGCTGAAGATGTTTACATGAATCAGCTAGAGGGTTTTTTCAATGCAAAGTACCCTAATATAGTGTGTAAGATTGAGAAATCCATTTATGGATTGAAACAAGCATCTCGCAGATAGAATCTTTGTTTCGATGAGAAAGTCAAAGAGTTTGGATTTTCGAGAAGCGAGGATGAGTCCTGCGTATATGTCAAAGCTAGTGGGAGTATAGTTAGCTTTCTCGTGTTATATGTGGATGACATACTGCTCATAGGAAACGACATTCCAACCTTGCAGGAAGTTAAGTCCTGGCTTGGGAAGTGCTTCTGGACTAAGTATGTCGGGTGTACCTAATCGTACATAGCACGTACCGAGCAAAGGCCCCATAATCTATAGAAGGATCTACTATGCCATGCGTAGTGGTTGTGTACGCAAGGCGTACTCAACCTGTATTGACATTTTGACTTTTGACTTTGACCTTTGACTGTGGATTTGACCAAGTTTGACTTAAGGACATTTTGGGCAATTTGAATAGTAGTTTGAGATTAGATCTCTGTTTATTGTATAAGTGACCGGTAGAGACATCACTTGGAGCAATGATCTGTTTAGCTATTTTTCAGTCTGTGAGGTGAGTTTTCCTTACTGTACTTGTAGGTTCAAGGCACCAATGCCAGGCCACTAGATTATGTACCCTGATATATTGGATGACGTTATGCTAGTTACATGATAGACTGGTAAATCCGTATAATCACTTATGTTAACTAGTTATGTGTTAGACTGGTAGATCTGTATAATTACATGTACTTTTTGGTTATTGATTGTTATCGTATATGTCGACATGTTATCATTTGTTGGGTTAAGGCGGTCCTGCTTTGTGCTGAAGGTCATGATACCTCAGATAATCCAGATAGACTACAGGCCCTATGAGGTGGTCCAGTCAGGACGAAGACCCTGAGAGCGGTCCAAATAGGTTGTAGGCTTGCGAGGTGATCCACTCACGCTGAACGCTCGAATGTGCATGTTGTTATCTGTTTGGTTGTGTGTGGTACTTTGGGGGAACTCACTAAACTTTGGCTTACCATTTGAATTTATGGTTGCAAGTACTTTAGAGGACAGGGGCAAGGCGAAGGCTTGATCGTGCACATCATCCTGGATTTTTATGAGATTATGATTTTGGGATACTCTGATTCATGTTTATGACTTTTTGAAACTATGTTTTGTAAACAATTATGGTTTTTGTATTGGTTTCAAAAATGAAAATTTTACCTTGATTTTTGGGATGTTACAAGTTGGTATCAGAGCCCTGGTTTGGGTGAATTGGATGAACATTCGTGTGAATCCAGACTCAGACTAAGGATTTACAAAAGTTTTCGAATGGTTTTCAAATTATTTTCAATTGTTTTCAAAGTAACCAAGGACGGATGCGATGTGTACGATCAACCGAGGCAACAAAGTATTCCCCAAGATACACACACTGTTATTTTCTGATGATGATTATGATAGAATTGCATGCTAGTTTATATGCTAGGGATCCTGAGGAATTGCATGATAGGATTCCCTGATGTATGATGCCTGATAGCCTAGGAGAATCTCTTGTATGCAAAATGGAATTGACATCATTATTGTAGTTGTTTAGTGTGTGCATCATAGTTGTACACAAATAAGTTTTATTGCCTGGGAATGTTTGATTTAACCTTATTTCCTATTCGTTGTATGGTTGTGGGATTAGGGTAGAATCAAGTATTTGACTGTCTATGGAATCCGATGTTATGTATGATTAGCATGCACGGGCGGCTGCAGGGTTGGTAGAAGTTTCATGAGTGAATGAAGGTTGTAGCATGCTAGTGTATGGAAGGATTTGCCAATCTTGAGTATATGTATAAGATGTATGCATATCCTAAATGTTGGGTTTTGTGATCAGGTGGTCCTTGACGACCCCTTGAGACAAATGTGGGTAGGTGTGGAAGGTAGTATGGGTCCGTACTACTGTAAGCACATCACCCGTATGCGTAGCAAGGAAGTCACGAACCCTGAAGGTTTAGTCTTTTTGTAATGGTTGTAACAGTATGAATTATGGCATTTCTAATATATCTTGGTTCATTTTCAGTATGGTGTACACGATAAGTTCTGGATCAGGAACTGGAGGCCCGGAGAGGCCAAGTTTGACGGATGATGGCATTCGCGAGATGATCGCTACTAAGGTGACAATGGATGTTCAATAGGTGATCCCAGAGTTCTTTGGGTCTATCAAGACCGCCATGATTGCGTTGTTTGACGAGCGTTATGATGCCTTTACCGAGGCTGTTGCCACCGTAACCACTACAGCCGTTGCTGCTGCATGACTCCAAAGGAGGAGGTCATTCCACTACCGAGACTTCAGCAATACGAAGCCCCCGGAGTTCGACGGGATCAAGGACCCGATTGTGGCTATGAGGTGATTTATGACGTGGAGGGCTGCTTCTTCACTGGTTCCTGTCTGAAGGACCAAAAATTTAGGTGTGTCATGAACGTTCTTCGTCTGGACTTGAAGGATTGGTGGAACCTGGTGACTGGTTCTTATACTCCTGAGAATAAGGTTGTTGTTAGTTGGGAGCAGTTTTCGGAGATGTTTCGAACTGAGTATGTTCCCCTGGTGGAGAGGGAAAGGTTGGCTCAGGAGTATCTGACAGTGAGACAGATCAAGAAGTCGATGACAGAGATCACCAATATGTTTATCGAGCGAGCTCTTTTCTGCCCAGAGTATTTGGCTTCGGAGCAGCTCTAGTACGATACCTGAGCATGATCAAGACTGGGATTCGGGAGTTTGTATCTACTCAGCGATACTGTACTCTCTTCGAGCTTCAGAATGTCGCACAAAGGCGGAAGAATAAGATTGAGACTCAGACGAGGGAGCAGAGACATGCTCTAGTTCAGTCGCAGCCTGCAGCAAAGCGGTTTAAGGCTGATGATGCACAATCGGGAGGACAGATGGGTCGCACTCTTGGCAAGTGTCGGAAGGAATATGAGGGTGTTTGTCGACCAGCTTTTGGGTGCTACACATGTGGCAAAGAGGGGAATTTTGCGAGGGATTTTCATCAGCATGCCCTAGTGTGACATCCCCTAATTTCTCGGCCAGAAAAGACCGATTAAATTTATGCTTTTAAAATAAAATCAGAGTAATCTTTTTAAAAGATGTTGCGGAATTTGTTCCCAAAACAAAACATGATAAAAATTTATCAAAACATTTCTTAAAGATATATATATATATATATATATATATATATATATATATATATATATATATATATATATATATATATATATTCATTTTATATCAAAACCTCGGGATGTCATGTTCCGATACAGATCAAAAGCACAACGATACATTATAAGCCTTGCAACAGTTATTTACAACTACTGGCCTATAATCCAAAAATCTCTCATCATCATCCGACTATGCTCGGGGTCCACTACCTGTAATATAAAAAGTTGAGTGGGTCAGGCTTCGGATCCTGGTGAGCATATAGGGTTTTCAACCCACAATAATAATAAATTTATTAAATTCATCAACCAACAATAACCCTGATTACCCATTCCCGTTATCCTCACTTTACGTCCCTAAACACCTAACACAAGGGACCTAGCCTAAGGATTATCATCGGGATGGACACTACTGCTAAGGGGACTCCTCAGCCATACATGTCCTAAAGGCAACCATGAGGAGGATAGAATACACCAATGAACATATAGTTCACCAACACCTACAAGTTGCGAACCTGCTAGTCTTCCACTGGACTGTCTAGAAAGGTTCGTGGTCGTCATCTATATTCCGCTAGATGACTACAACAACAACAACAACAACAACAACAACATCGAGGCCTCTCATCATTTTAACACACATCGACTATTTCTTCTACCCATGTTTTACCCAACATATTTGTAGATAAAAATACATATACAGTTTAAAACTTGTATAAAACATCTATCCAACAGTCATCTCAAATAAACAATTAATATAATTACACATAGCACGTATTTTATAGAAAATACTTCATATCTATGTATAAGATGAAAGTGACTACACACTCACATGATTTAACGATAATCGGGCAGCACTTCGTTTCCTAAAACAATCGTTTCTGATAAAACTGGGAGTTTTAATGAGAAACCGGGCTCTGCGAGGATTGGGCTTCAAAACCGAAAAGATAAATTTTTCCGGGTCTTCGGGCACTTTGGAACGTGTTTTGGGTGTTTGGTATGATACCGGGGTTTTGGGGGAAGTTGAAATGAAAGAAATATTGAATTTAGGGTGAAAAAGGGCAATTTTCTAAAATATACCCGAGAGGTCTCACACCCTTCTATTTATAGGGGCGAGCTTTGGATCCGAGGGCTGAGAAGCGAACACGCGGCAGCAGATGTGAGGGGGCAGGTGGCGCGCATGCGAGGCTAGGACATCTGGGGCGACACGCGTCGGACGGAGGCGAGGCGGCTTCGAAAGTGAGGAGTCAGCGGGCACGCGTCGGATTTCGGTTGGACCGCGCGTCGGATGACTAAGTTGCTTCGGACATGAGGCGGGTTCCGGACAAGGGTGACGTGTCCGAACACCAGCCATGCGAAATTTATCGGTTTTAGCATTTTTTTTCTCGATTTTTGTGTCCGAACTTCTAAAATCCATAACTTTCGCATACGGGCTCAGTTTTTGACGTTCTTTATATGCCCGTGTAGGTAAATATATGCTCTACAACTTTTGTTTAGACTCCATCGGCTAATTTTAACTTTAATTTTTATATTATTATTTTTAACAGACCGGGACAGGAAAATCCGTTAAAAATTCATAACTTCTTCATCTGACGTCTGTTTGCGTCTGTATTTTTACCGTTGTACTACTATTGACGAGACCTTCGATTCTCGTTTAGGTTGTGTCGGCTAAAAATCACTCAATCTAAAATTCGAGTTTTTAGCTGTCTACTGTTAAGCTGAAACTTAGAAAAATCATAACTTCCTAATACGAAGTCAGATTTGGGCGTTCTTTTTATGCATACTCTCGGTTTAACGAACACTACGACTTTCATTTAGATCATCAAGGCTAAAAGTAGTTTATCAAAAACTCACTTTTTACGTCATTCGGCGTTGTGCCGGTTGTGTCGCGGAACTTCGACAAGTCATAAGTTCTTCGTTATAACTCGGATGTCGGTATTCATTATATATCCGGAATCCTTGTCGCGACCACTACAACTTCCTTCGTAGATATTGGGTTTATCTAATATTTATTTTCGACGCTTATTTTTATTCTTAATTAATTATATCCTAATAATTAAGCATAAAACACATAATTCACATAATAATCACATAATTCCTTTTCATTTCTTCAAAATGAGTTACAAAGCTTGACCTAGACTATTACATCATCATTAATGCCTATCTTAGAAACACGGGCATTACAATTCTCTCCCCCTTAGGATGATTCCGTCCCCGGAATCACACATCAGGAAACAAATGCGGATAGCGACTCATCATATCACTCTCCGTTTCCCAGGTGAGATTTGGCCCATTCCTATGTTTTCATCGCACAAGCACTAAATCGACCATTTTGCGTCGCAACTTTTTAGTGTTATGGTCAACGATTGCCTCTGGTTCTTCAATTAACCTCTTGTTTTTATCCAACCTTAATTTAGAAATTGGAATTACGTCGGGTACATCTCCCATGAACTTCGTCAAATAACACACATGGAAGGTGTTATGAATACCCTCTAGTTCTTCTGGTAATTCTAGCTTGTAAGCTTGATTCCCGATCCTCTGAAGAACTTTAAATTGTCCAATAAACCTTGGACTCAATTTTCCCCTCTTACCAAATCTTATAAGTCCCTTCCACGACGAGACTTTAAGTAAAACCGAATCTCCAACTTCGAATGTTATCGGTAGTCTTTTCTTGTCAGCATAGCTCTTTTGACGATCTTGAGCAGCTAACATCCTTTCCCTAATCACTTTCAACTTTTCAGCAGTCTGATGGACTATTTCAGGTCCCATAAATTGCTTTTCCCCAGCTTCCAGCCAACATGATGGCGTTCGAAACTTTTCTCCATACAAAGCTTGGTAAGGTGCCATCTTGATGCTTGAGTGGAAACTATTATTATAGGAAAATTCTACCAGAGGTAAATGTTCATCCCAGTTACCTTGGAATTCTAGGGTACATGCTCTTAGCATATCCTCCAACGTTTGAATTGTTCGTTCGCTCTGACCGCGCGGATGGTAAGCTGTACTCAAACACAACTTGGTACCTAATTCCTCTTGTAGACTCCTCCAAAACCTTGAGGTAAAACGGCTGTGACGATCTGATATAATCGTTAATGGAACACCGTGAAGCCTCACAATTTCCTTCACGTAAGAATTCGCAAGCTTATCCATAGACCATTTCTTGTTGGCTGCTATGAAATGCGCACTCTTAGTGAAGCGATCAACGACCACCCAAATCATGTCGTGACCGTTCTTTGTTCTGGGCAGTTTAGTCACGAAATCCATGGTAATGTCTTCCCATTTACCCATGGGTACAGGTAAAGGTTCTAAACTCCCATACGGTTTCTAATGTTGTGCCTTAACCCTAGCACATGTCACACACTCGGCCACACACTTAGCAACATCGAGCTTCATCGTCGGCCACCAGTAGTAGGGTTTTAGATCCCTATACATTTTTGTGCTGCCGGGATGAATCGAGTACATGGTCTTGTGAGCTTCTTCCATCAAAATATCTCTTACTCCTCCCGTCTTAGGTACACAAATCCTATCTTGGCATACCTTCAGTCCTTGACCGTTTGTATCAAACACTAATGTTTTTCCCAAACGTTCTTCCTTTCGGTCATTTTTCTCTAAAGCTTCCTCTTGAGCTTTCTTTATACTTTCCACAATTGTCAAGACAACTTCAATTCTCAACGCTCTTGGCCTTTTCTTTTCATGGTTTACCTTCCGACTGAGAGCATCAGCAACAACGTTTGCTTTACCAGGGTGGTAAAGTATCTCACAGTCGTAATCCTTGAGTAACTCTAGCCAGCGTCGTTGCCTCATGTTCAATTCCTTCTAATTAAAGAGATATTGTAGACTCTTATGATCAGTGAAAAGTTTGCATTTAGTGCCATAAAGATAGTGCCTCCATATCTTAAAGGTGAATACTACCGCTGCCAATTCCAGATCATGAGTGGGGTAGTTCTTTTCATGCTTTTTCATTTGCCTCGATGCATACGCTATCACTTTATCCCTTTGGGTCAGAACACAACCTAACCCAACTCCAGATTCATCGCTATAAACTGCGAAGTCATCAACTCCTTCTGGCAAGGAAAGAATCGGTGCTTCACACAATTTCTTCTTTAACTTCTCAAAAGCTTCCTTATGCTTCTCATTCCAAGTATAAGTAGCTCCTTTTTGGGTCAAAGCTGTCAATGGAGTTGCTATCAAAGAAAAGCCTTAGATAAATCTTCGATAATATCCAGCTAATCCTAGAAAGCTTCAGATCTCCGTGGGGCTTTTCGGTTGTTCCCACTTCATCACAGCTTCAATCTTCGTTGGGTCAACCATTATCCCTTCTTGGTTAACCACATGACCCAAAAATTGGACATCTTGAATCCAAAATTCACATTTGGAGAACTTTGCATACAACTTCTCCTTTTTCAGAACTTCTAGCACTTCACGCAGATGCTTGTCATGCTCCTGCTTGCTTTTTGAATAAATCAAAATATCATCTATGAACACTATCATGGATTTATCGAGGAATGGTTTACAAACCCTATTCATCAAATCCATGAAAGTTGCTGGAGCATCTAAACGACATAACCAAGAACTCATAGTGTCCATATCTTGTTCTGAACGCAGTCTTCTCAATATCTTGCTCTCTTACCTTTAGCTGATGATATCCTGACCTAAGATCGATCTTCAAGAAATAGCTCGAACCTTGCAACTGATCGAACAGGTCATCAATCCTTGGAAACGGGTACTTGTTCTTTATTGTTGCATTATTCAGCTCTCTATAATCGATGCACATTCTCATGCTCCCATCTTTCTTGTTTACGAATAACACCAGAGCTCCCCAGGGTGATGAACTAGGTCGAATAAAACCTTTGTCCAATAATTCCTGAAGTTGTGTCATAAGCTCTTTCATCTCTGTTGGTGCTAATCGATACGGTGCTTTTGCTATTGGCGTCGTTCCTGGTAACAAGTCGATACGGAATTCTACTTGTCGATCAGGGGGCAATCCGGGAAGATCTTCGGGAAAGACTTACGGATAGTCACACACCACCGGAATATTCTGCACCTCCTTCTTTTACTTCTTAGCATCGATCACGAATGCTAGATATGATGTACATCGCTTGGCCAAACACTTTCTGGTTTTCATTAGGGAAATGATTCCAGAGTTTACTCTGCGTTTGTCTTCATGCACCACAAACGACTCTTTCCCTGGCGGTTTTACTTTTATTATCTTCTTCCTGCACAATATTTCGGCATCATTGGCGCTAAGCCAATCCATTCGTAGAACGATGTCGAAACCGTTTAACTCGATAGGCAATAATTCCTCGTGGAACTTATTCTCATTCAAGTCAATGAAGATGTTTTTCATACGATGGCTAACAGGTATAAACTTGCCACTAGCAACCTTGACTATTAAAGCATTAACTAGTCTATCAACAGGAAAAGCTAGTTTTCTACCAAATTCATCCGAAATAAAGGAGTAATTGGCTCCAGAATCAAACAAAATGTGGGCAGCCAATTCGTTTACGAGAAAGGTACCTGAACCGACATCGGCTTCTTCTTTCGCAGCTTCAAGTGTCATCTGAAAGGCTATTGCCTTCGGCTTTGGTGGAAGATTGGGCTTTGTTGCATCCTTCTTCTTCGGGCAATTCTTCAAAATGTGCCCCTCTTCATTGCACCCATAACAGACTTTCTTATTGAAGGTGCATTCATTGGCATAATGCCCAAGCTTTCCACATTTGTAACAAGTGACTTTATCGCTACATTTCCCAGCATGTTTCTTCTTACACTTGTCACACCACTTGTCTTCGGCTCCTCCTCCGAATTTCCTCGAACTAGTCTTCGAGAACTTGTTCTTTTTATTGGAACTTGAAGTTCCTTCAAACTTTCTCTTTTCGCCAACTTCAACCTTGCTGGCGGCTCTCCCCTTAATCATATCTTCAACAGACTTGGCAGCCCAGATAGCTGCCTCCAAAGTAAATGTCTGACGTATTGGCACCGCATACTCCCATGGAAGTCCCTTTGTGTACCTGTCAATTTTCGGCAACTCATCTGGGACAATACGCAACGCAAACTCCATTTTGTCTGTGAAGTTATTTGTGTATTCATCAACAGTCATACTTCCCTTTTTCAACGTCAGAAATTGGTTTTCTAGCTCAAGCACATTTTGGGTCGAGTAGTACTTGTGCTTGAATTGTACCAAGAACTCTGCCCAAGTCAGTTGCAGTGGCTCATTAGGGCTTAGGGTTTTCCCCAGAGTGTTCCACCAACGAACAGCACTACCTCTGAACTGACGCACTGCAAATGTGGTTTGTAACTTGGCTTGGCAACCACATGTCATGAAAGCCAATTCCATTTCCAAGATCCAATCCAACACTCCGACGGGATCTTATTTTCCAGTGAAAGTTGATGGCTTGCAAGTCATAAAGTCTTTATACTTGCATTCATTTCTCTCCACTCTATCCTCGTGGTTATTTCTCCCAACCACAAGCGGTTCAGTTTGACCAACAGATCTACTGTTGTTTCCTACTTCAGATTGATCGTCATTTAATTCAGGTTGTTCAATAGGAATTGAGGGTTCACTCCTGTTGTTCCGCAATAATTGTCTCATTTCCTCCCTTTGCTCAGCCATCATTGCCTGAATCATGGCTCGTACTCTAGCCATGGTGATGGGTTCTGGTGTAGCTCCTGCTATAGGCACCTGTTCCACCACTTGGGGTTGAGGTTGCTGGTTTCTATTTGCATTTCCATCTCCACTTCGAGTTCTTGCCATTTTGATCTATATGCCAAATAAGGCGAATTTAGGTCTTTATTCATGATAGATATTTAAATTCCCCTTATCACTCCGAAACGTTTACATGTTAGTTCTAATATCGTAATTGTACACTTAGAATCCTACACACATAAGGTTTCCAGATCCGGTCGGCAACAGACCATAGATCCGAACAAATAATGGCATATATGGAAAACATATAGCATTTAGCACATAAAAACATTTTAGGCATATTTCCTAAAATATACTAGTGCTCGTGTCTAAAATATGGTAAACACTCATCTCACGATCATCACTTAGCATTCTAAGTTTAAGTCTAGAAATCCTACAAATTCCTAGTTCGCTTAAACTAATGATCTGATACCAACTGTGACATCCCCTAATTTCTCGGCCAGAAAAGACCGATTTAATTTATGCTTTTAAAATAAAATCAGAGTAATCTTTTTAAAAGATGTTGCGGAATTTGTTCCCAAAACAAAACATGATAAAAATTTATCAAAACATTTCTTAAAGATATATATTTTCATTTTATATCAAAACCTCGGGATGTCATGTTCCGATACAGATCAAAAGCATAAACGATACATTATAAGCCTTGCAACAATTATTTACAACTACTGGCCTATAATCCAAAAATCTCTCATCATCATCCGACTATGCTCGGGGTCCACTACCTATAATATAAAAAGCTGAGTGGGTCAGGCTTGGGAGCCTAGTGAGCATATAGGGTTTTCAACCCACAATAATAATAAATTTATTAAATTCATCAACCAACAATAACCCTGATTACCCATTCCCGTTATCCTCACTTTACGTCCCTAAACACCTAACACAAGGGACCTAGCCTAAGGATTATTATCGGGATGGACACTACTGCTAAGGGGACTCCTCAGCCATACATGTCCTAAAGGCAACCATGAGGGGGATAGAATACACCAATGAACATATAGTTCACCAACACCTACAAGTTGCGAACCTGCTAGTGTTCCACTGGACTATCTAGAAAGGTCCGTGGTCGTCATCTATATTCCGCTAGATGACTACAACAACAACAACAACAACAACATCGAGGCCTCTCATCATTTTAACACACATCGACTATTTCTTCTACCCATGTTTTACCCAACATATTTGTAGATAAAAATACATATACAATTTAAAACTTGTATAAAACATCTATTTAACAGTCATCTCAAATAAACAATTAATATAATTACACATAGCACGTATTTTATAGAAAATACTTCATATCTATGTGTAAGATGAAAGTGACTACACACTCACATGATTTAACGATAATCGAGCAGCACTTCGTTTCCTAAAACAATCGTTTCTGATAAAACCGGAAGTTTTAATGAAAACCGGGCTCTGCGAGGGTTGGGCTTCAAAACCGAAAAGATAAATTTTTTCAGGTCTTCGGGCACTTTGGAACGTGTTTTGGGTGTTTGGTATGATACCGGGGCTTTGGGGGAAGTTGAAATGAAAGAAATATTGAATTTAGGGTGAAAAAGGGCAATTTTCTAAAATATACCCGGGAGGTCTCGCACCCTTCTATTTATAGGGGCGAGCTTCGGATCCGAGGGCTGAGAAGCGAACACACGGCAGCAGATGCGAGGGGGCAGGTGGCGCGCATGCGAGGCTCGGACACCTGGCGCGACACGCGTCGGACGGAGGCGAGGCGGCTTCGGAAGTGAGGAGTCACCGGGAACGCGTCGGATTTCGGTTGGACCGCGCGTCGGATGACTAAGCTGCTTCGGACACGAGGCGAGTTCCGGACGAGGGTGACGTGGCCGAACACTAGCCATGCGAAATTTCTCGGTTTTAGCATTTTTTTTTCTCGATTTTTGTGTCCGAACTTCTAAAATCCATAACTTTCGCATACGGGCTCCGTTTTTTACGTTCTTTATATGCACGCGTAGGTAAAATTATGCTCTACAACTTTCGTTTAGACTCCATCGGCTAATTTTAACTTTAATTTTTATATTATTATTTTTAACAGACCGGGACAGGAAATTCCGTTAAAAATTCATAACTTCTTCATCCGACGTCCGTTTTCGTCTGTCTTTTTACCGTTGTACTACTATTGACGAGACCTTCGATTCTCGTTTAGGTTGTGTCGGCTAAAAATCACTCGATCTAAAATTCGAGTTTTTAGCTGTCTACTGCTAAGCTGAAACTTAGAAAAATCATAACTTCCTCATACGAAGTCAGATTTGGGCGTTCTTTTTATGCATACTCTCGGTTTAACGAACACTACGACTTTAATTTATATCACCAAGGCTAAAAATTAGTTTATCAAAATCTCACTTTTTACGTCATTCGGCGCCATACCGGTTTTGTCGCGGAACTTCGACAGGTCGTAACTTTTTTCGTTATAACTCGGATGTCGGTATTCTTTATATATCCGGAGTCCTTGTCGCGACCACTACAAACTCCTTCGTAGATATTGGGTTTATCTAATATTTATTTTCGACGCTTCTTTTTATTCTTAATTAATTAAATCCTAATAATTAAGCATAAAACACATAATTCACATAATAATCACATAATTCCTTTTCATTTCTTCAAAATGAGTTACAAAGGTTGACCTAGACTATTACATCATCATTAATGCCTATCTTAGAAACACGGGCGTTACACCTAGTACCAAGCACCAGGATTTGTTATGATTGTGATCAGGTGGGCAATGTGAAGGCCTACTATCCCTTTCTTGCTGCTAGGCCCGTGCAAGCACCACCCCCGACTAATTTGAGGATTATATATGATCGACATGGGAGAGCTGAGGCCCCGAAGGCTAGGGGTCGTGCTTTTTAGAGAAGAGGAGGCCAGGGCGGTGCCTGACGTCGTTACTGGTATGTTTTCATTTATTATTCTATGAAGTTATTTTATTGTATGCTTATGATTGAAATTATGCTAAGTACCTTCTTAGTGAATTCCTGGCAAGCTCTTGTGCTTTTTGACTCAGGAAGTCAGGTGTGAGTCAGTCCTTTGTGTCTCAGTCCTTCGGTAGGAGTTTTGTTATGTTCCTTGGAGAGTTGGAGTATCCATTGTGAGTTTCCATTGCCAACGAACACGGTGTTTCTGTATTGAACATTTTTAGGATTGTACCTTGGAGATATTTGGGGTGTCTTACCCAATCAATTTGATCCCTATCCCTATGGGGGATGTATGCATGATAGTAGGGATCGACTGGTTAAGCAAATTTGGTGTTATGATTGACCATGAGGGACATCGGGTAGTAGTTCGAACACCACGTGGGGGAGAACTGATTATTTATGGCAAGGGTACCAGAGTTGGTTCAGCTTTTTGTTCAGCCACCAGGGTTCGGAAATATCTTCAACATGGATGTTCAGGTTATCTCGCTTATGTGATTGACACTCGGGTGGAGAAGGGGGTTTCAATTTCGGATGTGCCTGTAGTCAGAGAGTTTCCATATGTGTTCCCGCAGGATTTACCTAGTGTACCTCATGCGAGGAAGGTTGAGTTCATGATTAATTTGGTTCCCGATGCTGCCCGGATTGCTAAGGCAGCGTATCGGTTAGCACCGCCCGAGATGTAGGATTTGTCCTCTAAGAGTTACAAGCTGTTGGGCAAGCAGTTTATCAGACCGATCCTGTTTGTGAAGAAAAATGATGGTTCACACTGAATGTGCATTGATTACCGAGAGCTGAAGAAGTTGACGGCGAAGAACCGTTACCCACTTCCACAGATTGATGATCTCTTCAATCAGTTGTAGGGTGCATCTTGGTTCTCCAAGATCGAATTGAGATCAGGTTATTATCATATGAGGGTTAGAGAGGAGGACGTGGAGAAAACATCATTTCAGACTCATTCTCGTCATTACGAGTTTTTGATGATGTTGTTTGGGCTCATCAATGCACCTGTGGCATTCATGCATTTGGTGAATCGGGTATGTAAGTCGATGCTCGATCTATTGGTCATTGTTTTTATCGATGATATCCTGGTCTATTCCAAGACCAGAGTGCAACATGAGGAGGACCTTCGAGAGCTACTAGGAGTTTTAAGGAGGGAGAGGCTTTATGCCAAGTTCTGGAAGTATGAGTTTTGGTTACGGGAGGTCCAGTTCTTGGGAAACCTCATTAACCAGAATGGGATTCTGGTTGACCCGGCCAAGACAGAGGCAGTTATTCAGTGGGAGGTCTCGAAGTCCTCCTCGGAGATCAGAAGTTTTCTGGATTTGGCTGGATATTATCGAAGGTTTATTTTGGACTTTTCCAAGGTTGTTGTACCTCTTACTCGTTTGACGAGGAAGGACGTGGATTTTCACTGGGGGCCTGAGCAACAGGTTGCATTTGAGACATTGAGACATAAATTATGTGAGGCCCCGATGTTGACCCTTCCAGAGAGCATGGAGGATTTTGTTGTTTATTGAGATGCATGTATCACCGGTTTAGGGGCAGTACTCATGCAACGGAGGAGGGTTATTGTGTATGCTTCTAGGCAGCTGAAGCCTCATGAGGTTCGATATCCGACACATGATCTGGAGTTAGGGACAATGGTATTTTCCCTCAAGATTTGGTGATTTTATCTATATAGGGACCGATGTACCATCTACACAGATCATAAGAGTCTGAGATATATCATGGATCAGGCGAATCTAAATACGAGACAATGTAAATGGCTTGACGTAGTCAAGGATTATGACCTCGAGATTTTGTATCATCCCGGAAAAGAGAATGTGGTCGCTGATGCATTGAGCCGCAAGATGGATAGTACTTTTGTTGGGGGGGTTTATGTATGAGGATTTCTATCAATTCGCCACTTTTGGAGTTGATCAGGGAGGCTTGGGTTGCGGGAATCAATAGTGAGCATTGGAAGAAAGAGAGAATCAGAGGCCAGATTAGTAGCTTCAGTATCGATAGTTGTGGATTGAGTTGAAATTCCAGGTCAGCGATATGGTTTTACTGAAGGTATCACCCTAGAAGGGTCTAATACGCTTTAGGAATAAGGGCAAGTTGGGGCCCATATTTATCAAGCCAATTTGAGTAGTAGCCAGGGTTGGCAAGGTAGCCTATCGACTGGATCTACCTGAGGAGCTTAGTCAGATTTACCATACCTTCGATGTTTGTCAGCTGAGGAAGTGTGTATCTGATGATTCAGTTGTGGTTCCTTTGGACAATATAAATTTTGCTGAGCACCTGAACGATATTGAGTGGCCAGTGGCAATTTTAGATAGGAAGACAAAGCCCTTGTGCAACAAGGTGGTACCATTGGTCAAGGTTCAGTCGTAACATCGTAAGGGTTCCTAATGGACTTGGGAACCCGAGGCAAAGATGCATAAGCACTACCCAGAGTTATTCATAGCATCGGACTTCGAGGACAAAGACTGATTCAAGCAGGAGAGAATTATAACACCCAGACATCAGGTATTTTCATTTTAGACTCAAAGTATAAAGTTGTTGCAAAAATGGTCCTTACACCATGCGTACTTGGGGTGTACGCATGGCGTAATTCATTAAAAGCAATGCGGATGCATGTGAGTATGAAGGGCGTACTCATAGAGTACGCATGGCGTACTAGGTTGATGAGTAAACCCTAGTATTGAGGGTTTGAGCCCTATTTAAGACACCTTAACTCTCAAAATCCCTTCCACCTTCAGCCTCCATCCTCCCAAAACGACCCCTTGCAAACCCTAGTATTCATTTGAGAGTATTTGAGCCATCTGTGTGTTTTGTGCTCATCCTTGAAGGAAGGAGTCCATTGGAGAGCATCTGAGTAGCATCAAGCTTTGTGGATTTGGAACTTTCATATCATTAGCAACCTCCAGAAAGTATAAAGTTATGAACTTGATGAATACTTAATTAGATCTTGCTAGTTCTTGATTTTTTTGCCTTTTTGGTCCCATAATCTTGGTTTATATGAGTATGAACTACTCTAGACCAAATGAGTTGTCCTTTCAGATGTTGTGGAGTGTTTGTGGTCTTAAAAGTGTGATATTAATCCTTTCCTTTCACCCATGCATGAATTATGGGGTTTAAGATCTTGTAATAAATTAGGGTTTTGGTGTTAAGCTCCTTCTAGCCATGCAAGGTCATAAAGTTGGAAACTTTATGATTTAGGATAGTCTTAGTCGTATGGTCTTAAGGAGTTAAGTGTTTAATTTGAGGTTTGCTTCTAGCCTGAGTACATCAGGCATACCTAGTTGTACGCAGTGCGTACTGGGCAAAGGCCCCGTAATCTGGAAAAGGATCTATTATTCCATACGTAGTGATTGAGTACACAGGGCATACTCAGCCTGTATTGACCTTTTTTACTTTTGACTTTGACCTTTGACCATGGATTTGACCAAGTTTGAAGTAAGGGCATTTTGGGTAATTTGAATAGTAGTTTGAGATTAGGTACATGTATATTGTATATGTGACCGGTAGAGACAGCATTTGGAGCAGTGATCTGTTCAGCTATTTTTCAGACTATTAGGTGAGTTTTCCTCACGGTACTTGTGGGTCAAAGGCACCAATACCGGCCCACTAGATTATGTATCCTGGTATATTGGATGATGTTATGCTAGTTACATGATATCCTAGTAGATCTGTATGATCACATGTGTTCATTGGTTATGTGTTAGACTGGTAGATCTATATGATTACCTGTACTTGTTGGTCATTGATTGTTATCGCATATGTAGACATGTTATCGTTTGTTGGGTTGAGGTGGCCATGCTTTGTGTTCAACGCCAAGATACCCAAGGCGGTCTGGATAGACTATAGGACTTGCGAGGCGGCCAATTAGGCCGAAGGACCAGAGAGCGGTCCAGATAGGCTGTAAGGCTGCGAGGCGGTCCATTCAGGCTGAAGGCTCATATATGCATGCTGTCATCTGTTTTGTTGTGTATGGTACTTTGGGGGAACTCACTAAGCTTTGGCTTATAATTTGAATTTATGGTTTTAGGTACTTCAAAGGACAGGGGCAAGGCGAAGGGTTGATCGTGCACATCATCCTGGATTTTTATGAGATTATGATTTTGGGATACTTTGATTCATGTTTATGACTTTTGGAAACTATGTTTTCTAAACACTTATGGTTTTTGGATTGGTTTCAAAAATAAAAATTTTACCTTGATTTTTGAGATGTTACAGGCTATAGGCATGACTTTTCGATAGTTTTGAGTAAGCCTTCGACTTTTCGACAGTTGTCACATCCCCAATTTTACGGCCAGAAAAGATCGATTTGTTTATGCTTATTTAAAATCAGAGTATCCTCTTTGAGGAATAATATTGCGGTTTTTCTTCCCAAGAACATGATAATAATATTATCAAAGCATTTTTAAAGAAATGTAGTTTATTATATTAAAACATTGGGATGTCATCACCAATACAGAAACATAAGCATAACGAAATATTACAAGCCATACAATAATTAAACTAGTGGCCTAAAACTCCTTGAATCTCTTAGCAGAATGTATCTTTATATCACTACCTGTGACACAACAATGTTATAACTGTTGGATTAGGTGTCTAAGCCCATAACTATAATTGGTATGTACTTGACCCAAGAGTAGCATGGTCCATTTGGGTTGCCTTCACCAGAACAATCTGATAGGATGGATATTTGAGAAAGAGTTTATTTATGATATATTATATATTACAAGTATAATATATTAATATGAAATCATAATATTTCATTAATATTTATCAAGAATTAATTTGGAATTAATTTAGTGATCAAAAGAGACTAATTAAATTAACAGGGACTAATTATGTAAATCAGTGATATATATATATATATATATATATATATATATATATATATATATATATATATATATATATATATATATATATATATATATATATATATAGTATTTGGGCTATTGATCCATGATGGGCTAAGTTTATGTAAGTATCCATGAAGAGTTAGCCCACATGAGATATGGATCATAACCTAAGTGTATGGATTAGGGTTTACCCATGACTCTTGGAATCCTACACTATATATATGTTATCCCTTAGCCAAAATCGGTTACACTAAGCATTCTAAGTGTTCTAAGAGAACCCTAGCCGATTTTGGTGGTGCTTAACCTTTCTCTTAAAGTCCTCCTTTGTTCATGGTGTTTGTGAGCCATTTGAGGCATCACATTTGAGGTGCTAAGCTCTTTAAAGGCCAAGAACTACAAACTACATCAAGAGGTATTCATCTAACTTGTTTTTTATATGGTATATCCTCTATTGTATGCTAGTTAGGATGTATGCTTTGGAAAAACAAATTGCATGTATAATTAGAGAAAACATAGATCCAAAGCATCTAGGGTTGGATGTGCACCATACGAGTCTTATAGTGCTTAAAACCCAATAGTGGTATCAAAGCGTAGGATTGTTTTCTGTTATATTTGATGCTTGTTGATTTTCGAAACTGAAAAAATCGATTTTCTGACCTCTGACTGATGAACTCCTCGAGTCCACTGGCTAACTTGACGAGTCCACTCATTAAAAGGTCAACTCGGCGATTCATGTTCCTGCACTCGTCGAGTAGAGGCTCCTGGTTGCCGAATTTTGAGTTTTTGGCCAGAATTGGACTAGGATCGTTACCACAAACTGTTTTGTAATCATAAAAAATGTATTTTCTTATTTGGTAATGATGATCCTCATCCAATTAAAGGACAATTATCAAATTTTAAGATAATAAAGTAATTATTTGTATTATTTGATATGAATTGCCTTGCTATATGAGTTAGATTAGATCAATAGAATATTATATGATAATGTTGTAGTTAAAATTGATCTAAGTTGTTCTTGAAATGAATTTTGTAACTTGTCCTCAAGTTATATGAAGAGTCTCATTCATGAACATTAAAACTCATAAGTTTTCATAAGTTATGGAAACCAAAAGTTTTCAAGAGTTACAAAACTTGCCCTCAAGTTTTGGTATTTGAAAAGTCTCAAATTATGAAAACATTAACTCTTGTAATTGAAAGGTTTCAAAAGATGCAACTCTTAGGTTCATAACTTAAAAATTAATTAAATAGTTTTAATTTTGAATTTTTAATAACCTATATGCTTTGAATAATTCAATTACACCTTATGGACTTTATTAAATTAATTCAAGTGTTTAATTAAAAGAGAAGTTTAATAAATCCATAATAACATGGTTTAAGATTAATTAAATTAAGAGTATAATTTATTAATAGATTAAACCACCAAGTATTTTAAATGTGTAAAATACACCATTATACTATATAAAATTAAAAGTTTAATATATTATATATGTATAATTAAAAGGTCAGTCTTACCGTTAGTAGGCATCATTCACGAAGCCGGTCTATAAGGGGGTATAAGGTTACTGCTTATAAAATGGTGGTTTAATGGGTGTCCACTCTCACCCACCGCTTCCTGGACCGGTGGAGGGTCGTTAGCCGAACGGGTAGGATAGGACATTAATTCTCATTAAAAGTATAATGAAAATACCAAGTAACTAAACACTTATAAATTCCCAATCTTAGTTACTTAGGGAAAATGGGAATTTTATGCTAACCCATGAAATTGCACATTGCACCTTATTAGTTGTTAGTGGAGCATGTGTGGTTAACCGACACACTAATATGGGACTAATGAAGGGTGGCAATGGGTAGCTCGATGTTAATCATGGATCAATGGAGCGTGTGTGGTTAACCGGCACATTGATTGGATGATTTGTAACATTAAGTGTACCAAGCTAATTTGCATGGTTATTCACACCTTGTTTGTGATCCTCGACATCCCAGTCACAAACTTGAAGGGCATAATCGAGATTTAATCATGCCATTGAAAATTTCAATGAATCTCAAAGAATCTAGGAATTTCAATTCATTTAAAACCTAAAATTCAGTTTCGTTTTTCATGGTGGAAATTGCTAAATCGTCATTTACCTACCTTCAAATATTTTACAATTGGATTACGGCATCCCTCTTCTGAATTGTAGAATATTGTGTTGGGTCCTAGCCTTAATATTTCATTTGGGTGTTATATTAAGGACTTAAATCAACTAACTTGAATTTCTCCCATTATAGATGTCTAGGTCAGACAACTATGGTCTTCCCAAATCTTTTGGAAAAAGCTTTCCTCATGAAGATGATATTCCACAAGACAATCAAGGTGAAAGATTAATCCCTTCTTCGTGTTGTAGTGGAACTTCACTTCCTCCACCTCCTCCAATAGTTCTCCCTAACCCACAAGTTCAAAGACTTGAAAACTTCAAGGTCACTCAAGCCCTATTGGCAAGCCAACACCAAGATGGAAGGTCAGTGTATGCACATGTCTTGGAGATGAAGTCACACATTGACAGGCTGGGAATGTTAGGATTCGTTGTGTCAAGGAAGTTGGTTGTTGACTTAGTTCTTCAATCACTTCCTGAGTCATATGGTGAGTTCATTAAAGATTACTATATGACAGACCGCGACATGTCCGTTATTGATCTTACCTATTTGGTAATTGCTGCTGAATCAGCAATGATTTGGGGCACTGGTAATGCAAATTTGATTGGAAGATCTACTTCCCAAACTTCCATGGACATTGACAATGGAAACACTGGAAGTCCAGAAAAGATTTCTCTTTCCAAGGGAAAGGGAAAGGCTAAGTCTGTGATTGTCCCGTGTACCATTCCAAAAGAGTTTGTTTGTTTCTATTTCCAAAATAAGGGGCATTGGTTGTGAAGCTGCGCTGACTACCTCAGAGATCTAAGAGATGGTAAAGTCAAAAATATATGACTCTGCTTCAGGTAAGTTCACTATCTAACTCTATAAGTTCCTACTTATAGACTGTTAATACATGATGTGATAAGATTACATTTTGATGTTTTGTAGGATCAAAGAAGAGAAAGGAAGCTTGAAAGAAGAGTAAGGTGATTCTGATCGCGAAGAGATGGATTTCAATCGCATAGTTCGATGTTCAGAATTTTGAGCTGCTCCTTAGGAGTTATGATAGATTGTTAGAAATTTGTAGCAACGTAGTTTTCATATGTATTTGCATTGTAAGGACAAGTTTCTGTGTTCTATAAATAACGAATAAACTTTTGAATTTTATCTTATTCTATATTTGCTTGCAATGGCATTTGTGAAAATTGGTGTTTATATATTATTAGCAATATTGAATATGGATTTGATTCTTTCATTTGTGGTAGTGTCATAATTTACCAAATAAGGAAAGATTCTCATCACCCAAGTTTCAATTGAATAGAAACTTGGAATCATGCAACTTGTATTGTATGATGAATGAGAACCTTCGTCTTTGGAAAATTAAGACTAATTCCTTGTTCACATGTATATGTGAGTCAAGTGAAGGACTAGGGGACCGGGTACACTTGGTTGTGCACTGGTCACGTCCACCACAAATAACGATAAGACTATTCGTCATGATTTACTAAAGTTTAGTAAATATGGTTATGCTTACAAGATTAAGTATAATTCTGAATCATTGGAAAAGTTTCAATGTATAGCAGATCGAATAAGAAGAATCAAATTAGGCAGAAAGATAAAAGTTTCTCCAATCTGAAAAGAAGGGAGAGTACTTGAGTATCGTGTTTTATGATCATCTTAATGATTATGGAAACCATATCACAATTGATCCTCTAAAGTGCACTTTTATGGCTAAGAAGAGGAATCGGGGATTGTTGAAATGGTTAAATCAAAAGGTGAATCTTACTTCGTTCCAAAATCAAGTCTTAGAGTCATACTCCAAGATTGTATATTGAGTGACATATTAGTAAATGTAGAGTAAAATGTTTTCTACTCTTGTACATTTTAAATTGGTAAGTTGTGATGTTTTGGATAAAACAAAGATCAACTAAGACCATTGCGTGAAGTGTTTGTCTTGATAAGAAACTGCACTAACTCTTCAATATTTGTTTGTCAAGGAAGGTTCTTGACAAAGAGAATCTTATATGTCAAGAGGTCAGTAGGAGTCTTAAAGATGTTGAAAAGTATCAAGAACTAATCAAGAGTAAACCTATTGTTAATCACTAGCACACGACTTGCGATTTGTAATCTATCGTGTTGACATATTCTCGTTTTTGTGCTCATTCCAGTTAAAGTTGACTATGCATGTGAGTCCTATGAGTTCTCAATTGTTTGCATGGGAAAAAGCACCTTGATCAGTGAAAGTTCATTAAACAGTAAGGGTGAGTTGCTCAACAACTTGGAAGACATGGTAGGCCCTCATGCTGCCAAGTGGCAAGAAATAAAGATGGAACAAGTTCAGTCCATATCAGTTTGGATTTGTCATTAACCTTGTCTTGTGATTATGGTTATGACAAATTCACATGGATAGGAACACATACACCATAAAATCTAAGTGACATAAGGTTTCTCTCCAATTCATGAAAATGATTGTGAGGAAACGCTTTCACTACGTAGATTTTAAGTAGATAGCAGTTGTGATATTTGCATTCTCAAATTCGATTATGATTACGACATCCCTCTTCATAGTTCGAATTGTGAGAAATGGTAAAAGGTCTAAACATTTGAGACTTATTGTTGTAAGTTCTAAAATTGTTTAGACACACATGTGAGCTATCTAAGGAAAGGTGTATGAGTTTGAGAAGCCTAGATAAGGTCTTATCGAAGCATTTTGTATCAGAAATCTAAACTTTGGTAAGAAACTCAATAAGTATTGATTTCTAGAAGTCCAACTGATTTCTGAGTACATGTCAAAGCTAATAGGAGCATAAGTGTTATGCTAGTAAGATAATAATTATTATGCGAGTGGGAGCATAATTATTATGACAAGTGTTGCGAGTTAACAATGTTAATTATAGAAAACAAATGCTTCAATTCACAAAGTTGAAGGGTTTGAAAAGTTATTTTGCTATAATTAAGGGAGAGAAACTTATACTTCATTTCAAGTCTAAAATCTTAGATTGTGATATTTTAGTCAAATTTAGTCAATGACATATATGAATGTTATGTTGAAAAGATTCGACATAAGGAAATTCTATATATGGAAATGCTATAGCAAGAGACTGGTAAAGTATCAGGTCGTTATGTAAGACATTATGAATCGTGTCCCATATGCTTCGGATATAGGATCGATTGCATGTGCTATAATATTCTCTTGTTCTATTTTTCCAAATGCCTAGGGCATTAAGAGGGAAAAAGGACTAGAACCGGATATGACTAAAGTTATTAAACAACTGTCAAGGACGATCTGAAGTTCTCTAAGGATTGGTTACTTAAGGACAGTTGGAAGTATAGTAATGAATGGACCATATTGATATGATTTTGAATAGATAGGATTCTATTAAGAATGGATAGTCATATGACAATTATGGAAAAGTTTCCATAATGGGAGTTGGATATCAGGAATCTATGAGTAAGTTAAAAACTTTTATGCAAGAAGAATGCTCAAAGGAATGCGTTTTGAATATGAGACTTCGTATCTATGGAATTGTCTTGTAACAATCTCCAATGAAAGTTTTGTAATTGGTAAAGTCTTTATGACTTGTGTACATAGTCATTACAAAAGGATCACTGCATATAAGCTTAGAATCTAATAGATTACAGTAAGTGGCAAGGACTTGGTACTCTTACACTTGTGATAAGGATTTGGAATTGTGAAATGAGTGTCATTGGAAATGTTTACAATTGATCTATTTCACAAAGTAAGGACCATAGATAAACATAGTGTGCATGCTTGGAGCATGGGATACTATTATTTTAATTCAAGTATTAAGTTGATAAATCGAAACATTATACAATGAATAATGTGTAATCAATATGGTCATTAAATAAAAGGTGTTTTATTTATATTCAAAAGTTTTGAGACCATATTGGATTCGATTATTCTTGTGTTTCACTTTGCATGTTTTGACTTCCCGAATAACTAGGTTATTTAAACTATCCACAGTCGATCATACTTTGGAAGTATGTATTGAGGCAAGACTGTCATGAATCCGTCTGTAGATTGTCTAAAGTGTTTTAGATATAGCACAAGTTTGTTGCAGTGTTCATGAGTACTTCTGGAATAAGATTCGAGTATTGGATTAATCTCATGCTCATTTAAATCACTTCATGGATTTTATCAAGAGTGATCATGACACGATAATATCTTATATTCTTGAAACCAAGACATGTGAGTTGTAGTTTACAAGTCGGTTACACATTGACATATGTAAACGCACTAGTAACTTGGTGTTATAAAACATATTGTTGTGTGTGATTTGATGAGTAAGTACAAGCAAGCATTTGAGTCGAAGTTTATCCATTCCTTTTACCCAATTTGGGATAAAAGCATGTGGGCCCCTCGATAATTTAGTGATGACAACCCTAAGTGCATAGCCAATCTTGGACTGATTTGATTTGTTCATTTAGTCGGTCGTCATAAATCGGAAATCGGGAAACAACACATGAACAGAGAGAATGATTGTAAATCCATGTCTTAGTTCATACGATATCTAGAATGGAGTAATTTATGATCCCTTATCTAATGGACGCGTCATTTGACTAGGTCAGAGTTCGACAGCGGCTTTTGAGAGCTACGATTGCTAGTCGGGATTTAGGAGTCGTACTTACAATAATAGTTATTAGACTTATCAAAGTGGGAGACTGTTGGATTAGGTGTCTAAGCCCATAACTATAATTGGTATGTACTTGACCCGAGAGTAGCATGGTCCATTTGGGTTGCCTTCACCAAAACAATCTGATAGGATGAATATTTTAGAAAGAGGTTATTTATGATTTATTATATATTACAAGTATAATATATTAATATGAAATCATAATATTTAATTAGTATTGATCAAGATTAATTTGGAATTAATTTAGTGATCAAAAGAGACTAATTAAATTAATAGGGACTGATTATGTAAATTAGTGATATATATAGTGTTTGGGCTATTGATCCATGATGGGCTAAGTTTATGTAAGTATCCATGAAGAGTTATCCCACATGAGATATGGATCATAACCTAAGTGTATGGATTAGGGTTGCCCATGACTCTTGGAATCCTACACTATATATATATATATATATATATATATATATATATATATATATATATATATATATATATATATATATATATATATATATATGTATGTATATATATATATATATGTTATCCCTTAGCCAAAATCGGTTACACTAAGCATTCTCAGTGTTCTAAGAGAACCCTAGCCGATTTTGGTGGTGCTTAACCTTTCTCTCAACCTCCTCCTTTGTTCATGGTGTTTGTGAAACATTTGAGGCATCACATTTGAGGTGATAAGCTCTTGAAAGGCCAAGAACTACAAACTACATCAAGAGGTATTCAACTAACTTGTTTTTTATATGGTATATCCTCTATTGTATGCTAGTTAGGATGTATGCTTTGGAAAAACAAATTGCATGTATAATTAGAGAAAACATAGATCCAAAGCATCTAGGGTTGCATGTGCACCATAGGAGTGTTATAGTGCTTAAAACACAACAATATATATATATATATATATATATATATATATATATATATATATATATTAGAACTCGCAAGATACAATTTCACCTCATATAAGCAATTTACCCCACCTCGTCGATCCTCACAATGACACGATCCATATATATATATATATATATATATATATATATATATATATATATATATATATGTATGTATGTATGTATGTATGTATATAACTCACAAGATACAATTTCACCTCATATAAGCAATTTACCCCACCCCATCGATCCTCACAATGACACGATCCATACTTTTCGGATCTAAAATGAATCGCTTTACCTAATCCATACTCCCAGATCAAGTATGAATGGCTATGTCTAATCCATGCTCTCTGATAAATGACACATGACTATGTCTACTCCATACTCTCGGACTAGGGACGAATGACTATGTCTAATCCATGCTCTCGGATTATTGACAAATGACTATGCCCAATTCATACTCTTGGACTGGGGATGAATGATTATGTCTACTCCATGCTCTCGGATCAAATAAAAATGTTAGAGCTCTACCATATGTGTATATCTCAGCCATACTCTTAAGGAGATACTACCTTATATTCATATTAAGTAATTTATGTCTCTTCTGTAAGTCCTAAATCATCATATATTATCAGATATGTTCTTAACACATATTCCAAGAAATAGAAAATATCTCATACATAAAATATTTAATAGATACTTAATACTTTAATGAATAATTGTATTAAAATCATGTTCATGAAAGGGATTATGCACTCACTTGTTCAAGTGATGACTCGAAATTCGGACAGCGCTTCGCTTCTAACAACTATCTCTTCCTTTGACGTAACATAGTGTCATTATTACTAAGTCTTAGTCTAATGTTTGTTGTGACTAATTATTATTCTAGATTCATCATTAATTCAAAGTCTACTAATCTATAGATGATAAGGGACAACCAGGTAAGATCATATCGGAGGTAGGGTCCGTTTGGCATACATAGTATACCGTTTGGAAAGCCCACTTTAAACACCTCACTAAATCTAGCCTTGTCATCATTCCCATAAGTAGATCAATTAGTATAACGACTTGGAATCACTGATAAATCTTGTTTATAGGTTCATAATAACGGCAATGAACTTAAACATAAGGTATACTTAATGCATGATAAGCATAACTCAACCTACAAGTGGTTTAGCGAGAAATTGGACTTTACGCGGGCAGAACTTCTAAACCAAAAGCTCTATTTCTCAAGGATTTAAGGCACTCCGGAGCTTCGCTAGTAACCCTTAGGAACTACTAGAATCAAGGCCTAGGGACCTTGGGGGTTTGGGAGAGATTGGAATGAAAAGGTGTGAAGAAATGAGTGAAATTTGGCTTCTATTTATAGGCTGCCAGGAGCCAAGTACGCTGGGCGTACACAAATTTATATTGGGCTTACTCAACACTACGCTGGGCGTAATGGGGCCAGGTGTCGCCATCAGATCGCAAGCCTTGGGGAGGAAGGAGTGTGCCAGATCGTGACACGTGTCGCCCTCTTGTTTAATCCGAAAATTAATTATCTTCTAAAATCCACAACTTTTGCATATGAGCTTCGTTTTTTATGCTCTTTATATGCACGCATAGTTATCGACGAGATCTACAACTTTTGTTTAGACTCCGTTGGCTAATTTTGAATTTATTTTCAAAGTTATATTTTAACAACCTTAGATAGTTAAAGTCCGTTAAAAATTTACAACTTTGTCATCCGACGTCTGTTTTCGACTATCTTTATATTGTTGAACTCTTATTAACGAAATCTTCAATTCTAGTTTAGATTATTTTGGCTAGAAATCGACCAATCCAAAAATCGATTTCTGAGTTGTATACTGCTACGATGAATCTTAGAAAAATCATAACTTCCTCTAATGAAGTCAGATTTAGACATTCACTATATGCACGCTCTCGGTTTGACGACTAATATGACTTTTGTTTAGATCACTAAGGCTAAAAATTAATTTCAAAAATTTACTTTTTACGATATGCAGAGTCGTGCCGGTTTAATCGCGAAACTTCAACGGGTCATAACTTCTTCGTTATAAGTCGGATTTCAGCATTCTTTGTATGTACGGAATCCTTGTGACATATACTATAACTTTGGTTAAGATTATTTATCCTAAATGATCTTCTATCAAAAAGTCATTTTTGACGTTTATTATCTCTAAATTGACTAGCCCGAATATGCGGACGTTACAACAGATCCTTCTTTATCCTGCTTCACCTATCTTTTACCCTTTCTCCTTCAGAGGTTTTGGAGTTATAAGTATAAATGGATACTCGTTCCCTATCTTTTTCTGCTTGTGTGACTTGCTTTCTTTTCTCTACTTGTCATTTTTTCATAGCTTTGTATTTTTTGAAATCTTCGTACTCCTATATTTCTTTCTCTTCAGTTGTTGGTTCTTCTGCATTTGTCACTTTTTTTTGTTGAATGATTATAGGGTGTTGCTATGTTTCTGTCTTTTACCATAGTAGTAACCTTAGGTGTTTCTTCGGGAACTTCTAGAATTTACATTCTCACGATTGGACTCATGCCAATAACTGGATTATCATTGGTGGCCATTTGTTGCGTGGTCCCAAGGATGGCTCCATTTGATGTGCCAGTTTTCCTAGCTTTGAATAAGTTGTTTACAGTTCTTCTTAGCGATGGAAAGCTTGGATACCGAACCTGGAAAGCACAACAATTCGTAAGACGTTCACCGGTAAAACGCTCTAATGGTTAAGTCAGATATCAGATTGATATGTAACTGAATTGATAGAATGGTTCGTTAGATAGTATGTGTATTATTTCTCTTGGTTGATTTTTATACTCCTTCCATCAGGAATTGTAGCCCCGGGCATACCGAGCAGGTTCTAGCCGTATCGTCATCTAATGCCCTTATAGCCGAAGGTACAAAAGGATGTACTTAAGTAAGGTCATTAGTCACTTCCACCAAATTTTAAGTATTATTATGATCATATGTTACGCTACAGCCTGTTTATTGGTATAACCAATGCTTAGTTGTCTTAATTTCATCAATTTATGAAGGCAATCGATTTCGCTACTAATGGCTCGGTCTCTTGCTCCACAGTTAAGCGGTGACGACCCACTTAGACTGGTTTGGTAGTTCAATATAGATCATCATGGTCCAGCGATATCGAGTCGAACCAGAGTCTTACCGATAAGGTCATATGTTCGATCGGGCATATGAGTTATTAGTTCTTATTCAGATAAATGGAATCGGGATTTAGATTCTAGTGGTGTTTTCATTCTCCAGCCGACCAAAAAACATTGAGATGCATATCGGTTACCCTGGGGGGGGTGCTATTACGAGATTGGATGAATTTATTCTGATAAAGGTGAATGTTTTTATGTGGAGTTTGATGTTAGATAGACTTTGTCTCATATCTACCTTAGTGGATAGATGAGTGCAATTGGATTTGGTGTTTTGACTTATTTTCATAGTGTCCTGGAGGATATTTCTCCTTTTTTTTTTCAATGTTCGATGGCTCTATAATTTTGGAGATGTGTAGCTCTGTGGCTTGATTTGAAAGTTTTATATTTTGTTATGGCTTCGGAGATGGTAGAATGGATTGATGCTCAGCCGATGGTCAGAATGGAAAGGGTGTTTGACTACTTGTGGAGTCGGTGTGTATGACAATAATTTGGGTGCTTTAGACATATATAATTACGGTTTTATTTCAGTCTTCAAAGTATAGGAAACAATTTATTTTTTATAACATTATTGAGCTTTCTTTTCGTTAGTTTTTTTTAAAACTCTGAAGTATGATTAATTGGACCGCATGACTGCAAAATCCAATTCTTCCTTAATTAATTTTTTTTGTTTTCTATTTTTTGTTTTTTGTTTTTTTTACCTTTTTGCAAGCTTTTAGCTAAATATATAGTATAATAAAGTAATCAATACATGCTCGTATTTCGGTATGTAAGTAGGCATAATATATATATATATATATATATATATATATATATATATATATATATATATATGGGTATCACAAATCTTTTTTTTAACTTTATATTCTTAAAAATCGCAACTTTTTGTATAATTTCGATGAATTTTTTTTTTCAAAAAATCCAAAAAATTAATAAAATAATAAAAATAAATAAAAATAAAAATAAATCGCTTTTTTAATTTTTTTCAGCGAATCTATAAAAAAACTGTGATTTTTAAGAATATAAAGTCAACAAAAAAAGATTTTTGATCTCTATGTATTTTTTTATGTATTTTTATGATTTTTATGGTTTTTTAGGGTTTTTTTGTTTTCCATATAATCTTTCCCTATATATATATATATATATATATATATATATATATATATATATATATATATATATATATATATATGCAAGATGTAAACATCGATTTTATTACATAATTTATTTTACAATAGATGAAATTGTACAATAGATATTTACTCTTACATTTCTACCTATGATATCTATAAATAAAAAATTACTCCGTACAAAAAGAATTCCAAACAAAAATCTATAATTCATCGCCGTGTTTGTCTAGTTGCCTACCCAAATCTACATTTTAGAGACAAAATTTACATTCCAAAATATATGATTTATCAAAATTTATACTGCTTGGTTTGCAGAAGATACCATCAATCTGCAGCGAAGATACTACTGGCTTAGGTGTCGTAGTGCAGACTAAGCAAAATTACAAAAATATCCCTAAACTCGACCGTTAGCTTGAATCCACAGTACGAAATGGATGCAAGAGAGGTTCTCTTGTGAACTCCTTGGTTATCTTTAAAAATTCTTTTTTTTTCTTTTGTCATTTTTGGCACCAGTATGTGTTTCTTAGTTATATTTAGAAAATTCTTTTGTCATTAAAAATATGTGTATTTTTTTTTAAGAAACCTCTTTTTAAGCTCTTTAAGCAAGTACTTAAAACTCCCTTCATAACAAATCTTTAAGACCTCTATCCATTACTATGTAAGCCTCTCTATCCCTACCTAATTTTATCAAACTAAAAATCAAACTAAAAAGTCTTAATTTAGGGTAGTCCATAGCCTACTAAGGTACAACTTCGAATTCATATGCTACAAGCCACTATACTTTAAAGTGTTTTCTTGTTTTTACCATAGAGAATTTACCCCTCTCATTGGTGTTTCAGGATCAGATTCTCTCTCTCTCTCTCTCTCTCTCTCACAAACACGACACACGCATTACTACGGGAGATAGAGATGAACAGGTTGTGGGGTTTGAAGCTTAATGAATGTAGACTATTATAGATGCAAAATCTGTATTGAACCTGGAATATTAGGGTGATGATATTAAAATCTAGTACTTTTGCCTATTTAAGTTGTTAAATAGAGCAATAAATTCTGCAGTACATTACTAAGGAACAGTCGGCGCAGCCTACATCATCATCATCTTCATCATAATAATCATCATTTTTCAATACGCTTTTAATTATCTCGAACTCTATTTTTATATCATTATGGAGTTGTAGTCACCACCAAGTAAATAGCCTCATTACGACAAATGCATATGCTGCTGACACTTTATGATCAAAGCTACATCTCATGGACCACTTGCTGTTTCTTCAGTAAACTGTCCCTCTTGTCTTTTTTGTAGCAGAAACAAGATTGCTTCCCGATAACTATCATGGTAAACCCCCCTTTCCAGCATTAATTCATGGGTTCCTGTTTCTTTGATTCATGTCTCGTCAATTGGTTGACAATTTGGGCCACACTCTCTTTGCCCAGAAAGCTTTATGAAAAGTTGCTAGCTTTATGATTCTATATTGTTTATGTTTTTTGATGAAGATTGTGAATTGTGGCAATAAATTTGGTGAAGTAATGTTTTGGGGATGGATTACTAGATTCAGCTAGGTATTAATTATGTAATTGATGACAAACTTGTTCATATATGTGCTGAACAGTACAATAGAGTCTTGTCCCATGATCTGACATATTGTTTTTGAGTGTCAAATGATACATTAAGGTGTTTATTTGGTAAAATAGTTAGTTTTTAGTCATTTCTTTTAGCCATATCTTCTGAAATGGAAGTTGTACATTAATTTATGGCCATTTATTCTATCGAAAAGAGTGGGCTAAAAGTAAAGATTTGTCTCGTGATAAGAGCTAGCCAATCGTGATGGTTGCAGTGTGGTTGATTGTGGTCATGAAGGAGGACGACCACTCGGAGAGGAGCAAGCTTGGGTCATGTAGCCATGATGGTTTGACTTTTGACACATTTACATTTGTTTTTAATTAAAAAGATGATATGTAGTAGTGAGTTTACCAAACTCATTTGGTGTTTGTATGGTGATAAGATAACAGGACATGACACCCCACTATATTTGTTGTATTGGTGGGTCAGACGACCTAATATTTTCGATTCAAAACTCCGACATGCTACCTTGATCATTGGTGTTTTGTTGTTTACATCTCGAGGGGTGTGGTGTGATACTGTCCGGAATACAATTTACTCTTTTCAATTCCTTAAACCAAAGATCGTATCAGGGGCTGCAAAAAGCTGAAGGTTATAAAGAGAGATGTGATATTGGCACGGCCCAATCAGGCCATATAGTCGGCCTACTAACTAGCTAAACGGTAAGGTTGAACCGTATCAATATCTCGGGTTTCAGACCATATTAGAAGACGATGAAGCCGAGTAAGGCGTGTTCGGCAAAATTAGCTGGTAGCGGGTAGCTTGTAGCGGGTGGCGGGTAACTTGTAGCTTGTAGCGTTTTGTTAAACGCTATATGAAGTAGCATTTGGATTTGGAGCGTTTTGTTTAAACTAAATGCTAGAAGCTTGTAGTGTCAAACACGGCTTTCTGTTCAAAACGGAGCGTTTTGTCAAACGCTAGAAGCTAAAAGCTCTCAAACGCTCCCAAAAGCTCCGTGCCGAACACGCCCTAAGATAGTTTGTCATTTTTGGCTATTAACTAATAACCTGCAGTATAAAGATTAAACTCGAGATCTTTAGGTTATCTTAAATTGGTTATAGAAGATTTGTAAAGATGTATGTTTATTGATTGCAAAAATGAACATGACAGGTATATTGTAGAGCGCCAACATTAAAAAAGCATGAGTTTTGAACTCAATACATCACTTTTACGATTTCACATTTCCACTGATCGGCTCCCGTTGTGATAACATGTTTATTAATCGTAAGTGATGCTGTTCATATATATAGGTTTGATTGTGGCGCTTGAGGCTATCCAAATAGTGAGAAAAAGTTTGCCTGCCTTCGTATTTAAAATATTGTAAATAGCCAAATACTAATATTTTTGGTCTCTCTCTCTCTCTCTCTCTATATATATATATATATATATATATATATATATATATATATATATATATATATATATATATATGAGCGTTCAATCAAGAACATTTTCTTATCGCGATAACATTTGAGAACAAATTTGGACCACACAATTTTTTTAATTAAAATTATAAAATAATATTCATATAAATCAAAAATTAATTACAAACAATTAAAAAACTCACTAACTAACATCACTCACCACCTAACCAACACCACCCACCACCACCACCCGCCACCACCACTACCCACCTCCACCACCAAGCACCACCCGCCACCATCACCACCCAACCACCACCACCTGCCACCACCACCCACCTCCACCACCCATTACTACCGACTGTCACCACCACCCACAACCACTACCTACCACCCATCACCACCACCCGCCACCACCACCCATCACTACCCACAACCACCAACCCCCACCCACCACCATCACCACCCAACCACCACCACCCACCACCACCACCCATCACCACCGCCCGCCAACACCACCAACCACTACCTACCACCCATCACCATCACTTGCCACTACCACCCATCACTACCCACCACCACCAACCACTACCCACCACCCATCACCACCCACCACAACCACCACCACCAACCACCACCCACCACCACCCATCACTAACCACCACCACCACCACCACCCATCACTACCCACCACCACCCACCTCCACCATCCATCACTACCGACTGCCACCACCACCCACAACCACTACCTACCACCCATCACCACCACCACCCACCACCACCACCACCAACCACCACCCGCCACCAATACCACCACCCACCACCATCACCACCCAACCACCACCACCTGCACCACCACCCACCTCCACCACCCATCACCACTGCCCGCCACCACCAACAACAACCACTACCTACCACCACTCGCCACTACCACCCATCACTACCCACCACCACCCACCACCCACCCACCACCACCACCCACGACCACCACCCGCCACCCATCACTAACCAGCACCACCACCCACCACCCACCCACCACCACCACCCACGACCACCACCCGCCACCCATCACTAACCAGCACCACCACCCACCACCCCCCACTACCCATGACCCACCACCACCACCACCACCCACTACCATCACCACCCAACCACCACCACCCACCTCCACCACCCATCACCACCGCCAGCCACCACCACCACCAACCACCACCCACCACCACCACTACCCACCACCACCACCCACCACCATCACCACCCAACCACCACCACCAACCTCCACCACCCGCCACTAGCACCCATCACTACCCACCACCACCAACGACATACGACCATCTATCACTACCCAACACCCACCACCACCCACCACAACCACCACCATCACCACCAACCACCACCCGCCACCACCATCCATCACCAACCACCAACCAACACCCACCACCCATCACAACTCACCACCCGCCCTCCACCACAACCACCACCACCACCACCCACCACCCGTCACCACCATCATCACCCACCATTATCACTACCCAACCAGCACCACCTACCACCACCACCCACCTCCACCACCCACACCCGCCCACCATCCACCAAAACCACCACCCATCACCACACATCACCACCACCCCGCCTCCACCACTCGCCGCCACCACCACCACCCCAACCTACAAAGATTTATGTAGACATCATTATTTTTTGTCCGTATAAATCATATGTGACTAGATACATATGATTATATGTATTTTATCACATATGATTACAGTAGACAAAGAACAATTATTGAATCGAGAATGTGACAATGAATCTCATCCATATAAATCATATATGATTGGATACATATAATCTCATGTGATTATATGTATTTAATAAGATATGATTTATGTAGACAATATTTATTTTTGAGGTTTCGACTGAATAATTGTTTTTGTGTAATTAATCACATGTGATTATATGTATATAATCACATATGATTTAAGGTGGACAAAATTCATTTTTTCCTTCTCGATTCAATAGTTGTACTCATATACTTAATCACATACAATTATACATATAATCACATGTGATAAAATACATGAGAACAACTATTGAATCAGCAAAGCAAAAATGAATTATGTCCACATAAATCATATGAGATTAGATTCATATAATCACATGTGATTATATGTATTTAATCACATATGATTAATTTGGATAAAGATTTGTTTTCGCGTTCTTGGTTCAATATTTGTTATTGTGTATATAATTACATGTGATTGTATGTATATAATCACATATGATCTAAATAGACAAGATTTGTTTTTTCCTAATAAAATCATATGTGATTAGAAACATATAATCACATCTGATTAAATGTATTTAATCACATATGATTAAAGTGGAAAAAAAACAATTATTGAATCGAGGACGCGTAAAAGAATCTTAGCCACATAAATCATATGTGATTAGATACGCATAATCACATGTTATTAGGGAATCTGTGAACAATAACATAAAACACGTAAAAGAATCTTAGCCACATAAATCATATGTGATTAGATTTATATAATCACATGTGATTATCTGTATTTAATCATATGTGATTAGATTCATATAATCACAAAGCAAAAATGAATTACCTCCACCACCCACACCCACCAAAACCACCACTCGTCACTATCACCACCACTTGCAACCACCCACCCACCCACCACCACCCATAACCAGACACCACCACCACCAATCACCACCACCCCGCCGTCACCACCCCCACCCCCACCTACAAAGATTTGTTATTGTGTTTTTGATTCATTAGGTTTTCTCTTGTATGTAATCACATGTGATTATATGTATCGAGTGACATGTGATTATATGTATCGAATCATATATGATTTATATGTTATTAAATACATATAATCACATGTGATTAAATACACGTGAAAAACTAGTGAATCGGGAATGCAAAAATGAATATTGTCCACGTAAATCATATGTGATTAGATACATATAACTACACGTGATTATATGTATTTAATAAAATAAAATTTAAGTGGGCCGTATTTATTTTCGTGTTTTCAATTTAATAATTGGCATCGTGTATTAAATAACATGTGATTATATGTATTTAATCACATATGATTTACATAGACAATATTTGTTTTCACGTGTTGATTCAATAGTTGTTCTTGTGTATTTAATCACATGTGATTATAAATATTTAATCACATATGATTCGTATGGAAAATATTTATACTTGCATCGATTCAATAATTGTTCTAATATATTTAATCACATTTGATTATATGTATTTAATCATATATGATTTATGTGGACAAGATTCATTATTTCTTTCTCCATTCACTAGTTGTACACATATACTTAATCACATGTGATTATATGTATCAAATCGCATATGATTTATATTGATAATATTCATGAGTCAATATTTTTTCTTATGTATTTAATCATATGTGATTGTATGTATTAATCACATATGATTAATGTGGAAAAATAAAAACTATTTAATCAAAAACGCGAAAATGAATCTTGTGTACAAAAATCATATGTGACTAAATGTACAAGAACAACTATTGAACAAGAATGTGAAAATGAATATTGTCCATATAAATCATATCTAATTAGATACATATAATCTCATTTAATTAAGCACACAAGAACAACAACTGAATCGAGAACGCGAAAATAAATATTTTCCACATAAATTCTACGTGATTAGATACATATAATCACATGTGATTATATGCATTTAATCACATATGATATATGTGGACAATATTTATCTTTGTGTTCTCGATTCAATAGTTGTTTTTGTGTGTATAATCATATGTGATTATATGTATCTAATCACATATGATTTATATACACATCATTATTTTTTGTCCGTATAAATCATATGTGACTAGATACATATAATCACAAATGATTATATGTATTTAATCACATATGATTACAGTGGACAAAGAACAATTATTGAATCAAGAATGTGACAATGAATCTCATCCATATAAATCATATATGATTGGATACATATAATCTCATGTGATTATATGTATTTAATCAGATATGATTTATGTAGACAATATTTATTTTTGCGGTTTCGACTGAATAATTGTTTTTGTGTAATTAATCACATGTGATTATATGTATATAATCACATATGATTTGTGGTGGACAAAATTCATTTTTTCCTTCCTGATTCAATAGTTGTACTCATGTACTTAATCACATACAATTATACATATAATCACATGTGATAAAATACATGAGAACAACTATTGAATCAGCAAAGCAAAAATGAATTATGTCCACATAAATCATATGAGATTATATTCATATAATCACATGTGATTATATGTATTTAATCACATATGATTAATTTGGATAAAGATTTGTTTTCGCGTTCTTGGTTCAATATTTGTTATTGTGTATATAATTACATGTAATTGTGTGTATCTAATCACATATGATCTAGATAGACAAGATTTGGTTTTTCCAAATAAAATCATATGTGATTAGAAACATATAATCACATCTGATTAAATGTATTTAATCACATATGATTAAAGTGGAAAAAAAACAATTATTGAATCGAGGACGCGTAAAAGAATCTTAGCCACATAAATCATATGTGATTAGATACGCATAATCACAAGTTATTAGGGAATCTGTGAACAATAACATAAAACACGTAAAAGAATCTTAGCCACATAAATCATATGTGATTAGATTTATTTAATCACATGTGATTATCTGTATTTAATCATATGTGATTTGATTCATATAATCACAAAGCAAAAATGAATTACCTCCACCACCCACACCCACCCACCACCCACCAAAACCACCACTCGTCATTATCACCACCACTTGCAACCACCCACCCACCCACCACCACCCATCACCACACACCACCACCACCAATCACCACCACCCCGCCGCCACCACCCCCACCCCCACCTACAAAGATTTGTTATTGTGTTTTTGATTCATTAGGTTTTCTCTTGTATGTAATCACATGTGATTATATGTATCGAGTGACATGTGATTATATGTATCGAATCATATATGATTTATATGTTATTAAATACATATAATCACATGTGATTAAATACACGTGAAAAACTAGTGAATCGGGAATGCAAAAATGAATATTGTCCACGTAAATCATATGTGATTAGATACATATAACTACACGTGATTATATGTATTTAATAAAATAAAATTTACGTGGGCCGTATTTATTTTCGTGTTTTCAATTTAATAATTGGCATCGTGTATTAAATAACATGTGATTATATGTATTTAATCACATATGATTTACATAGACAATATTTGTTTTCACGTGTTGATTCAATAGTTGTTCTTGTGTATTTAATCACATGTGATTATAAATATTTAATCATATATGATTCGTATGGAAAATATTTATACTTGCGTCGATTCAATAATTGTTCTAATATGTTTAATCACATTTGATTATATGTATTTAATCATATATGATTTATGTGGACAAGATTCATTATTTCTTTCTCCGTTCAATAGTTGTACACATATACTTAATCACATGTGATTATATGTATCAAATCGCATATGATTTATATTGATAATATTCATGAGTCAATATTTTTTCTTATGTATTTAATCATATGTGATTGTATGTATTAATCACATATGATTAATGTGGAAAAATAAAAATTATTTAATCAAAAACGCGAAAATGAATCTTGTGTACAAAAATCATATGTGACTAAATGTACAAGAACAACTATTGAACAAAAATGTGAAAATGAATATTGTCCATATAAATCATATCTAATTAGATACATATAATCTCATTTAATTAAGCACACAAGAACAACAACTGAATCGAGAACGCGAAAATAAATATTTTCCACATAAATTCTACGTGATTAGATACATATAATCACATGTGATTGTATGCATTTAATCACATATGATATATGTGGACAATATTTATCTTTGTGTTCTCGATTCAATAGTTGTTTTTGTGTGTATAATCATATGTGACTATATGTATCTAATCACATATGATTTATATACACATCATTATTTTTTGTCCGTATAAATCATATGTGACTAGATACATATAATCACATATGATTATATGTATTTAATCACATATGATTATAGTGGACAAAGAACAATTATTGAATCGAAAATGTGACAATGAATCTCATCCATATAAATCATATATGATTGGCTACATATAATCTCATGTGATTATATGTATTTAATCAGATATGATTTATGTAGACAATATTTATTTTTGCGGTTTTGACTGAATAATTGTTTTTGTGTAATTAATCACATGTGATTATATGTATATAATCACATATGATTTGTGGTGGACAAAATTCATTTTTTCCTTCTCGATTCAATAGTTGTACTCATGTACTTAATCACATACAATTATACATATAATCACATGTGATAAAATACATGAGAACAACTATTGAATCAGCAAAGCAAAAATGAATTATGTCCACATAAATCATATGAGATTAGATTCATATAATCACATGTGATTATATGTATTTAATCACATATGATTAATTTGGATAAAGATTTGTTTTCGCGTTCTTGGTTCAATATTTGTTATTGTGTATATAATTACATGTGATTGTATGTATCTAATCACATATGATCTAAATAGACAAGATTTGGTTTTTCCAAATAAAATCATATGTGATTAGAAACATATAATCACATCTGATTAAATGTATTTAATCACATATGATTAAAGTGAAAAAAAACAATTATTGAATCGAGAACGCGAAAAAGAATCTTAGCCACATAAATCATCTGTGATTAGATACGCATAATCACATGTTATTAGGGAATCTGTGAACAATAACATAAAACACGTAAAAGAATCTTAGCCACATAAATCATATGTGATTAGATTTATATAATCACATGTGATTATATGTATTTAATCATATGTGATTAGATTCATATAATCACAAAGCAAAAATGAATTACCTCTACCACCCACACCCACCCACCACCCACCAAAACCACCACTCGTCACTATCACCACCACTTGCAACCACCCACCCACCCACCACCACCCATCACCACACACCACCACCACCACCACCAATCACCACCACCCCGCCGCCACCACCCCCACCACCACCTACAAAGATTTGTTATTGTGTTTTTGATTCATTAGGATAATACATATAATCACATGTGATTAGATATATTTAATCACATATGATTAAAGTTGAAAAAAATCAATATCTGAATCGAGAACATGATAATCAATCTTGTCCACGTAAATCATATGTGATTGGATACATATAATCACATGTGATTATATTTATTTAATCAAATATGATTTATGTGGACAATATTTATTTTTACGGTTTCAATTCAATAATTGGTCTCGTGTATTTAATCACACGTTATTATATATAATTAATCACATATGAGTTATGTGGACAAGATTTGTTTTGTATACTTGATTTAATAGTTGTTCTCATGTATATAATCACATTTGATAATATATATCTACTCATATATGATTTATATAGATAATATTCTTTTCTTTTTTCATATAAACTAGAAAAGATTCCCCCGTGTTGCGGGGGTTAGAAGGTATTGCTTTGTAAAATACTATGCTGAATTGCATACTAATAGGAGGTTATAGATTAACCATATGAATTTTTTTGTGAAAATAACTTAACTTAAAGTAAAATCAATAAATTGTTAATTCTTTTATCTCTACCTTCAATTCTCTTTTGTGTCACCACATCAAAAGGATGTGCGTAGGAATGAAAATAGTAACAGAGCATCAAATTAAGGGAGTTCCCCTGTGGTTCAGACCATTTTTATAGAACTGGATTCAACACCTCATTTGTTGAATTATTGTTGCTTCTTGGAGATGGACATGGTGCATTATGGTGAAGATGCCCTCTTAATTTCCTCCTCAAATTTGGATTTTTGAACTTTATTGGTGCATCAGGTTTACATGTATTTCCGGGGCAGTGGACTTGATAACCTGACCATAAGCAAAAAAGAAAGAAGTCATGTGAAAGTAGGATGTCATAATTGGTGGATACTTAAACTATGTAAGCCTTATTTGGTACAGTAACAAACTTGGTCCAAAATTAACCAAACAATTAGTAAATAGAATAAAAAATGGAGAAATACAGATAACATGAACTACAAAGTAAGTTACCTTAAAATTTGAAGAAAATCCATAGTGAAGTTGGTCAAACTGTGAATAAACTGTAACCTAATCATTAGCCAACAAAATGTAAAGAAACCAACAAAATGAACTTAAATGATGGCATATACCTCTCTCCCAATAGGAAATCCAGGAGCCATAAGTCATACAACAACACCAACAATCAAATATCCTCCTTTTGTTGTATGGGCACAACTGGAGCATGCAGCCTATCCCCCAACATAAGATTCCCACCTGTACCAGAAGGCATCAAAACATGAACAACATGGATATCATAATATAAGCAGAAAGATAATCGTGTCATGCTATAATAACCTAAAAATGCATGTTGATAGATCTGTATGGTGTAGCAAATTATTGGCTTCTAGGCATTCGATTAACGCCTAAAGTAGTTTTCCATCAGGATAGATTCAAATTGATAAATATAACCGTCAATGTGTGTTTTGGTTAGGGTCATTAATTAAGTAAATAAAAGAAAGTTGCTTATACCATGCAATAGATGACATATGTCACATATTGACATTATTACCCTCTATTAAAAACAATGTTAACTATTTTCACAATAAATGGTCATCTTGTGGATATTACCAACAACCGACTTCTAACTATTAAGAGAAAGGACAATTTTGTAAATTCAGAGTTAGTAATGTGAAATAGATGAAGAAAAATAACAATATTGGCAAACCTGGGCATTGCTATGCATAACTCATGAAGCGACTAAATTAAAAGCTTTTCATAATGTTTGGTATGATGGAAATTGTCCCTGTGGTTCTATTTTGTCGCAAGAATCACCCCTGATTAATATAAACAAAATATTAAACCCTTAACTAATATTTCTTGTTTTCAATTTTTATAAGATTATGTATTGTGTGGAAGTCTGTGGGCCCACACAACTAATAACTCTAGAAACGGAAAGAAAAAAATATCAAATATGGGTAATAATGGTCAATTTACAGGCCCAAGTTAAACATACCTTGTCAGCAACTGTAAGATACTCCACAAGTGCCTTGTGTAAAATAGAGAGATCCACTATTCCTTTCTCCAAAACTGGCTGTTTTTTTTTTGTAGATTTAGCTTTGAAATTATATCCAGTAACCTGTTATTCATTAGTGTGGTGTCCTACCTTTAGAATATGAACGATTCCAATATAATAGGATAGAAACCAAATCATTTAATAAATTTGTATTTACTATTTACCAACGTTCTTTCAATGTCGGTTGTTACTGGTATTATAGTAGTTTAAAACTATAATAATAATAATAATAATAATAATAATAATAATTACTAGTATCGTCACCATTAATATTACTTTTGTAAATTTGGGCTTTATTTGAGGCCTCCTTTCCAAGAAAAATGACTATTTTTGGTCCATGGGTATGGCTTACTTTTGCAATTTTAATCCCAAAATAATAGTCATTTTACTTGGAAGGACCAAAAACCTCAAATAAGGACCAAAATTGTAAAAATCGACAACACAAAGAAACTAAAAATGTAATTTACTCTTATAACTATTATAATTATTACTATTGGTTCCAAATATTGCAAAATTAAAATAAAATTTTTAAACTAAATTTGAGGATAAATACTAAATAGCATTACCAAAACACCAGCCAGCCATATCCCATAGCTTTAGACGATATTCCCAATATGCTTCTACAATGCCCAGACCCACGTGACACATCCACATCAGTTGCACCTAATCTTCTTACACCCTAAAAAACTCAATCCTTATCATAAAAGATCACAAAATGAAAAATAGAAATATCGGAAAGAAATTAAATTAATCAACTGGAGTAGTCGTACGGGTGAGGGTGTCGGGATTCAGAAAGGAAGCGAAGCAACTACCTAGTAGAAACAGAGAGAGTCTTCTCAAATAAAATCACATGAAAGAAAGATAGAACAACTACAGAAAAGCAACATAGGAGGAACAAAAAAACATTTAGGAACAAAACAACCAAATTACGGAAGCGGACACCCGCTCTCCTTCACTCATTGTCAACGTCGTCTGCTTTTGGCCTACAGGTTTGGATAGAAGTCGAAGTAGATACAAAGAAAAAAGAAAGCGTACCTCCAAAATAACAACGGATGTAGGAAAATAAGCTTATCAACCCCTATTGTTGATCTAAAAAGAGTTAATTTCTTTGAGGACTTAAATCAAACAATTGGTGTGCAACATTAATCCATATTTCAAATGAGCAAAAAACATAGGCAATTCAGAACTTTGGAATCCATATTTGAAAGTTTACCTCATTGAAATTTTGGATTTGTGTATTAGATAATTGTGGTGATGGTGGTTGGCAGTCTTCTTTCCCAACGGTGATAGAACCAATCGACTTCAAATTATGAGTTGATTTTGCTTGTCCCTGCCCAATCGATTTTGTTGTAATGGAATACACACCGGTAGAGTGTGTAAAGATCAGAATTAGAGACAACGAAGATGATGCTTTTTATCAGAATCAAAACTGAAGAAAAACCTAGAATAGAAACTTATCTGATTAGAGGGGTAGGGCACCAATTGATAACTTCATCAGTAATCACAAAGAATCGTTCATTGCTTGTCTCCTGCTTAATCAAAGACCTTTGGATACACAATAAATGGGGGAGGGTTGTTACAGGCTGTCGATGAGAGTCGAGAAGCCACAACCGGACGACGACGGCCTTGGCGATTTCTTCGTTTTCCTCTGCGATTTGTTTTTGCTCCACCGATTACGAATGGAATGGTCAGAAGTGGCGGAGCCAAGAAGAAAGAGCATTGTAATAAGAATGGATTTAATCGAGGGAGAAAGATAACGACTGGTCTGTTAGGTAAAATATGAAAGGTTGAAAACATGTGGCTATGCATGTGAAATAAAAGAATCAAATTCAAACTGAAAGTTGGAAAATAAGTGGTGCATTCAACATGTTCAAACTTGAAGTTGGTAGACTTTAAATTGGTTACAACTCTTTCTGTTTTCACATGGCAAACATTCACCTATATATATGCATGTATGTTTTGCATATTTGGTGTGCAAAAACTTGAGAGAACATCAAGTGTAGAGTGTCAAGCCAATTGTAATCTTGTGAGTTTTAATAAAATTCTCTAGTTGCAGCCCGTGGACGTAGAATTTGCACCGAATCCGAACCACGTAAAATCCTTGTGTTCTTCTTGCTTTATTTTCGTGAGTTTGTGTGTGTGTGATAGTGTGTTTCCGCTGCGTGTACCCGGTCCGGTTCCTAACATGGTCTCCATGGCGGTGCAACATCTGATTGGGTGGGAGAGGCGGTGGAGGGAGCAACCGACTCAAAACAAACGAAAATAATGTGGCAAATTGTAACAAAAAAAATAAGGGGCCAAAAATACAAAAAACATAAATTTTTGTGGCCAATTTCAGAAAAGCAAAAGTTCACTGTGCATAAGCGTCCTCACAATTTATTATATATATAATCATATGTTATTTGATACATATATTCACATGTATTAAATGTATTTAATCACATATGACTAAGGTGGACAAAGAATAATTATTTAATTGAGAATGCAAAAAATGAATCTTGACCACATTAATCATATGTGATTAGATACATAAATCACATGTGATTATGTGTATTTAATCATATATGATTTATGTGAATAATATTTAATTACATAAATCATATATGATTATATGTATGTAATCACATAAATCACGTCTGATTAAATACATATAATCACATTTTATTTTATGTATCTAATCACATACTTTATATACACAAGATTTTTTTTATTAATTTTCGACTCAATAATTTGTATCATGTATTTAATCACATGTGATTATATGTATCTAACCACATATAATTAATGTAGACAAAGAACAACTTTTGAATCAAGAACGCAAAAAGAAATCTTGTGCACATAAAACATATGTGGTTAGATACATATAATCACATGTGATTTAATGCACGGAAACAATAATTGAATCAAAAACGCAAAACGAATATTGATTAATGAATCATATGTGATTAGATAAATATAAGCACATGTGATTAAATACAAGAACAAACTATTGAATCGAGAATGCGAAAATGAAACTTGTCGACACAAATCATATGCGATTAGATACATATAATCATATGTGATTTATGTGGAAAAAAATTTCTTCGCGTTCGTGATTCAATAGTTGTTCTTGTATATATAATAATATGTGATTATACGTATTTAATCACGTATGATTTATATGGAAAAAATCGACTTTGTCCATAAAAATCATATGTGATTAGATACATATAATCACATTTTTGTGTTTTTGATTCAATAGTTGGCCTCTTGTATTTAGTCATATGTGATTAAATGTATTTAATCACATATTATTATTTGGAAAAGATTTGTTTTCGTGTTCTTGATTCAATAATTGTTCTCGTGTATAAAATCACATGAGATTATATGTATCTGATCACATATAATTTTTATAGAGAAATTCATTTTTGTTCATATAAATCATATGTAGTTAAATACATATAATCATATATGATTAAATACACAAGAAAAAATATTAAATTGAGAATGCGAACATGAATCTTTTGAACATAAATTATATGCGATTAGATACATATAATCATATGTGATTATATGTATTTAATCACATATGATTTATGTGGATACAGTTCGTTTTCGCATTTTCGATTATCTTCAAATATACGGTTGACCTTATCCGATTTAGACCCAACTAACTATATATTATCCACTAAATATATTGATATTATTAGCCTATTTACAATTTATCATTGATTTCCTATATTAATAATTAGTAAAATTAAACGTAATCCCATTTTATAAAAATAATCGTAAATAATTTGTTTGAAAAAAATGCTAATCTTTCAGCATTTAATTGTTTGAATTCCCATAATATATTTATACAATTATAAGTGTCTATGAATCAAGGCTTATTTTTAATTTTCTGTCATTTTTAATTTTTTTAATAAATGCTAAAGTAGTTAACATTTCTCCACTTTATGAAAAGGTATTCACAAATTAAATTCATATATAAAATAGTTGTAGTTTAATGATGCCTGACACATCATATATACCTTTGCAAAGGATGGAATAGTTTGAAGATATTGAATATATGTGTGTTTGGTTTTCTTACATCATTTTGAAGACCGTGGAAGACATTTGTATTTGCAAATTCATGTTCCATGAATCTGCACAAATCATTGATCAGAATGTCATAAACCACAACATCATGATCTAGTTTTGACTCTTTTAAATCTCGACACAAATTCATTGCTTTCTTGTGATAATTTTTATAAAAAAACCATCAGGCCTCTTTGAGACATTTTATCGAACAGCTTTAGTGCATCCAACTTCACTGCTTTGTCGATCATAAGCTCAGCCATTTTGTTAGCACTTTCCACCTCCCTTCTTTACAAAACGACTCCACCAAGATAATATATGTTTAAACATCCGGAAATACTCGTTTTTACCTCTACAAATAGCAATGAAAATAAAAAAATTGATATTTAAACACTCTTTATTGCATTTGATCGAACATATTGAGTGCAACAACATTTATAACTACCCAACCATAAAGAATAAAAAACTAAAGTAATTGACAAATCTGTGTTTGTGGCTTCAAGCAATGCTTATTTGACACAACACGTACTCACTCAAATTACCAAGATTATACCAAAAATAAAATAGCATTGAAAACTGTATTGAAAAGATAGATATTTGTGATAGCATTCTCTTCATTTTCTACTCCAAATCGCTAGTTTAGAGGAAGTTAAAACATAAGTTCAGTTGAAATTTCAAATTTAAAGTCAATGAGCAAAAGCTTAGTCGATGCTTGCTCACCTGGGAGGGGCACTTGCGATATTCTGCCACAATTGCTAAGAAACATTAATGGATTCCTAATAAATTGGAAATTTCTATCCACTGGGAACATAATCGGAATGGAATAAACAAGAAACTAACCAGTAAGTGTTTCCGTTTTGATAGATGTGTTTGTGTTGGCTCTACAACGATGAGAGATTCATAACAGCGACAATCGGTGAAACGAGATCCGATAGCATATGATAGCAGGTGAAACGAGATCGAAAATCATATCGCGAAACCGACAAGAGAGTTTACTGACAAACCAAATCGAGAAAAGTTTTTGTCCGAGAGAAGAGACGAATGATTCCGAAGGCAGGAGTAGAGGCGGAGGGAGGTGGTGGTGGGACTAGGGTACGGATACATGTATGTGGAGTTTGTGTATTTTTATTTGTAAAATATGTTCTCAAATGTTCTAACGGAAAACTGTTCTTATTAGAACATAACTCAATATATATATATATATATATATATATATATATATATATATATATATAAAATGGTTATATGCAAAACAAAAAACCCTAAAAAAAGGTTAAAAATCATAAAAATGCATAAATAAATACTTAGAGATCACAAATCTTTTTTGTTCGACTTTATATTCTTAAAAATCACAGCTTTTTTATAGATTCGCTGAAAAAAATTAAAAAAGCGTTTTTTTTTATTTTCCTTTTTTTTATTATTTTATTAACTTTTTTATTTTTTGGATTTTTTTCAAAAAAAAAATTTAGCGAAATTATACAAAAACTTGCGATTTTTAAGAATATAAAGTTAAAAAAAAGATTTGTGATATCCAAGTATTTTTTATGCATTTTTATGATTTTAGGGTTTTTTGTTTTTCATAAAACCTATATATATATATATATATATATATATATATATATATATATATATATATATATATATATATATATATATATATATATATAGAAGGGTTATTTGGAAAACAAAAAAACTCTAAAAAAACCCTAAAAATTATAAAAATGCATAAAAAAAATACCAAGACATCACCAAACGTTTTTTTGAATTTTTTTTTTTATCAAAAAATCGCAGCATTTTTTACAATTACGCTGAAAAAAAAATAAAAAATTAATTTTTTTTTTTTTGAAAAAAAAAATTTTCAAAAATTTTTTTCAGCGATTTTGACCTAAAAGTTGCGATTTTTTGATAAAAAAGTTTTGTGATCTCTAAGTATTTTTTTTATGCATTTTAATGATTTTTAGGATTTTTTTAGGGTTTTTTGTTTTCCATAGAACCTAAACCTATATATATATATATATATATATATATATATATATATATATATATATATATATATATATATATATATATATATATATATATATGTGTGTGTGTGTGTGTGTGTGTGTTTTTTTTTTTTTTAAATATAACATGGTAAAAAGAAAAAATCTCACTTTCTCTCTCTCTCTCTCCCTCTCTTTATATATATATATATATATATATATATATATATATATATATATATATATATATATATATATATATAGAGATCTATATATATATATATATATATATATATATATATATATATATATATATATATATATATATATAAAGAGAGAGAGCTAGGTTCAAGTATTCTAACTAATTATTGTATGAATGAAGGATTAATTGTGGACCAGTCAAAATTTGAAATATATTAAATAATTAATAAATTATGTAAATGGTATAATAGTAATCTTTACTCTTTTTAATTTTAGTAAATATTGAAAACCTTTAATATCCCCTTTAAATTAGAAAATTTAGTTTAAAACCCTACAAATCACCCACTGGTACGTATCCTCCTCTTTGCCCCCACCTAGATAACCCTATGTCGACAACAAACGCCTCTGCATCATCCCTCACCAACATCTCTTCATTGCTGAAAATTCTCATCAGTGAAATTTGTTGACCCATATCTTCACCTTCGTTTGTAGTTGCTAAAAACATACACACTGTTGGGTCAAAATTATGGTTTATATTTTGCTTTTCTAGTTGATTGTATTTTTCTGTAATGTTTTATGAGTTTACGGTCAGGTTTACGGCCAGGTGGGTGTTTACGGCCGTAAACAAGCCGTAAACCTTGTTTACAGCCCAATGGGTGTTTACGGCCGTAAACCCATTTACGGCCGTAAACCCATTTATGACCCATATTCCCCAAGTATATATATAGGTGTTAGGGGTGAGCAGTAGAGAATGAACAAGAGGAGCTTAAGTGTGTGCATTTGAAGGTGTTCTACAGAGAGAGAAAAGAGAGTGTGTGTTAGTGTCTGTGAATCTTGTATCCGGATTTTCATTCATATCAATACATACAAGATTCATCATCTTCTTCTTCTCCTTCTCTTTTATTTGATCTGACATCATCCGTTTGATTGGGATTCCGCACCATTAAACGGATCTGATTGATACACAAACAGATTAGGGACTTACAATTGGTATCAGAGCTTGGATTGTATCAGTCATTTTTGTCAGATCTGGAGCTTATTTTATCTTATTTTTGAAAAATTCCTGCGTTTTTGGATAGATCTCTGAAAATTAGGGGGTTTGTTCTTCGTGTTTTTCATAAAAACGGGTTTTTGATCGAGTTTTGGAGCAAAAAGGGGCAAAAATCGTTGTTTTTGGTCGTAACCAGCGAGGGGGTGGCGGCGTTTACGGCCAGCAGCTAGGGTTTCCGGAGTTTACGGCCCCGGAGTTTGCGGTCCGAGATTACGGCCCTCGGAGTTTACGGCTCGCACGTGTACGGCTCGGTTTGCGGTCCTCGGTTTGCGGCCAGCGTCACATAGGGTCCGAAGTTCGGACCTCGTCCTCGCATCCTTGCATCTTAGCTTCCCATTAAAAATAAGGAAACGATTTTGGGGAGTGTCGAGGATCGAACCCGCGACCTTTGGTTCATCAGCCTCCCGCCTTACCAGTTGATCTAGATTGGTGGATGTTACATTCCTTCCCTTTTTAACTTAAATACAATATCCTCGATTCCAAATTTCGCATTCTTGACACTTTTAACCCAAAATTCAATTTCTTTCATTTTTAAATTACATTTTCATCCAAAAATTTTAGTTTTTTAATTTTTGACTTTTATTTTTGACTTTTTACTTAAATTTTTGACTTTGACTTTTAAAATTTGACCTTTGACTTTAAACTTTGACTTTCTCATTTAACTTTTAAATTTTCAAATTTAGCTTTTCGGTTTGACTTTTAAGTTTGACTTTTGAGTTTGACTTTTTAAATTTGACTTTTGAGGTTGTCTTTTGAGTTTTTAGTCAAAGGGCATATTTAAAAAAAAAACAATGAGTTCTTCAAACCTTCCGGTCAATGAAGTTTCATGTTCTCAATCTTGTGAAACTACGATTAAATTTCTTCGGGAACAAATTGATTTATTAAAAAGAGAAGTTGAGGACCTGAGATATGAAGGATATCAACTCAGGAAAGGACAGAAACCCCTAAAGGCCCAGTTAGAAACAAAAATAAAGGACTTTAAAAGAATTCAGGAAGCCTACAGTGAAAAATGTGAATATTATGATTATGTCAAGAGACAGAATGATGAGTTAATTACTGAGCTTGATACATTAAAGAGACAATTTGAAACTGCAAATTTTGATTTTAAAAGGTTTGATGTATCAAGCGAGGTAGTTGCCAACATGATTGACCATTGCCTGCAGTTCAAACGAAACCAGCAAAAGGGTTTAGGATACGATAATGTACATCCTCCTTTTAATCATACATATCAGTATCAACCCTTGTCTAAAGAGGAGATTGCCAACGAACCATTCATGGTTTGTGGCAAACCATCTGGTTTTGTTTCAGGAGGATTTATTAATGTTGAAAGTACTAACGTTTCTACTTCCCCTGCATATCAATTCTTAAATCAGTCAAAGCAAGAAGCTGAAGGAAATGTTTCTGAACCTGATGTTTCTGTTTCAAATGATAACTCTTTTGTTTCCGATGTTAAAATCAATGATACATCTTGTGATGCTTCTGCTCCGGATCATGTTGAGTTAAATTTTTTTGACATATTTGATGATTTGTTTGAAAATATTGATGTTCCTGTTTCTAGCACATCTACTTCATGTGCAGGTAAAGTAGTAAAGGATGAGGATAAGGAGAACAGAACTAATTCTAGTTCTGCAAATTCAGATGATTCTATGTCAAAGACTGATAACTCAAATTTCTTTGATGTGTTTGATTTTTTGTTTGACAATTCTGATGTTCCTGATTCAAGCACATCCACTTCACCTCCACCCTCACCAGTCACACAACCTGTTGTTGGTAAATACAGGCCACCAAAACAAGCAAATCAGAGTGCCTGTTGAAAGTGTGCTTGTGGGAACAACAAGCGACAAGGCAAGGATACGCCAATAAGAGCAGGAAGAAACGACTTCACAGTGAAGAAAAAGACATGTTTTCACTGTGGAACACCTGAACACACTGCCAGAAATTGTCCTAATCGCGCATACGTTCCCTACTATGCACAAGGCTGGCAGAACGCGCCAAGAGGGAGATACTTCAAAAGAAACCCCTCAAGGTCACGTTTAGACCATGGTGACTGGAACGCGCAGAAGGCCAAGAATCAAACCCACAAGGCCAAGAATCTGAATCCCAAGGGCAAGAAGGGAATGTTGGCCAAGAAGCCCAATCCAAGAGATGCTCCAGTGAAACAAAGACCGGTTAGGTCAAAGTCATCTCAACGGCCGACATCAAGATCAAAAGCAAGTACTGAGCCACCCATCAGATCGAAAAAGAAATGGGTTAAACCCAACTACAAATGGGTTCCAAGGGCTCACTCTCCCAAATCTTCTAACGATTCTAATATTTCTACATCTTCTGTTTGTGATAAACAGGACATGTCGTGGGAGAATGTATCTTGAGTAGATGACAAAGGTCGACCCAGTTTCAAAATGTACTGGGTTCCAAAGACCAACTGATCCCGCTCTGTGTCGGAGCAGCTATGGAGGCATATCATCAGACTTCGATTTGTTGGTAGTGGTTGTTCCAGGCACATGATAGGGGACATCTCTCAACTGTACAACATTCAGACCTTTGTTTGAGAGTATGTGTCCTTTGGGGGAAAGGAAGAAAAGAAGGGATCACACATGGGGTTAGTGCTTAATGACATGAAGAATTTTCGGATCTGTTCTGAGATTATGCGTGTTGTTCTCAGACCTTTTGGATGCAAATTCAATCGGTGAATTACGGTTTGCGTTTTCTTCTCTATACTCCTGAGTTTATCTTACTCTAATTCGTTTTAAAGACAATTTTTCATTTTCTTAATAGTTTTTCGTTTGTAGGTTATTATTGGGAAGTGATATGAAGTCTAGTGCTAAAGGGCAATATGCAATTCGTGTAATGCACTAAAGCCGAATTGTCTAGACTCTGTATTCAATGTGCTGGTAGGCACAAAGGATTCAAATGGACTAGACATTGATTGACCATGAAAGGACTAGACAATATAGACTTAGATAGTTTCATTTGCACTGACCATACGACGCTCGGGTAGATTGAGCAGTGAGATAAACATGGGAACCTGCGAGATACACTAAAAGTTAATTATCTAGAACTGTGGCTCAACATTTCCTTGATGTATGGACTTATGTTCTTAATTCCGGTATTGATAGGGCAACTGGGGGGTTCTGATAAAGTAGGTCTGTAGGAAATTATTTTCTTGCTTTCTATCTGTCAGTCATATGTTGCTTCCTTTGCGTGATTGGAACATATCCGGCCTGGATTACAACATATGCAACTCTAATTCTACGCACCTCCTTATCTATGAAATTCTTTCTATCTGTTAACCATATGTTGTCCCCTCTGCGTGATCGGAAGATCTGACCTGGGACACAGCATATGCAACATTCTACCTCTCAATCCCTCTATCTATGTTAGTCATATGTTGTTCCCTCTGTGTGATTGGAAGACATTCTACCTGGGATACAACATATGCACTTCTATATCTGACTTCTTTCTTAATGATTGAATACTCACCTAAAGTAAGGAGTTCTTTGGAAGTTCTTGATTACCGGGGTATATCGGGAAGTGGGGAACACGTTCTAGTTCATCTAAAATTGAACCATTTAATAGGTTGTCTGTAGATCTTGCTGCTTAATTTAAGTGGACAACAATATCCTTGGTCGTCGTCAGCTAAATGTCCATTTAGGAATATATATCACAATGACTTGTCACTTATAATCTGTCCAAATTGTCAACATACTTTGTGTTTAAGTGGACCACAATACCGGTGATTGACCAGATCTAGACATGCAGGCGTGTGCTGATAAACGATATTGGATTGCTTGACAACTTTGATCCAAAATATTTTTGTTTTTGTTAAATTTGTTCATAGTTTTCCTCTATGCACAAATTTAGAGGGAGAATTAAAAAAAAATCAAAAAATCAAACAAAAATCAGAAAATTCAAAATCAAAAAATAGTGTTATATTCTGTTTTATTTCTTGTTCAAGAAAATCAAAAATCCAAAAATATTTTTGTTTCTGTTTTAACTTTTTTCGGAAAATATGAAAAATCCAAAAAATATCGTGTGCTAATTTTTCTTTTAGTTTTGTTTTGTCTTGAAAAGTGAATTCAGGTGAAGATGAAACTCATGGAGTTTGTGTCGAAGATTTCTGAGCCAAGGCTTCATCCGTGATCATCGAAGAATTCTCATTCGAAGGAGCAAGAAATGAAGATTATTCTTTCAACATTCAATCCTTCAACCCCAGAAGCCAGGTCAAGCTGTAATTGAAGATTATATGACATATTGCATTGAAGCCTCCTCAATCAATTTGCTGCTATCTTGAACCTGCTGAAGTGATCCAGAAGATTTGTTCTCTCTGATGTTCTCTCTGAAGATTCTCAAGCTGAAAGCGCTATCTATCAAGAATCTGTACATCAAGCCTCCTCACCCAATGTGCGTTCAGAGTCAAATCTTGAAGAAATGCCCAACTGCTCAAGATGAAGTCAATTATTGAAGATTCATCATGTTCATCTTGAAGCTGTGAAAAATTTGAAGATTAATGTTGAAGCCAAGCTCTCGATGAAGATTGACAAGAAAAGCCAGTTACTTTTTAGGGGGAGCTTGTTGGGTCAAATAAGAAAACAAAGCTATAAACCAAGGGGGAGATTGTTGGGTCAAAATTATGGTTTATACTTTGCTTTTCTAGTTGATTGTATTTTTTTGTAATGTTTTATGAGTTTACGGTCAGGTTTACGGCCAGGTGGGTGTTTACGGCCGTGAACAGGTTTACAGCCGTAAACCTTGTTTACGGCCCAATGGGTGTTTACGGTCGTAAACCCATTTATGGCCCATATTCCCCAAGTATATATATATATATATATATATATATATATATATATATATATATATATATATATATATATATATATATATATATATATATATATATATATATATATATAGGTGTTAGGGGTGAGGAGTAGAGAATGAACAAGAGGAGCTTAAGTGTGTGCATTTGAAGGTGTTCTACAGAGAGAGAAAAGAGAGTGTGTGTTAGTGTGTGTGAATCTTGTATCCGGATCTTCATTCATATCAATACATACAAGATTCGTCATCTTCTTCTTCTCCTTCTCTTCTATTTGATCTGACATCATCCATTTGATTGGGATTCCGCACCATCAAACGGATCTGATTGATACACAAGCAGATTAGGGACTTACACACACGATCGACATTGATCAAGATTGAAGGAGGTGACTGTGAACGACCACATGTAAATGTCACCACCCTCAGGTAACGTTGCCCTCAAGTTAAACGAGGTATGCTCCTATTATCCAATTCATGTGTTTTGAACTTTTATTATGCATCAAAATCGTATATTTCTACATTTGCGACTTTTGGTATCTATCAAGTGGGGACAGCAAAAAAGTTATATAATAAATTTTGATGCTTAATTGTGTTTCACTTAAGATTTTTTTGAACAATTCTTATTCTTATAGAATAAATTTTGATGCTTAACTGTTTTTCTTTTTTTGATTATATTCATGGGTTTTCACTTAAGATTTTTTTAAAGTTACGCGAGGTGGATTCGCTGTTAAAACAAAAAATTTTGATTTGAGATTTTTGACAAACTAAAGTTTTTCAATTATTTATTTTACCGATCCAGCCATATTTATCAACACATATTAAAGAATATCAATTATTGAAAGGATTCTTCCAATGTAACATTGGTAACAAAATTGAAAAGAAGGGTGTTGGCATCCTTAGAATGTCCCAAGTACCTTCATCTTTGCTTACATAATATAGGGTTAAATAAACTTTGATTTGATTTTTTGTTTCTTATTCTTTATTATCCATATATAAATCTATTCAATATTACTATTTACTTAATTAGCACGAGTAAAACATTTTGTGTGTTTGCTTTTATTTGATTATAGTTGATTGTTTGTTTAATACTCATACGATTTGTTGATTCTTTTTTCAGACCTACAAATCAAGTGTATTCTGTCAGAAATGTATATATTTTGCATGCATTCTGGAAAATGACGCTCGATGAATATACTGCATAATTGAAAGTAATTCTTAGCAACAACATTCTTTTAGAATGTATTAGTGTTTTTGTTAGATTTTGAAGTTTTTAATTTTTAATTCTTAGTTCTAATATTTAATAATAAATGTCATTCTTAACAATTATTAGTTGTATTCTTTCAAAATGATTGTAATTTTTTTTCATAGTCATATTCTTTTAAAATGAATGTAATTTTTAACAATTATTATTCGTATTCTTAACCATTATTAGTGGTATTATTGTTTTCACACAAAGTGTTAAAATATTCAGTTAGAATATACACCATTATTAGTCGTGTTCTTAATTCTATTCCTTTAAGAATAAATGTAACTGGCAACCATTATTAGTCGTATTCTTTCAGAATGAATGTAATTTATGTTAATAGTTGTATTCTTTAAAGATGAATGTAATTATTGATTCTAAAATATTAAAATTAATTTCATATAAAATTTATATTCATTAAAATTTATTAATTTTAATAATATGTGTTTATAGTATTCTGTCAGAATAGAATGTTTTTTTCGAGATATTCATGAACACATTTTTTTCGAATCTCCGAATTAAAGTAATTATTATCAAGAAAATCAGACTTTTAAAGTTAAAAAAATTAATTATTCCTTAAAATATGCAATTTTCCATTTTTAAAATTATATTAATTGACTAAAATATCCTCACAAAAAAATTAGATAGTAATTTTTAATTATTTTTAATTCAAAAATATTTATAAATCACTTTCTTAAAATAATTAAAATGATTGGCTCACAATCATCCCTACACCCACACAATAATTAGTTATAATATAATAATCCAAGCCTATATATATATATATATATATATATATATATATATATATATATATATATAGATATATATATATATAGGGTAGAGATCAGTTGAGAACTCATAGTTTCCCGAGAACCTGAAAACTAAAGATGGAGCGTTACATCAAAATTAACTTATTAAGGGCATGATCGTAATCTTCCCGGTCTCTATTAATGTTTATTTTTTTTGTGTTATTGGATAAAATTAACATAATATATCAAATTTCAGATTTTGTTTTAATAATTTTTTTTTTTAAAATGGAGTTTCTTTAATTTTTTTCAGAAAACTTGAATTTTTAAAAAAAATTGAAAAATGTAATTTTTTAAAAAATTGCAAAAATTATCAAAAAAACTGCAATTTTATTTAAAAAACTGGTGTTTTTAAAATAAAAACTGCATTTTTTTCAAAAAAAAAACTACAATTTAAAAAAAAAAGAAAAAACCAGCAATTTTTTTATAAAAAAACTGCATTTTTTTTCTTAAAAAACAGTATATTTTTTTTTCAAAAAAAAAACTGCACTTTTTTTAAAAAAACTCCATTTTTTTCAAAAAAAAAAACTGCAATTTTTTCATAAAAAACCTGCAATTTTTTTATAAAAAAAAAACAACAATTTTTTCAAAAAAAACTGCATTTTTTGAAAAAGTAAAATTTTAAAAATCAGTAAATTTAAAAAAAAACCTAGAATATTTAAAAAAAAAAAAACCTAATTTAAAAAGAAAAAACTCAACGTTTTTGGTGCATATATGCGTAGTTTTTCAATATTCGTAAGTAATTATAAAATATCTTATTTTTATTAATCAATCTATAAACATAATGGTACAAGTATTTTGTTCGATACAAAATAATATATAAAAATAAAAAAAGCTACAAAGATTCACAATGTTATCATTTCTTCATATCAAGATTTCTATATTTTCTTCAATTTATCACTTTTTGCATCTTCAAAATTTTCCACAAATTCTTTCAAATCTACAAGCAATTAAAAAAAATTATCAATGCAAGAACACTCACAAATATGCATATGTATATATCATGTAAGATTCACATTCGATTATATAATGTGATATTCACATGTTATTGTATATTTTAAGATTCAAATGTGAAATTGACAAGAAAATTTTAAAAAATAATTAATGAAGAACACACACACAAAATGCATGTGTGCATATAGACGTAATTCATATGTGATTCACTTATGAATTTACATGTGAATCACATGTAATTCATGTTATTCACTTGTGATTTACATGTGAATCACATGTAATTGATATGTGATTTACATGTGATTCATATGTGAATTACATGTGATTTACATGTAAATCACATCTAATCCATATGTGAATGACATGTGATTCATATGTGAATGACATGTGATTCATATGTGAATGACATGTGAATCACATTAATTCATATGTGATTCACTTGTGATTTACATGTGATTCATATGTGATTTACATGTGAATCACATGTAATTCATGTGTGATTCACTTGTGATTTACATGTGAATTGCATGTGATTCATATGTAAATTACATGTGATTTACATGTGAATCGCATGTAATTCATATGTTATATTTACATGTGAATCACATATAATTCATATGTGAATTACATGTGATTTACATGTGAATTACAAGTGATTCATATGTGAATTACGCGTGATTTGCATGTGAATTACATGTAATTCATACGTGATATTTACATGTGAGTTCTCAAATGTTCCACCTTTGAGATTTACATGTGAATCACATGTGACTTACTTGTGATTCATAATAATTCAAAAAAGATGTAGATTCAAGAAACATAAAAATCCTTTATGTATATACTAAGTAGCAACAAAATTATAAAGAGACAATGAATATTATGTTACCACTGAAAGGTGTCTCGGATGCTTTCTCATAATTTCAAGCCCAAAAATTTCCCTAACAAAACAACATGAAATATTAACTACATGTATTAAACATAGTAAATATTAACTACATGTATTAAACATAGGAAATAAAATAAAATGATGCTAACGAGTCTTATTGTGCATCTTAAAATTTCCACCAAAATCAACCAAACATATAATAATCAAAAAGCAACCAAACATATAATAATCAAAAAGATGACAGAGAGAATGAATTAGGAACGAATGAAGTTTTATATACCACCATATCTTCCTTTTTTTCTCAACATCGACAAGTAATTGCAAGTAAACGTTTAAAAAACATATTATATGGATTATACTAGTCTATAGTTATTGGGTGAAATTGCCGTGAACAATTAAATATAAATTTGAAAAGTGTAGTTTTGAAATTTCTAAAATCATAATCATATGATCTAAAAAGCAAGTACATAATATAAAGTATTATAAACAAATAGATTTTAAAAGTTGATTATAACAGTAGATAGATCTTCTATGAAATTATGTTAGAAGAAATAGTTTGCAGAACAGAAGACTAGATTAAATTTTTTAATGGCGTTGATAAAAAAAATGGCAATTTTGTAAATAAAAGCAATTAATATGGTATCTATTCTTTCATGGAAGTTGGGAAATCTAACTTATATTGAAATAAGAAAATCTAAATATATATAAATTATGAAGGTATCTAGCTTTTCTGCAATTAAGTTACATGAATAACATTATTACTGAATACAATAGACTTGCAAAAAAAGGATTAAAATTCATGATGATAAACTCATAATGCAAGTATGCAATAGCTACTAAATACAAAACAAATTGCATTATACCTTCTACACCTTCAAAGCATTGAGAGGGAAAACTATTCGTAAGATTATCAGCAATATTTTGCATTGTGCATTCCAAACGCCCACCTGGAACACTGCCCACAGAAAAGAATTTAAATATTTTCATGATGTTATTGGTTAAAAGAGATTAATGATTATATAATGTAAGCAGAAACATACCCATGCTGGATTCCATAGTGGTCTATGAAGTTGATGGTTTTCTTCACATTCAACATCAATCCTGGTAAACTAGACTCATCCTTACTTGATCCAATAAGCTCTGCAACATTCAAATCCAGATAAAGAATATTTGTATTTGCTGGGAACTTTGTCTACAAACTTAACAAATCACCATGGCTAATCAGAGAACATAAAAATAATCATAACTAATAGAAGGGTTCATGTAGTACCTATTGGAAGAAAGGGATCCATCAGCAATTCCAAAATTGTCAAACTCAGTGTACTCAATACATGACACACCATATGTCCAAATCAATAAACACAACTCCATTCATCAATTGTAGTTGAAACCACAAGTGGTGAAGTTGAAAAAACTGATGAGACACAGAGCACGAAGAATCAAGAAGTGATTAACATGATGCTGAGTAAGTTTCGTGAACTGAATCTTGAAGGGGACATGGAATATGTTCCTGAGGATCAAAAGGATGAGATGATCTTGAGTTTAATGCATCAGATTAAAGATCTTGAGAGACAAGTGAAGGAAAGGAAACTAGAAAAATAAATCACAATTACTCAATAACACATACAACAATAATATGTGAAGTAAATCCAGACAACAATAAACAAAAATTACATTAATCTTACTAGAACAGTAGACACGAATCGATGGATGAAGGTGAAATCGAACCGAGAGATGATCCTACAATTTCAGTTACATAATGGTGATGCTAGGTTGAATCGATTCCAGATTTACGAAATCTGATTTTGGGAAAAAAAACTTGAAGAATCTCCAACGACGTCGATATCATATACACAATGGCTTAATAATCGACAATGGCGGAGGAAGCGATGGATTCACAGGTCGACTCATTGATTCCAGACGGTGATGCTTGATTTTGGGGAAACCATCGACGGTGTTGAATTTTGGCAAATAATATTCGACTGGATGAGAGATAGTCCACTGTTGATTAATCGTGCCTTCTTCACATGATTCGCTTCAATGAAGCCTAGATCGATCGAAGATTAAGAAGCGGATCGTCGGAGATGGAGTCAGAGAGAGAGAGAGAGAGAGAGAGAGAGACGTGATGATGGGGAGAGAAAGGATTTGGTTTCACCTGAACGACAGATTGAATTTGATTTAGGGCTATAAATTATGTTGCCCAAAATGCCCCAGGTTCATTTTAGTTTGATACCCTCGTGTCATCTTTTTTCTAAGTATTTACAAAATTGCCATAAATCATCTTGACCTTCTATTATTTTGATCTAATGGCTCGTATTTGGTTCTCGGGTTCTCGGGAAACTATGAGTTCTCAAATGATCCTTCCTCTCTCTCTCTCTCTCTCTCTCTCTCTCTATATATATATATATATATATATATATATATATATATATATATATATATATATATATATATATATATTGTAATATATATTGTAACGACCCAAATTTCTAATAAAAAAATTTTCATTTTTAAGTACGAAATCATTTCCATAAAATATAAAATTCCAATCACATTTGTTTTCAAAATCCATAACATCAAACAATTTATTCATAATATCATAGTGTCCCCAATAAAACGCCAGAGAGTGCATGTCGCGCCATCACGCCGAGCTCTTGCCCTTAGATCCCGAAGTACCTGAAACAACCAACAAACTGTAAGCTAACTCTTAGTGAGTTCCACATAACATACACCACACAATCCACATAACCATATAAACCATATCAACCATACAAGCCATGCATACAAACATATACGGATGTCTTGGGCTCCCCCCAGGGTCTTACGCCTATGTGTCATGGGCATCCCCATGGTCTTACTTGGAATGCCAAGGGCACCACCACATGGTCTTATAACAAAGTCTCATGGGCACCCCCCATGGTCTTTACCTGGAATGCCATGGGCACCCCCACATGGTCTGACATCTAAGTGTCATGGGCACCCCCATGGTCTTTACCTGGAATGTCATGGGCACCCCCACATGGTCTGACATCCAAGTGTCACGGGCTCCCCCGGGGTCTTCCATGCAAGTATCACAAAGACAACTAGCATATCACGTACCACATAATCAACTAGCATACCACAAACACGTAATGGGCCGGCCTTGGTGCCTTCGACCCATTTGTATGGTGAGGAGACTCACCTCAAATGCGAACTGTAGCTGAGTAGGTCCAAACTCTGAGTATCAGCTCTGCCACATCCCTAATCATAAACAATTCCTTAGATACAACTCAACCCTTCAAACCCCTTAAAAGTCAACCCTGGACAAGGTCAAAGTCCAGGTCAAGTCATGGTCAAAGTCAACGCTCCGAGTTGACTTAACTCGTCGAGTTATCCTTGTAACTCGTCGAGTCCAACCCAAAGCCAGAATCGTGATGTTGCGATCCAACTCGTCGAGTCCATCCCAAAGCCAGAATCGCGGTGTTGCGGTCTAACTCGTTGAGTTCTCCTATAACTCGTCGAGTTCCTTGTTTTCCAACAGAATCGAGGTAACTCCAACCCAACTCCTTGAGTCCCCTTGTGAACTCGTCGAGTTCTTCTGTCTGTCAACTCACTTAATGGATTAAGCCTTTTTTCTCGAATCCAAAGGTTCCAAACTTCAGATCCCCCTTCATAGAGATGTCTATAAGGGTAAAGTTTCCAAATTTACCCACAAGGATCATCTAATAAGCTCTAAACCCAAATCCTAGTTCCTTTAAGGAAGGTCTTGACTCATTAAGCCCTTAAACTCTCATCCCATCGTCCCAAAACACAGATTTGATGTCCAAAGGTGGACAAATAACGTAAAGTTTCTAACTTTACGTCCATGTATGCTTGAAACACTCTCCAATGTCCATTTTAGGCTTCATAGTGGACATATTGCATGAATGGGACATGGAGGCTATTAAAGTTTGCAACTTTAATCCTCTAGAGGTCTTATAGAGGCCAGATCTACACCCTCAACCTCTGGAAACCTCTTTTCTTTGGACATCCAAGCCAAAGTCCCAAAACCAAGCCCTAAACTACAAAAGATGAGATCTAATAAGCTACATGTCAAGGTTATGACTTTATACCTCCAAGATGCAGCCTTTGATGTAGAGTTTCTGGATCCAAGATCTCTCTTCCAAGCTTGATACTTCTCTCTTCAAAACCTCCTTCAAAGATCTCAACAATCACTCAAACACTCACAAAACTCAATGAGGAAGAAGGAAGGCGATTCTAGGGTTTTCTCTGGGCAAGGAGGCCAGCCCTTGGAGTTAAGTCCATTAAATAGGGTGCAATACCCAGAAAATTAGGGTTTTTCTTTCCAGTGCCAACTCGTCGAGTAGGTCCTCCAATCTACGCTGCTGGGAAGCTTACTACTCGTCGAGTTGGAGCCTCCCAACTCGTCGAGTTCCTTCCAATATTTAAAATTAATTAGAATTAATTCATACCTGTACCAAGCGTTACAAATCTCCCTCACTTGAAATAGACTTCGTCCTCGAAGTCTGCTGATGCGAAAAGGTCTGGATAATTTTCCCCCATCTCGTCCTCCGTCTCCCAGGTCCATTCGGAGCCTCGTCGGTGCTGTCATTGCACCTTAACTAGCCTCACTTCCTTGTTCCGTAAGGCATTCGTTTTCCTGTCTAAAATCGTTATTGGTTTCTCCACGTAATTCAGGCTCTCATCAACCTGGATATCATCCAAGGAAATGATTGCGGCCTCGTCAGCGACACACTTCCGGAGCTGAGAAACGTGGAAGGTGTTGTGGATCTGACTAAGCTCAACCGGCAGGTCCAATCGATAGGCTACCTTGCCCACCCGGGCAGAAATCCTCAACAAGCCAATAAACCGGGCCCTAGCTTGCCCCTCTTCCGAAACCTAATGACACCCTTCCATGGTCACACTTTCAACAAAAAAAAGTCTCCCACCTAAAACTCGAGATCCGAGCGACGCCAATCATCATAACTTTTTTGACGGCTCTGCGTGACTCACAGCCTGTCGTGCACCTGCTGAATCAATTTCGTGGCCTTGAGCACCATCTCGGTGCTTCCCATGACTCGGTGTGTGAGATCCCCATTTTCACGGCCAGAAAATATCGATTTTGTTTATGCTTTATAAAAATCAGAGTACCTCTTTTAATAAAAATGTTGCGGAATTTGTTCCCAGTAAAACATGATAAATACGTTATCAAGGCATTTCCGAAGAAAAGTATTTTTATTCCTTTTAAAACATTTGGTATGTCATTATCAATACAGAAACATAAGCATAAACAGAACTTACATTCATTATCATTAGTGATTTATACCTCCTTCATCTCTCAGTGTAATGTGAATTCGTATCAACACCTGTGATATAAATAAACTGAGTGGGTCAGGTTGGGAAACTTGGTGAGTACATAGGGTTTTCAACCCACAATAATATAATTATTATGTTTAATCATCAAACAATCAATCAACCCAATTACCCATCCCCATTATCTTATTTACTATTAAGGATCTACCCTAAGAATCAGCTATTTCTCATTCATTCATTCCTAAGGATTATCCTAAGGAATAGGCACGAAATCCATCGTTGCTAATGACACATCTGTCAAGCACAGCTACTAATATTATCACTTAGGAACAGCTGTCAGATTTGTGACATTCCTTATGAGGCGCATCAGCCGGTATTGTCCCTTAGGCGCATCTGCCGGGGTTATGAGGTTCTCTATTAGGCGCTTCTGCCGGTAGAGTCCTTTAGGCGCATCTGCCAGGGTTATCTCGTTTATTGACAGTATCGTTTCCGAGAATCTACTCGCAAATAAATGTCAATGGTTTTTTATCTCGTTTATCGACAGTATCATTTCCGAGAATCCACTCGCCATACATGTCAATGGGTTTTTAGAGTACAGCTGGTGAATACACAGTTCAAATAACACCTACAAGTTGCGAGCCTGCTAGTGTTCCACCGGACTGTCTAGAATAGTCTGTGGTTGTCATCCATACTCTGCTAGATGACAGGGCCAACACTTGGGTAAAAGGCTTCTCTCATGGTTCACCTCTCACCCTTATCTCATGGTCTATATCATCTCTCCTCATTTTGTTTTTTGTCACACAGCAACTATTTCATCTACCCATGTTTTACCCAACACATTTTGTAGATATAAAATATATATACAGTTTAAATCATTTAAAACATGTATAAAAATCTTTCACCCAGCATAGACGGCAAGTATACAGACAATATGCACACATAGCATGTAATTTATATTAAATACTTCATATATATGTGTAAGATGAAAGTAACTATGCACTCACTTGTTAAGGTGGTGATTCCGAACTCAGACAGCGCTTCGCTTCTTAAAAATAATTTCCTTCGACGAAACCTAGTATTATTACCACTAGATTTTAGTCTAATATTTACCGTGACTAATTATTATTATTATTATTATTATTATTATTATTATTATTATTATTATATGAACGTTTAAACAATATTTTCCAACCACTATGTACAGACAGGGGTCAGATATAAAACACCGGAGGGCAGGACCATTTTGGCATATAGCACTTCTGAAATCCAACAACCCTATGCGACCCTTTAAACCAGATTCCCCATACCGTGAGTAGTTAAAAAGATATTATAACGACACTTATATAAGTCATAATAATAGCCCAAATATTTATTATAGGTTAATAATAACAATACTAATTTTAAATATAAGTTATATTAAAATAGGGTAAGCATAACTTACTTACAAGGGGGTTTAGCTAGGAGTCGGGCTCTGCAGGGGCAGAAGTTTGTCGCTGAATCTTTATAAGAAAGATTTGTGCAGCGCTTCAGCGCTCACCTTACTATACTAAAACTACAGAAAGAGAAGTCGAATCACGAGGGAACGAAATGCTCGGGGGATAAGAAGAGAAAGACTCTTGAATCAAGAGAATGGTGCAAGAAATATGAGAGCCCAAGGCTCTTATTTATAGCAATTGAATTTTTAAAAACTATCATCATAGTTACTTAATGACCTTATAGTTATATAAACAACTAAACACCCCTTTATAATACTATTGTAAATAGATTTAACGATATTTGTACTAAAATAATGTCGAAAGTATTCAACGCTAGTCTTATAATGACCGCATCGTCGATACATTTCTAATGATATATACATATGTATATATATGTGTACGTATATATGATTTATACTTTATTTTAATACGTAAATATGCTATTATAATTTGTAACTCGTTCATACGAACTCCGTTTTTGATGCTCTTTATCTCCACGCGTAGGTGCAGACGTACTCTAGAACTTTCATTTAGACTCCGTCGGCTAATTTTGACTTTATTTTTAAAGTTATATTTTTAACAGGCCGGGGCAGGAAAAGTCCGTTAAAAATTCATAACTTCTTCATCCGACGTCCGTTTCCGTCTGTCTTTTTACCGTTGCACTACTATTAATGAGATCTTCAATTCTCATTTAGGTTGCGTTGGCCAAAAATCGATCGATCTAAAATTCGAATTTCGGGTTGTGCACTGCCATGTCAAATCTTAGAAAAATCATAACTTCCTCATACGAAGTCAGATTTTGACGTTATTTTTATGCACACTCTTGGTTTAATGTATATTACAACTTTCATTTATATATCTAAGGCTAAAAATTAGTTTATCAAAAATTCACTTTTTACGTTACGCGGTGTCGTGCCGGTTTCGCCGTAAAACTTCGACGGGCCATAACTTCTTCGTTATAACTCGGATTTCGGCGTTCTTTATATGTAAGGAACCCTTGAAACATATTATATAACTTGGTTAAGATTAATCCTTCTAAATAATCGTCTACCAAAAAGTCATTTTTGGCGCTTATTGTCTCTAAATTGACTTGCCCGAATCTGCGGGTGTTACAATTATCTCCCCCTTAGGATGATTACGTCCCGGAATCATCAACGAAACAAGGCTTGTATAATGACTCCATACGTTATCTTTTCATCCTAGGTGATAACCGTAACTTCTATGTTCCTTCGAATTAATATTTAACTCTTGGACTTCTTTAACTGCAGGCGGTGCTCGATCTTGAATCCACCTTCTATCTCATGTTAGATTTTCAATTATGACTTCCAATTCCCAATCTCGATCCTTATTGGATACTCCTTCTTCTTCTTAACAAACTTAAGATAAGTTATTTGATTTCCACAATAGACCGATGGATCACGTTCCAATGACCTCTCATTGTGTGTCGCAACGCTTAGACTCAGGTCTCTTAGAGTCAAATTCCGGAGTAGAATATACTTTCCTTTATGTTCTAATGTGATATAATCACATTTCAACATGTAGCATTTCTAGCTACCAACTTCTTTAACAATAAGCGCGATACTTCTATTGATCGCTTCGATTATCTTTCACTTCAATCTTCTGGCTTAAGTCATATGCTACATCGAACTTGGTTCTCTGAACCACGTAACATACTCGTCTTAGTCGGACTCGATATGACCACTAGGGTCAAAATAACAATCATCTTCTTAATTATTACCGAAACAATGGTAACGACATACTTGAATAAAATGAAATCAATTACTAGCTTCTTGGTAACCTTGTGACTTTCCTTGATCCAAGTGCGAGTCCTGTGCTTCCGGTAGTATAGGCCTCTACTACCTTTCACACCTACTCATACTCGTCCCAAGTATTGTCTCGCAATTCTCCAAGTCATTATCACAAAAACAATTTTAACACATACAAATGTGTCCAAACAATCATATAATTTTCCCTAGACTCTACTAGGACTTCTTCCATTTGTATCTTCAATCATCAATTCTGCTTCAACTCGGTTGGTGGTGGAAATGTCAGACGATGGGATAACTTCATGGATTATACCAAAAATCTTTCTTTCTGCTAATCGAAAGTGTACTTCTCCCGTACTAGACGTATTATTTCTTAGACACATTCTAAAGGCAAGATATCACTCTTATGATATCTTTCGATAGGTACTATTCAGTATCATAAGCCTTCTCATTTACTCAATTCACTACGATTCTTTACCATGATGTTCTGCACACCAAAGCAGTCGTTTGGTGTATCGAGATGAGAATAAAGATAGACGAAGGTTTAGACGCGTATTCCTCCTTATTAGCTCGAAAAATTATATGCCAGTTCTAATATCGTAATTAAACGTTTAGAAATCTGAACACATAAAATTTCCAGATCTGGTCGGCAACAGACCATAGATCTGATCAAAAGATAGCATAAAGCATCACAATTTATTAAGCACATAAAAGCATCTTAGGCATCTTCCCTAATTAAGCTAGTGTTTGTGTCTATTCACGTGTACTACCTAAATTTACTAGACACACTCCTCACGATCATCGCTTAGCATTCTAAGTTTAAGTCTACAAATAAATCCTTATTCCTAGTTCGCTTAAACTAATGCTCTGATACCAACTGTGACATCCCCATTTTCACGGATAGAAAAGACCGATTTTGTTTATGCTTTATAAAAATCAGAGTACCTCTTTTAATAAAAATGTTACGGAATTTGTTCCCAGTAAAACATGATAAATACGTTATCAAGGCATTTCCGAAGAAAAGTATTTTTATTCCTTTTAAAACATTTGGGATGTCATTATCAATACAGAAACATAAACATAAACAGAACTTATATTCATTATCACTAGTGATTTATATCTCCTTAATCTCTCAGTGTAATGTGACTTCATATCAACACCTGTGATATAAATAAACTGAGTGGTCAGGTTGGGAAACCTGGTGAGTAGATAGGGTTTTCAACCCACAATAATATAATTATTATGTTTAATCATCAAACAATCAATCAACCCAATTACCCATCCCCATTATCTTATTTACTATTAAGGATCTACCCTAAGAATCAGCTATTTCTCGATCATTCATTCCTAAGGATTATCCTAAGGAATAGGCATGAAATCCATCGTTGCTAATGACACATCTGTCAAGCACATCTACTAATATTATCACTTAGGCACAACTGTCAGATTTGTGACATTCCTTATGAGGCGCATCAGCCGGTATTGTCCCTTAGGCACATCTGTCGGGGTTATGAGGTTCTCTATTAGGCGCTTCTGCTGGTAGAGTCCTTTAGGCGTATCTGTCAGGGTTATCTCGTTTATTGTCAGTATCGTTTTCGAGAATCCACTCGCAATACATGTCAATGGGTTTTTATCTCGTTTATCGACAGTATCGTTTCCGAGAATCCACTCGCAATACATGTCAATGGGTTTTTAGAGTACAGCTGGTGAATACACAGTTCAAATAACACCTATAGGTTGCGAGCCTGCTAGTGTTCCACGGGACTGTCTAGAATAGTCCGTGGTTGTCATCCATACTCTGCTAGATGACGGAGCCAACACTTGGGTAAAAGGCTTCTCTCATGGTTCACCTCTCACCCTTATCTCATGGTCTATATCACCTCTCCTCATTTTGTTTTTGTCACACAACAACTATTTCATCTACCCATGTTTTACCCAACACATTTTGTAGATATAAAATATATATACAGTTTAAATCATTTAAAACATGTATAAAAATCTTTCACCCAGCATAGACGGCAAGTATACAGACAATATGCACACATAGCATGTAATTTATATTAAATACTCCATATCTATGTGTAAGATGAAAGTAACTATGCACTCACTTGTTAAGGTGGTGATTCCGAACTCAGACAGCGCTTCGCTTCTTAAAAATAATTTCCTTCGACGAAACCTAGTATTATTACCACTAGAGTTTAGTCTAATATTTATCGTGACTAATTATTAGTCTTATTATTATTATTATTATTATTATTATTATTATTATTATTATTATTATTATTATTATTATTATTATTATATAAGCATTTAAACAATATTTTCCAACCACTATGTACAGACATGGGCCAGACATAAAACATCGGAGGGCAGAACCATTTTGGCATATCGCACTTCTGAAATCCAACAACCCTATGTGGCCCTTTAAACCAGATTCCCCGTACCGCGAGTAGTTAAAAAGATATTATAACGACACTTATATAATTCATAATAACAGCCCAAATATTTATTATAAGTTCATAATAACAATACTAATTTTAAATATAAGTTATATTAAAATAGGGTAAGCATAACTTACTTACAAGGGGGTTTTAGCTAGGAGTCGGGCTCTGCAGGGGCAGAAGTTTGTCGCTGAATCTTTGTAAGAAAGATTCGTGCAGCGCTACAGCGCTCACCTTACTATACTAAAACTACAGAAAGAGAAGTCGAATCACGAGGGAACGAAATGCTCGGGGGATAAGAAGAGAAAGACTCTTGAATCAAGAGAATGGTGCAAGAAATATGAGAGCCCAAGGCTCTTATTTATAGTAATTGAATTTTCAAAAACTATCATCATAGTTACTTAATGACCTTATAGTTATATAAACAACTAAACACCCATTTATAATACTATTGTAAATAGATTTAACGATATTTGTACTAAAATAATGTCGAAAGTATTCAACGCTAGTCTTATAATGACCGCATCGTCGATACCTTTCTAATGATATATATATATATATATATATATATATATATATATATATATATATATATATATATATATATATATATATATATATATATGTACGTATATATGATTTATACTTTATTTTAAAACGTAAATATGCTATTATAATTTGTAACTCGTTCATACGAACTCCGTTTTTGACGCTCTTTATCTCCACGCGTAGGTGCAGACGTACTCTAGAACTTTCATTTAGACTCCGTCGGCTAATTTTGACTTTATTTTTAAAGTTATATTTTTAACAGGCCGGGGCAGGAAAAGTCCGTTAAAAATTCATAACTTCTTCATCTGACGTCCGTTTTCGTCTGTCTTTTTACTGTTGCACTACTATTAATGAGATATTCAATTCTCATTTAGGTTGCGTTGGCCAAAAATCGATCGATCTAAAATGCGAATTTCGGGTTGTGCACTGCTATGCCAAATCTTAGAAAAATCATAACTTCCTCATACGAAGTCAGATTTTGACGTTCTTTTTATGCACACTCTTGGTTTAACGTATATTACAACTTTCTTTTAGATATCTAAGGCTAAAAATTAGTTTATTAAAAATTCACTTTTTACGTTACGCGATGTCGTGCCGGTTTCGCCGTAAAACTTCGACGTGCCATAACTTCTTCGTTATGACTCGGATTTCGGCATTCTTTATATGTACGGAACCCTTGTAACATATACTATAACTTGGTTAAGATTAATCCTTCTAAATAATATTCTACCAAAAAGTTGTTTTTGGCGCTTATTGTCTATAAATTGACTAGCCCGAATCTGCTGGCGTTACACGGTGCCCAACCTGTTGGGTTTTGAGCATTCTAACACTCCTATGGTGTACATGCAACCCTATAAACCTTGGATCTATGTTTTCTCTATTATACATGCAAATATTAACTATTCCAAGGTTTCATCCTAACTAGCATATTATGAAGCACCTATACTACAAAGTTCTAGTTAGATGACATACCTTTTGATGTAGCTTGATGTCTTCAAGCTTTAAGAGCTTAGCCCCAGTAGTGTGGAAGCCTCAAATGGAATCACAAATCACCAAAACACCTTGGAAGAACTTGAGAGAATATGTATGCACACTAAAATCGGTCCACTCTTATTTTCACATACTTGTTCCAATTTTGTGAGCCAAGGACCCCTTTATATATTATGGAGGATTAGGGTTACATCCATGTAAACCCTAATACCCATGACCTTTCATTTACATAGGATCCATGGGTTAAAAGCTCCATGGACCATCCATGAAAGCTTAGCCCAACCTAAATGAACTTGGCCCATTCCATATATATAAGAGTCCATATTTAATTAGTTCTTTTTGATCACTTAATCAATTCTAAATTAATTCTTGATCAATACTAATTAAATAATATGATTCCATATTAATATATTAGAACTTATAATATATTAATATAAATCATAAATATACTATTCTCAAAAGACTATCCATATAAATTGTGTCGGTGAAGTGCAACCCAAATGGACCATGCCGGGTCGGGTCAAGTACATACCAAATATAGTTATGGACTTAGACATTAATCCAACAGTCTCCCACTTGGATAAGTCTAAAACTAATATTGAGTATGACTTCAAAACCTAACTGGCAATCGTAGCTCTTAAAGCCGCTGTCGAACTCTGACCTTGTCAATGACTTGTCCATTAGATAAGGGATCATATATTCCTCCATTCTAGATATCATATGGACTGAGACATGGATTATAACCATTCTCTCTGTCCATTTGTTGTTTCCTAATTTTCGATTTATGATGACTGACTGATTGAACAAATCAAATCAGTCCTGGCTTGGCCAAGCACTCACATGTGTCATCGCTAAATCATCGAGGGGCCCACATATATCGCTTTTATCCCGAAGGTAAAAGGAATGGATAAACTTCGACTCATATGGCTTGTTCTACTACTTGTTGAATCATACACAAAGGCACGTTTTATAACATCGAGTTACCAAATGCGTTTTCGTGCAATCAATGTATAACCAACTCATAGTAACAACTCATATCTCTAGGTTTGAAGAATATAAGATATTATCGTCTCATGATCACTCGTGATAAAATCCATGAAGTGATTCAAATGAGCGCGGGTTGAATCCAATACTCAGAACTTATGAGAACTCATGAGTGTTGTAGCACCACTTTGTCCACCAACTTGGACCTCTACAAACCAACCCATGACAGTCTTGATTCATATCTACTTCCAACATATGATCGACTTTGGATGGTTTGAATAACTTAATCATTCAGGAAGAGCAACTTAGTTATTCTGGAAGTCAAAACATGCAAAGTGAAACACAAGAATAAATGAATCAAATATGGTATCAAACCCTATGAATATAAATAAACACTTTTATTTATCACCATACTGATTACTCATTATTCATTGTTTCGGTTTTATCAACTTTATACTTGAATTAAAAACACTAGTTGTCCCATGCTCCAAGCATGTACACTATGTTTTTCTTAAACAATAGCTTTGCCATACACCAAGTATGCACTCTATGTTTGTCTATGATCCTTACTTTGTGAAATAAACCAATTGAACATAATTTCAATGATTCTAATTTCACACTCCCAAATCCTTATCGAAAAATGTGAGAATTTCAAATTCCTATCATTTATCGAAATCTGTTTAGATTTTAAACTTATATGCACTGACCCTCCTGTAATGAATATGTACAAAGTCACAAAGACTTGTCAACAATCATTATAAGGTATTCCAATGGAGATCAACTCCATGGAAACTAAGTCTCATATTCAAAGTACATTGCTTTGGACATGCTTCTTGCATTAAGTTTTCTAATCTTACACAGATAACTTCCACCTATAGAGACAACTCCATATTCTCATTTTGACTATCACTTCTGAATAAGAGATGCCTCTTTTCAGAATATGTCAATATGGTCCTTCCAAAATTATCACTATACTTCCAACTGTCCCTGAGCAACCAATCTTTGGTAAACCTCAGATTGTCCTCGACAATTGCTTAATCATTTTAGTCATATCCAATTCTAGACCTTTTCCCTTCTTAATGCCTCTGGGCAATTGGAAAAATTTAGAAATGACAAATATTATAGCACATGCAATCGATCATGTACCCAAAGCAAATGGTACACGATTCATGATGTCTCACATAAAGACATGATTCTAGACCAGTCTTTTGCTACAATATTTTTATTTGCCATGTTTTCAAAATTTGACTATGAAGAGGGATGCCGTAATCATAATCGAATTTTGAGAACGCAATATATAGAATTTCCTTAAGTTGAACCAATCCAACATGAAATTCATATATATATTCTTGACTAAAGATGATTAAGGTCTCAATCTAAGCCTTTAGAACTGAAATGAAGTATATCCTCTCCCTTAATTATAGCAAAACAACTTTTTCAATCCCTGTAGCCTCACGGATTAAAACTTTTGTTTTCTATAATTAACATTGCTAACTTGCAACACTAACAATAATTATCATGATCCCACTAACATGATGATTATTAGCATAACACTTATGCTCCCACTAGCTTTGACATGTACTCAGAAATCAGCTGGACTTCTAGAAATCAATACTTTATTGACTTTCTTACCAAAGTTCAGATTTCTGATACGAGATGCTTTGATAAAACTTTATCAAAATCATACACCTTTCCTTAGATATCATGCATATGTGTCTAAACAATTTCAGAACTATAAAAAGGGATGCCGTAATCATAGTCTCAGTTGTTTAGACCTTTTGCCATCTGCTTCAAATCTACTTGGTGGAAGTGTTTCCTCACCATCATTTTCATGAATCGGAGAGAAACCTTATGACCCTTAGATTTTATGGTGTATGTGTTCTTATCCATGTGAATTGTCAAAACCATAGTCACAAGACAAGGATAATGACAAATCCAAACTCATATGGACTGAACTTATGCAATCTTAACTTCTTGCCACCTGGCAGTACAGGGTCTGCCATTGCTTCCAAGTTGTTATGCAACCAATTGAGAACTTTCAGAACTCCTATGCAAAGCCAACTTTAACTGGAATGGGCACAGAATATGTCAACACGATAGGTTATAAACCTCAAGTCGTATGCTAGTGAAGAACCTCAGGTTTTATTCTTTATCAAGACAAACACTTCACACAATTGGCCTTAGTTGGTCTTTGTTTTATCCAAAACATCACAACTTACCAATTTCAAATGTACAAGAGTAGGACACTTTTACTCTTACATTTGACAAGTGTTTTAAACCTTTCTTTAAGATATGTCACTCAAGTTACAATCTTGGAGTATGACTCTAAGAATTGTTTTGGAACGAAGTATGACTCATCTTCCTGATGTAACCATTTCAACAATTCATGACTCCTCTTCTTAGTCATAAGAATGCACTAAGATGACCTTTAGAGGACTAATTGTGATATGATTTCTAAATCATTAAGATGATGACAAACATGATACTAAAGTACTCTCCCATCTTTTCAGATTTGAGAAACTTTTATCTTTCTGCCTAATTTGATTCTTCCCATTCGTTCTGCCATACATTGAGACTTTTCCAATGTTTCAGAATTATACTTAAACTTGTAAGTAACCATATTTACTAAACTTTAGTAAATCAAATAGTCTTAACGAGCTTTGTGGTGGACATGACCAGTGCACAAGAATGTGTACTCGATCCCTTTAGTCCTTCACTTGACTCACACATCCATGTGAACAAGTAATTAGTCTTGATTTTCCAATGCTTGAAAGTTCTCATTCATCATACTATTCAACTTGCATGATTCCAAGTTTCGGTCCAATTGAAACTTGGGTGATGAAGAACTTTCCTGATTTGGTAAATTTAGATACTACCACAAATGAAAGAATCAAATCCATTTTCCAATATTGCTGTCAGTGGAATCATATAAGCAACAATTTTCCACAAATGCCATTGTAAGGATACTTCAAATAAACAAAATTAAACAATTTTCTTTTATTTTAGAACTTTGTGGAAAAACTTATCCTTACAATCCACATGGAAAATTGTTGTTATCTATTCCTTAGCAATATATCATAACTTCTTAAGCAACTGCTCAAAATTCTGATGCGATCTAAATCCACCTTCGCGATCAGAATCAGCATATACTTCCTTTAAGATTTCTCTCTATTCTTTGATTCTTAAAACATCAACATGTGACCCAGTCACATCATGTAATGAGGATCTCAGAATAGAACTTAACAGAGTTAGATAATGGGCTCTACCTGATGTAGAGTCAAACTTATTGACTTTAACATCCTTAGGTAAATTTGGCAGCTTTGCAATCAACGCCCCTTCCTTTGGCAAAATAAACATATGGACCCTTTGGTAATGGGACTATCTCAGACTTAGCCTTTCTCTTTACCATTTGGTCAACCCGGTTGACTATGGCCAATCCCTTTCCATTGGGAAGAGAATGCTTTTTCTGGATTTCCAGTGTCACCATTGTCACTGTCCATAAAGTTTTTGGGAAGTTGATCTTCTAATCAAATTTGCTTCACTATCGTTCCAAATCATTGTTGATTCAGCAGCACCAAGCAAATAGATATGATTATTAAGGTTCATGTCATAGTCTGTATCATAGTAGTCCCAAAGGAACTCACTATGTGACTTAGAAAGTGATTGAACATCCAACTTTCTCAAGACTTTGAAACCCAACTCTCCCGGCTTGTCAATATGTGACTTCATCTCTAAGATGTGATCACACATAGACCTTGCTTGCCATTAGGGCTTGAGTGACCTTGAACTTGTGGGTTAGGGAGAATAATTGGAGGAGGTGGAGGAAGTAAAGTTCCAAGAGATTTGGGAAGATCATAGATGTCTGAACTCGACATCTTTTGGGAGATATTCAAGATAGTTGATTTAAAGTCCTTAATATAACACCCAATATGAAATATTAAGGCTAGGATCCAACAACCTATTTATAACTGGAAGAGGGATGCCGTAATCCGAGTTATAAAATAGTTGAAGGTAGGTAAATGACGATTTACCAATTTCCACCATGAAAAACGAAATAATTTAATTAGGTTTTTTACTTGGATTTGAAACTCCTAGATCTTTTGAGATTCATTGAACTTTTCAATGGCATGTTTCAATCTCGAGTGTGCCCTTCAGGTTTTGTGACTGGGATGCCGAGGATCACAAAACAAGGTGTGAAGTAACCATGCAAATATACTTGGTACCCTTAATATTTACCCCTCAATCGATGTGCCGGTTAACCACACGAGCTCCACCGATACTATGATAAATATTAAGTTACCCTTTGCCTACTTTGTTAAATCCAGGTTAGTGTGCCGGTTAACCACACACGCTCCACTAACGGTTTAAACAAAGTGCAAAGTGTAATTTCATGGATTAGCACCTTATTCACATTTTTCTAAGTAACTAAGATTGGGAATTAATAAAAGGTTTAGTTACTTAGTATTTATCATTAATACTTTTAATGAAGGGAGAATTATAGTCCTTGTCCTACCTGTTCGGCTAACGACCCTCCACCAGTCAAGGAAGCGGTGGGTGAGAGTGGACACCCATTAAGCTGCCATTTTATAGGCAACAACCTTATACCTCCCTTATAGACCGACTTCGTGAATGAGGCCTACTAATGGTAAGACGACTTGCTCTTATACATATTATATATTAAACTTTTAATATTATAATAGTATAAGGGTGTATTTTAGACATTTAAAATACTTGGTGGTTTAATCTATTAATTAAACTAGACTTTTAATTTAATTAAACTCAAACCATATATTTATGGATTAATAATACTCTTTTAAGTAAACGCTTTAATTAACTATTAATAAAGTCCATAAGAGTTAATTTGAACTATTCAACAAAACATCATAATTCCAATTATTAAACTCAAAATTAAAACCATTTAATTAATTGTTTAAGTTATGAACCCAAGAGTTTTAGAATTCAATTCTTTTTTTCATAAAATTTTTTTCTCAAATTCCAAAACTTGAGGGCAAGTTTTGGAATTCTTGAAAACCTTTGGATTCCATAACTTATGGAATTAATGGTGTTTTATGATGAAACTTTCCATGTTCCATAACTTAAGAACAAGTTATGGAATTCTTTAAAACATTAACACCAAATTTTGTAACTTCATAAAACTTTGAATCAAATTTTTTTTAAAAAAATACTTTCATATCCATAACTTATGGAAGTTTCAAAAACCCTTAAGATCACAACTTTAAAAAAAACTTTTGAGCTCCAAAATTTTATGACAAAATTTGTAACTCCTTAAAACATTTAGATCAAACTTTTAAAACTAATAAAATAATCATATCATTTTATCTTTTACTAAATTTGACCTAATTCAACTCATATAACAAATGATTCAAATTTTACAAATAATTCGTTTTTCACAAAACAAGTAATTATCTTAAAATTTGACAAACGTCATGTTTTTTTTTTCCTTTTTTTTCAACTTGAAAATAAAACATTTGCATCAATATAACAGAAAACAACCCATGGCTCTGATACCACTGTTGGGTTTTGAGCATTCTAACACTCCTATGGTGTACATGCAACCCTATAAACCTTGGATCTATGTTTTCTCTATTATACATGCAAATATTAACTATTCCAAGGTTTCATCCTAACTAGCATATTATGAAGCACCTATACTACAAAGTTCTAGTTAGATGACATACCTTTTGATGTAGCTTGATGTCTTCAAGCTTTAAGAGCTTAGCCCCAATAGTGTGGAAGCCTCAAATGGATTCACAAATCACCAAAACACCTTGGAAGAACTTGAGAGAATGTGTATGCACACTAAAATCGGCCCACTCTTATTTTCACACACTTGTTCCAATTTTGTGAGCCAAGGACCCCTTTATATATTATGGAGGATTAGGGCTACATCCATGTAAACCCTAATACCCATGACCTTTCATTTACATAGGATCCATGGGTTAAAAGCTCCATGGACCATCCATGAAAGCTTAGCCCAACCTAAATGAACTTGGCCCATTCCATATATATAAGAGTCCATATTTAATTAGTTCTTTTTTATCACTTAATTAATTCTAAATTAATTCTTGATCAATACTAATTAAATAATATGATTCCATATTAATATATTAGAACTTATAATATATTAATATAAATCATAAATATACTATTCTCAAAAGACTATCCATATAAATTGTGCCGGTGAAGTGCAACCCAAATGGACCATGCCGGGTCGGGTCAAGTACATACCAAATATAGTTATGGACTTAGACATTAATCCAACACAACCTCCCCCAACATACGGGAGTCCTGCACCTCCGACCATACATCATCTCAAACGAGGGTCGGTCGATACTAGCATGATAACTATTGTTATATGAAAACTGATGGGTTATGAGCATTACAACAATCATATGGTGTACATGCAACCCTAATTGCTTTGGGTCTAAGTTTTTCTCTATTGAACATGCAAATCGAAATTCACATATATATTAGGGTTTGATGATTACCTCACTTGTTATATTGTAATAACAAGACAATCCTTGAATTCATTGACTCTTGAAAGCTTAGTGCCCCAAGTGTTGCACCACTAATGGAGTCACAAACACCCAATGCAAAGAATGACTTGGAGAGAGGTGAAAATCGGCCACCTTAGGGTTTCTGAAGCTTAGGGCCAAAATTCCTAAGTCTTGGAGGGTTTATATAGGCTGTTTGGACTGCTAGGGTTTCTGGAGGAAACCCTAATTCCTGCTTAAGGATTAAGCAGCCCATGGACTTCTTCTTTAGATCCCTTGGACGAAATATTATGGCCTTACCCATAAATTTCGTCCACTCCACTCTATGGAGTCCATCAGCCCCGTTTTGCAACTATTAATGATTTGCAAAACAGTCCCTCCATTATTAATTAGTTCCTTTTAATACCAAAATTAATACTAGATTAATTTCTGATTAATTACCAATTAATAACATGATTTCTAAATAATATATTAATCTTGTAATATATTAATAAAATCATTCTGAGTGCTAATTTATTATTCATATAATAAATCTTACTCTCTCTCCGCTAGTCATCCTACCAAATTGCATGAGTGAAGGCAACCCAAAAGGACCATGCTCATAATCAAATCAAGTACATACAAAATATAGTTATGGGCTTAGACACCTAATCCAACTGTCTTCCACTTGGATAAGTCTAATAACTATTATTGCAAGTATGATTTCAGAATTAGATTAGCAATCGTAGCTTTCAAAAGTCGTTGTCGAACTCTGATCTTATCAGAAACGCGTCCTTTAGATAAGGGATCAAATATTCCTCCGTTCTACAAGATATCGTATGGACATGAGACATGGATTATAATCATTCACTCTGTCCAAGGTTTGTTTCCCGACTTCCGATTTACGACGACTGACAACGGACTACAATTGAACACATCAACTTAGTCCAGGCTTGGCCAAGCGCTTAGGGTGTCATCACTAAATCATCGAGGGGCCCACAGATATCGCTTTTATCCCATTTAGGGTAAAAGGAAAGGATAAACTTCGACTCATATGCTTGTACTATTTACTCATCAAATCACACACAACCATACGTTTTATAACATCAAGTTACTGATGCGTTTACGTATTATCACTGTGCAACTGACTTGCAAACAACAACTATATGTCTCCGTTTCAAGAATATATGATATTATCGTGTCACAATCACTCGTGATAAAATCCATGAAGTGATTCATATGAGCGTGGGTTTAATCCAATACTCAAATTCTTATTTCAGGATTACTCATGAACACCGCAACAAACATTTGCTATGTCTAAGCACTTAGACAATCTACAGTCGGATTCATGACAGTCTTACCTCATTACTTACTTCCAAAGTATGATCGATTGTGGATGTTTGAATAATCCTATTATTCGGGAAGTAAAACATGCGAAGTGAAACACAAGAATAATCTAATACAATATGGTCTCAAAACTTTTGAATATAAATAAAACACTTATTATTTAATCACCATATTAATTAGACCTTACTCATTGTATACTATTTTGATCAATCAACTCGATACTTGAATTAAAACAATAGTCATCCCATGCTCCAAGCATGCACACTATGTTTATCTATGGTCCTTACATTGTGAAATAGATCAATTAAACATATTTCCAATGATGCTCATTTCACAATTCCCTAATCCTTATCACAAGTGTAAGAATACCAAATTCTTGTCACAACGAGAATCTTGTTAGATCTAAACTTACATGCAATGTTCCTTTTGTAATGTCAAGGCACCAAGGTCACAGAGACTTGGTCAATGATATTACAAAACATTCCACTGGAGATTTGTTACAGAACAATTCCATGGAAATGAAGTCTCACATTCAAGGTAGATTCCTTGAACATCCTTCATGCATAAAAGTTTCTAACTAACACATAGATTCTTAACATCCAACTCCTATTATGGAAGCATTTCCATAATTTCCATATGACTATCCTTTCTAAATAGAATCCTATCTATTCAGAATTATATTAATATGGTCCATCCATTACTATTCTTCCAACTATCCATAAGCAACCAATCTTCAGCGAACTTCAGATTGTCCTTCGCAGTTGTTAACAATTTTTAGTCATATCTTGTTCTAGTCCTTTTTCCCTCTTAATGCCCTAGGCATTTGGAAAAACAGAACGGGCGAATATTATAGCATATGTAATCGATCCTATACTTGAAGCATATGGGATACGATTCATAATGTCTTACATAAAGACATGATACTTGACCAGTCTCCTGCTATAATATTTCCATATATATAATTTCCAATGTTGAAACATTTCAACATTACGTATATATCCATGACTAAGTCCCATTAAAATTTCAAACTAAACTTTTAGATTTGAAATGAAGTATGAGTTCATCTCCCTTAAAACCTTTTACAGCGAAACAATTTCCAAACTCTGCAACTTTGCAAATTTGTAACCTTTGTTTCCTATAAATAGCATTGCTAACTTGCAACACTTAACATAACCATCATGCTCCCATTAGCTTGACAATTATGTTATTTCCGGAATAACAATTATGCTTCCACTAGCTTTTACATGTACTCAGAAATCAGTTGGACTTCTAGAAATCAATACTTGTTGACTTTCTTACCAAAGTTCAGATTTCTGATACGTGGTGCTTCGATAAGTCTCTATCTAGACTTCTCAAGCTCATACATCTTTCAGTAGACAGCTTATGTGTGTGTCTAAACCTTTTCAAAACTTATAGCGATAAGTCCCAAATGTTCAAACTATTTGCCATTTCTCACAATTCGAACTATTAAAAGGGATTTCGTAATTATACTCGAATTTGAGAACGCAATTATCACAACCGCTAATCCTATAAAATCTACAAGTGAAAGCATTTCCTCACAATCATTTTCACGAAGTAGAGAGAAACCTCTTGCCACTTAGATTTTATGGTGTATGTGTTCCTATCCATGTGAACCTGTCATTTCGAACCACTATCACAAGACAAGGTTTATGACAAATTCAAACTCATAGGGACTGAACCTGCTTATTCTTAATTTCTTGCCATCCAGCAGCACAAGGGCTTACCGGTGCTTCCAGGTTATTGAGCAGCTCACCCACATTGATTAATGTACTTTCACTAATCAAGGTGCTTTTCCTTATGCAATCAAATGAGAACTCACAGAACTCATATGCATAGTCAACTTAACTGGAATGGGCACAGAAACAAGAATATGTCAACACGATAGGTTATCAACCTCAGTTCGTGTGCTAGTGATAACTAAAAAGTTTATTCTTGATTAGTTCTTAAAACTATTCAAGACCATTAAGACTCCCACTAACCTCTTGACATATAAGATTCTCTGTCAAGAAACATTTCTTGACAAATAAATATTCAAGAGTTAGTGCGGGTTCTAATCAAGACAACACTTCATATAATTGGTCTTAGTTGGTCTTTGTTTTATCCAAAACATCACAACTACCAATTTGAAATGTACAAGAATTAGAAAACTTTTTTCTACTCCATATTTCGTGAGGTGTTATAAACCTACTTAGAACCTGTTACTCAAGGTACAACTTGAAGTAACTAGAGTATAACACTTAAACTCAACTTTGGAACAAAGTATGATCCATCCTTTTGATTTAACCATTTCAACAATTCACGATTCCTCTTCTTAGTCATTTAACTGCACTCATGTGTCCTTAGAGGATCAATTGAGACATGGTTCCATAATCATTAGAATGATCATAAAACATGATACTAAAGTACTCTCCTTTCCTTTCAGAGTAGAGAAACTTTTATCGTTCTGCCTAATTGATTCTTCTTATTCCTTCTGCTATACTTTGAAAATTTTCCAAGGTATTAGAATTACTATTAATCTTGTAAGCATATCATTATTTACTGAACCATTAGTAAATCATAATGAATAGACTTTATCGTCCTTTGTGGCGGATCTGACCTGTGCACATCAATGTGTACTAGATCCTTTAGTCTTTCACTTGACTAAACATATACATGTGAACAAGGAATTAGTCTTAATTTTCCAAAGATCAAGATTCTCATGCATCACACAATTCAAACCGCATGATTCCAAGTTTTTGTCCAATTGAAACTTGGGTGATGAGAATCTTTCCTTATTTGTTAAATTATGACATTACCATAAATGATATATCTAAGAATCAAATCCATTTCAACTTTGCTAACAATAGAAATATAAACACCAATTTTCATAAATGTCATTGCAAGGAAACGTAAAATAGGATAAAATCAAAGTTTATTTTATTGATAAAATGCGCAAAAACTTGTCCTTACAATGCAAATACAAATGAAAACTATTTTTCCAAATATTCCTAATCAATCTATCATAACTCCTAAGTAGCAACTCAAAAATCCGATCATCGAACCATATGATTAAAATCCATCTTTTCACGATCAGACTCATCTTACTCTCTTTTTTAGGCTTCCTTCCTTTTCATTGATCCTACGAAACATCAAAATGCAATCTTATCACATCATGTATTAAGAATCTATAAATAGGAACTTAATAGAGTTAGATAGTGGGTTTACCTGAAGTAGAGTCATACAGTTTGACTTTACTATCCTTGCAATCTTTCAGGTAGATACAGCAGCTTTGCATCCAATTCCCCTTCTCTTGGAAATAGAAACATATGGACTCTTTGGGAATGACACATGGGACTATTTCAGAATTTTCCTTTCTCTTATGATCAAACTTTTCGACCATGGTCGATTTCTCTCCCTTAGGAGGAGAAACCATTTCTGGACTATCACCTTTGCCATCACCAATGTCCTTGGAAATTTGGGAGGTAGATCTTCCAATCAAATTTGCTTGACCAGTGCGCCAAAGCATTGATGATTCAGCAGTAATTAGCAAATATGGCAGATCAATAAGGGTCACGTCGTGGTCTGTCATATAGTAGTCCTTAACGGACTGACTATACGACTCAGGAAGTGATTGAAGAACCAAGTCAACAGCCAGCTTCCTGGGGAAAATGACACCCAACATCCCTAGTCTATCAATGTGTGACTTCATCTTCAAGATGTGTGCACACACAAACCTTCCATCTTGGTGTTTGCTTGCCAAAAGGGCTTGAGTAACCGTGAACTTTTCAAGTTGACGAAAACGTGGGTCAGGGAGAATCACTGGAGGAGGTGGAGGAAGAGAAGTATGATTTCCAGTTCCACCTTTGCATGAAGAATGGAATGATCTTTCACCTTGATCGACATGTGGAATATCATCTTCGAATTGAAAGCTTTTTCCAAAGGATTGAGGAAGACCATAGTTGTCAGAACTAGACATCTACAAAAGAGGAAATTCAAGTTAGTTGATATAATCCTTAATATAACACCCGAATGAAATATTAAGGCTAGGACCCAACACAATAATTTATAATTCGGAAGAGGGATGTCGTAATCCAATTGCAAATTATTTGAAGGTAGGTAAATGACAATTTACCAATTCCACCACGAAAACGAAATTTTAAACGAATTAGGTTTTAAATGAAATTCCTAGATCCTTTGAGATTCATTGAACTTTTCAATGGCATGTTTAATCTCGATTATGCCCTTCAAGTTTGTGACTGGGATACCGAGGATTGCAAACAATGTGTGAATAACCATGCAAATTAGCTTGGTACTCTCGATGTCATTTATCATCTAATCTATGTGTCGGTTAACCACACACACTCCACCAATCAATAATAATTTACGAGCTACCCATTTCCATCCTTCACTAGTCCCATATTAGTGTGCCGGTTAACCACACACGCTCCACTAACGACCAATAAGGTGCAATGTGATATTTCATGGGTTAGCATCAAATTCACATTTTCCTAAAGTAACTAAGATTTGGGAATTTATAAAACCGTTTAGTTACTTTGTATTTCATTATACTTATTAATGAGAGTTTGTGTCCTATCCTACCCGTTCAGCTAATGACCCTCCACTGGTCAAGAGTGCGATGGGTAAGAGTGGATACCCAATGGTGGCCATTTTACAGGCCGCTTCCTTAAACACCCCCGATAGACTAGCTTCGTGAATGAGGCCTACTAACGGTAAGACTGGCCTTTTACTTATACATATATAATATATTAGACTTTTAATTTTATATAGTATAAGGGTGTATTTTAAACTTTTAAAATACTAAGTGGTTTAATCTTTTAAATAAATTAAACTTTTAATTTAATTAACTTTAAACCATATTATGGAATTATTAATTGTCTCTTTTAATTAATCTTTTAATTAAATTATTAATAAAAACCATAATCATACCTTCTAGATGTTTCCATTTAAATTTCCAAAATTAAAACTTGTAATTTTAAATTTAAATCACAAAAACAAAAGAGTGTATTTTAAAACTTTTCAAAATACTAGGGTTTTAGAATTTCATATTTCAAAATTAAACTTTTAATTAAATTTTAAATTCCAAAACTTAGAGGGTGCAATTTGAAACTATTCAAAATTCTAGGTTAAATATTTGAATCAAAATAATCTTATATTATCCATATTTAACAAAATCTTCAAATTTGATAAGGATATCATGTTACCAAATAGAAAAATCGATTTTAGGCAATAAAAACGAGTTATGGTAATTATCCTATTCAAATTCTGGCCAAAATATCAAAAAAATATGGAAACTGACGAGTCAACTCGCTGAGTTGGCAAGTGAACTCGTCGAGTTCATGCTCCAAAACTACAGATTTCGACTTTCTTGTTCTTTAGACGATTCACTCTTGCACCAATTCAATAGAAAACAACCATGCTCTGATACCACTGATGGGTTATGAGCATTACAACAATCTTATGGTGTACATGTAACCCTAATTGCTTTGGATCTAAGTTTTTCTCTATTCAACATGCAAATACAAACTCCAAAGCAATAACCCTAGATCTAGTATGTATAATTTCTAAATTTACATATATATTAGGGTTTGATGATTACCTCACTTGTTGTAATAACAAGACAATCCTTAAATTCCTTGACTCTTGAAAGCTTAGTGCCCCAAGTGTTGCACCTCTAATGGAGTCACAAACACCCACTACAAAGAATGACTTGGATAGAGGTGAAAATCGGCTACCTTAGGGTTTCTGAAGCTTAGGGCCGAAATTCCTAAGTCTTAGAGGGTTTATATAGGTTGTATGGACTAAACCCTAATTCCTGCTTAAGGCTTAAGCAGCCCATGGACTTCTTCTTTAGATCCCTTGGACGAAATCTTATGGCCTTAACCATAAATTTCGTCCACTCCACTCTATGGAGTCCATCAGCCCAGTTTTGCAACTATCAATGATTTGCAAAACAGTCCCTCCATTATTAATTAGTTCCTTTTAATCCCAAAATTAATACTAGATTAATTTCTGATTAATTACTAATTAATAATATGATTTCCAAATAACATATTAATCTTGTAATATATTAATAAAATCATTATGAGTGCTAATTTATTATTCATATAATAAATCCTACTCTCTCTCTCTCTCTCTCTCTCTCCACTAGTCTTCCTATCAAATTGCATGAGTGAATGCAACCCAAAAGGACCATGCTCATAATCAAATCAAGTACATACCAAATATAGTTATGAGCTTAGACACCTAATCCAACAAAACTCTGCTAGTGGAAGGTATGTATCCTAACTCCCTCCGAAATCCAATATGCATGCCCGTAGCATATCCTCGAGCGTCTGGATCGTCCGCTCGCTCTGGCCATCTGTCTAGGGGTGGTACGTAGTGCTGATTTCACGGTCCGCTCGCTCTGGCCATCTGGAGGTGAATCGAACATCACGGTCCGAGACCACCGATACTGGCACTCTGTGTCGGACCACCACCTCTCGCCCATAGATATCTGCTAATTTCTCAGCAGAAATACTCTCGGGGATCGGAATAGAATGGGCAATCTTCATCAATCTATCCACAATGACCCAAATTGAGTCCACGCCCCTCGCCATCCTCGGTAACTTCGTGATAAAGTCCATGGTGATCTCTTCCCATTTCCACATGGGAATGGGTAGCGGCTGAATTTTGTCGTGGGGCCTCTGATGTTCGGCCTTGACCTTCCTGCAGGTCAAGCACCGCTCCATGAACCATGTGATCTCCCGCTTCATGAAGGTCCACCAGTAACTCAACCTCAGATCCCTATATATCTTTGTGGCCCCCGGGTGAATAGAGAACTTGGATTTGTGTGCCTCCTCCAAGATATTTTTCCTCACACCCCCGGATACCGGTACCCACACTCGGCCACACTATGTCAAAAGACCTCGACCATCCAGAACAAATAAGGGAATCTGACCCCGAATCAGTTCTATCTTCCAATTCTCTTTCTTCAAACCCTCCACCTGAGCTTCCTTGATCATATCCAATAATGGAGAAATCACCGTCATCCTCAAACAAACGTTCCCGATTGGAGTACTTTCCGCCTTGCGGCTCAAAGCATCGGCCACCACGTTGGCCTTCCTTGGATGGTACAAAATATCGTAATCATAATATTTTAGTACATCCAACCATCTCCTCTTCCGCATGTCAAGGTTCTGCAGATCCATCGAATACTTCAAACTTTTGTGGTCAGTAAAAATGGTGCACCGAACTCCGTACAAGTAATGCCTCTAGATTTTGAGGGCAAACACCATTGCCCCCAATTCTAGGTCGTGAATGGGTTAGTTCACCTCATGAGGCTTCAGCTGCCTCGAGGCGTACGCAATCACATGCCCCCTCTGCATCAAAATGGCACCTAACCATGTGATAGACGCATCAGAATACACCACCAAATCATCCAACCCCTCGGGTAGTGCTAAAATCGGGGCCTCACATAGTCTATGTCTCAAAGTCTCGAAAGCTGATTGTTGATCCGGGTCCCACCGAAATGTCACATTCTTCTTGGTTAAGTGAGTCAAAAGTACCGCAATCTTGGAGAAATCCTGAATAAATCTCCAGTAGTACCCCGCTAGGCCCAAGAAGCTACGGATCTCAGATGCATTCTTCGGTATTTCCCATCGCATCACCGCCTCACTCTTGGCTGGATCAACCAGAATACTCTCTTGGTTGATGATGTGCCCCAAAAACTGCACCTCACACAACCAAAAATAAACTTCGAGAACTTGGCATAAAGCTTTTCCGTCCTCAGTATCTCTAATACCTCCCTCATATGCTGCTCGTGCTGTACCTTGGTCTTAGAATAGACCAAGATATCATCGATAAAAACGATCACAGACCGATCCCACATCGGCCTATACATCCTGTTCATGAGGTCCATGAACGTTGATGGGGCATTGGTGAGCCCGAATGGCATCACCACAAACTCATAGTGACCGTACCAACTCCTGAAAGCTGTCTTCGGTATATCCTCATCCCTAATCCTCATCTGATGGTACCCCGACCGAAGATCAATCTTGGAAAACCAAGATGCACCCTGAAGCGGATCTAACAAATCATCGATCCTTGGAAGCAGATAACGTTTTTTCACCGTTAGCTTGTCTAGCTCTCGATAATCGATACACATCCTGTGTGACCCGTCCTTCTTCTTTACAAACAGGATCGGTGCTCCCCACGGAGAGCTGCTCGGACGGATAAACCCTCGGTCTAGAAGCTCCTGAAGCTGCGTAGACAGCTCCTGCATCCCAGGCGGAGCTAGCCAGTACGGTGCCTTGGCTATCAAAGCAACACCCGACACCAAATCAATGCGAAACTCTACCTGCCTCTCCGGAGGCACCCCAGACAACTCCTCGGGAAATACATCCTGAAAATCTCGTACAAACAGTACATTGTCCAAATCTGTCGTGGTCTCAACCCTTGTATCCGAGATGTATGCCAGAAATCCTGAACAACCCTGATGGAGAAGTCTCCTAACCCTCGCAGCCGAACAGAGAGTTGGCCCCTACGAGGCCCTCTCTCCCTGAATAACCTGCTCTCCCCCACTTGCGGTTCAAACACTCACCAATTGGCGCTCGCAGTCTATCATGGCCCCATTGGCCCCCAACCAGTCCATTCCGATGATCACCTTCAGCCCTCGCAATGGTATCGGAACCAGATCAACACGGAACCTCTCCCCAAACACATTCAGGACACAGTCCTGGTATACTCTCGCAGCACTCACGGTGCGGTCATCCGTAATCCTAACCTCAAGCGGTGAATCCAAAGTCCCCGGAGCATCTTGAAACTTCTTGCTAAGCGCAATAGATACAAACGATCGGGTAGCTCCCGAATCGAAAAGAACATGAGCCGGCATACCATTGACCAAAAAGGTCCCTATATAAGAGCACATACATACATAAGCATAATAAATTAATATCGAGCGGGAAAATAAATTACGTACCAGCCACGACGTCTGGCGTTGTTCGAGCCTCCTCTGTGGTCAGCTGAAATGCATGGCTCTTCACTGCAGGAGCACCTGCCTTGGCAGGGTGGCCATCAGTGATCCTCATGGTGGCGGGCGCAGGCGCTGCCACCGCTCCTCCTCCTCCCTGCAACCTCGGACAATCGGCTTTTTTATGGCCGGTCTGGTTGTATTGAAAACAAATCAAGCCCTTCTTGGGGCAATCCCTGCTCATGTGGCCCTGCTGTCCACTTGTGTAACATCCCGAGCCCGCTGTCCGACATCCCCCGTTGTGCGGCTTACTGCAGTTGGCACATTGGCCACACCCCTGCTGGCTCCTACCAGAAGAATCTGAGGTCTTAGGCTTTTTAGCCTGGCCTACAGCTGTCTGAGCCTGCTATGGCTTCCGCTTGGTGCGGAACTCCAACTCCATCTCCCACTCCCGGACCTTCTCCATCATCTCATTCAGGGTTTTGCACCCTGAAAAGCTCACGAACTCATGGATATCATCCATCAACATGGAATGATACCTTATCCTCCTCATATCCTCATCCGCAGCATACTGTCAATAGTACTCATTCCTAAAACTTGGTGGTGATCTCCGCCACGGTCTCGGTGGTCTGTTGTAGCTCCTGAAACTCCCTCGCTAACCGTTGCACCTCAATTGGATGGTGCAAACTCCAAGTCAAAACGCCTAACAAACTCCTCCCATGACATCTCAGCCACTCCAGCTAATCCCACCTGGTAGGTCACCTCCTCCCACCAGTCCCTGGCTCGGTCCCTCAACATGCACGAAGCAAACCCCACTTTTGTTGCCTCGGGACAAGAGCTCGTGCGTTGGGCGTTCTCCATGTCTGCCACCCAGCATCGACTAACTATGGGGTCCCTGACCCCAAAGAACTCAGGTGCCCCACACGACTTGAACTCCCAGAACAAGGGAGTTCGGGCCCCAACCTGGCCCACAACAATCTCGGCTCGGAAAGACCTGAGCCGCTCCTCCATGATCTTCATCATCCCCTCCTTGACGGTCCCGAAAATCACTGGGGTAGCGTCAAGAATGCCCCTCATAACCTCGGTTCCGATAAGCTCGCACAGCCTCTCGTCAATGGGCTCTGTATCGTACCCCGACCCAGATCTTGATCCCCCTGCTCCATGACGCGTCACCCCCATCCTGATCTGAAATACCATAACACAGACTGATCAAGATATTCAAAATGCTGATCCTTCCACACCGGTCTCCTTAGAGCTTCCAGATCTAACATCAGTTCGGGTACAGGTCTTGTGCTTTCAGTAGTACGGGACCAATACTACCTTCCACACCTACCTGTACCTTCCCCAAGGCTCTACCTGATAACTCTAATTCGTCCCCAAAACAAGCATATCTCACAAACTACCGCATAACTCGAATCCTAGGCTATCCTAGGATTTGCTCCATTCCCATCAAACTAGGACTCAAATCAATCATAACAGGTTGCCTTATGCATGCAAATTATACACAGAACTGGATCAAATAGACTGTCGAATAATAGACTCTACCCTAGGACCACAACCAAATGGAACAGGTAATAAGGCTAAATCAATTATTCTAAGGCTATAGGATCCTAATCGTATACAATTTTTAAAGCATACACATAGCAAAATCCATACGATTATCACATTCCAAATATCAATATATCATGGCTGACATATTGGGGAAAACACTTACTTAAGCTCGGCCGATTACGCGCATTGCACTCTCTCTTTTTCTTACAAGAAATTGGTTTTATGAAGTTTTTAAATTTAATTTTTTAAAACAATTTTACCATTTCCTCAGTTTGAGTTCTAGCACACCTCAGAGTATACCCGAATCCCTCAAACCAAGGCTCTGATACCAACTTGTAACAACCCAAATTTCCAATAAAAATTTTCATGTTTAAGTACGCAATCGTTTCCATAAAATATAAAAGTCCAATCACATTTGTTTTCAAAATCCATAACATCAAACAATTTATTCATAATATCAGAGTGTCCCCAGTAACATGCCAGAGAGTACATGTCGCGCCATCACACCGGGCTCTTACCCTTAGATCCCGAAGTACCTGAAACAACCAACAAACTGTAAACTAACGCTTAGTGATTTCCCCATAACATGCCCCACACAATCCACATAACCATATAAACCATATAATCCATACGATTATCACATTCCAAATATCAATATATCATGGCTGACATATTGGGAAAAACACTTACTTAAGCTCGGCCGATTACGCGCATTGCACTCTCCCTTTTTCTTACAAGAAATTGGTTTTATGAAGTTTTTAAATTTAATTTTTGAAAACAATTTTACCATTTCCTCAGTTTGAGTTCTGGCACACCTCAGAGTATACCCGAATCCCTCAAACCAAGGCTCTGATACCAACTTGTAACAACCCAAATTTCCAATAAAAATTTTCATGTTTAAGTACGCAATCGTTTCCATAAAATATAAAAGTCCAATCACATTTGTTTTCAAAATCCATAACATCAAACAATTTATTCATAATATCAGAGTGTCCCCAGTAACATGCCAGAGAGTGCATGTCGCGCCATCACGCCGGGCTCTTACCCTTAGATCCCGAAGTACCTGAAACAACCAACAAACTGTAAACTAACGCTTAGTGATTTCCCCATAACATGCCCCACACAATCCACATAACCATATAAACCATATCAACCATACAAGCCATGCATACAAACATATACGGATGTCGTGGGCTCCCCCCAGGGTCTTACACCCATGTTTCATGGGCACCCCCATGATCTTACTTGGAATGCCATGGGCACCCCCACATGGTCTTATAACCAAGTGTCATGGACACCCCCTATGGTCTTTACATGGAATGTCATGGGCAGCCCCACATGGTTTGACATCCAAGTGCCATGGGCACCCCCCATGGTCTTTACCTTGAATGCCATGGGCACCCCTATTGGATTAGGTGTCTAAGCCCATAACTGTTTTGGTATGTGCTTGATTTGATTATGAGCATGGTCCTTTTGGGTTTCCTTCACTCATGCAACTTGATAGGATGACAAGTGGAGAGAGAGCAAGTAGGATTTATTATATGAATAATAAATTGGTACTCATAATGGTTTTATTAATATATTACAAGATTAATATATTAATTAGAAATCATATTATTAATTAGTAATTAATCAGAAATTAATCAAGTGTTAATTTTGGGATTAAAGGAACTGATTAATAATTGAGGGACTGGTTTTGCAAATCATTGATAGTTGCAAAATTGGGCTGATGGACTCCATAGAGTGGAGTGGACGAAATTCTATAGGGAATCCCTATAGATTTCGTCCATGGGCTCTAAGGAAGGAGTTTATGGGCTGCTTGTTGCCTAAGTAAGGTATTAGGGTTTCCACCTGAAAACCCTAGCAGCCACAGCTATATATAGAACCCCATATCAAGGGATTTTCAGCCTAAGCATTCAAGAAAGAAACCCTAGCCGAAAATCCTTCTCTCTCAAGTCATCCTCTTGCATTGGGTGCTTGTGACTCCATTAGAGGTGCAACACTTGGGGCACTAGGATTTCAGAAGTCAAGATCAAGAAGGATTAAGCTTGTTATTGCTACATAACAAGAAAGGTAAGCTCCTAATCCTAATCATATGTGATTTTTGAATTGTATATGCTAGTTCATAGGGTTATTGCTTTGGTATTCATTGTTGTGTGTTCAATAGAGAAAAACCTAGATCCAAAGCAATTAGGTTTTCATGTACACCATAGGAATGTTGTTATGCTAAAAAACCATCAGTGGTATTAGAGCCTAGGTCGTTTTTCATTTGAATAGATGCAAAAGTGAACTGCCAAAAGATCAAAAAGTTGAGAAATTTGTTGTCTGACAGGTCTACTCGACGAGTCCAAGTATGGACTCAACGAGTTACATGAACTCGACGAGTTCCATAGTGGACTTGACGAGTTCAGTGATCTGTTGCCGGGATTTTCGAATTTTTGGCCAGTTTTTGATTTGGATAACTACCATAACTCGTTTTTAATGCCTAAAATTGATTTTTTAAGATTGGTATGAGATATCCTTATCAGAATCGAGATGTTGCGATCAAACTCGTCGAGTTCTCCTATAACTCGTCAAGTTCCTCCGTTTTCCAATAGAATCGAGGTAACTCTAACCCAACTCGCCGAGTCCCCTTGTGAACTCGTCGAGTTATTCAGTCTGTCAACTCACTTAATGCATTAAGCCCTTTTTCTCGAATCCAAAGGTTCCAAACTTCAGATCCCCTTTCATAGAGATGTCTAGAAGGGTAAAGTTTCCAAGTTTACCCCCAACAATCATCTAATAAGCTCTAAACCCAAACCCTAGTTCCTTTAAGGAAGGTATTGACTCATTAAGCCCTTAAACTCTCATCCTATCGTCCTAAAACACAGATCTGATGTCCAAAGGTGGACAAATCACGTAAAGTTTCTAACTTACATCTATGCATTCTTGAAACACTCTCCAAGGTCCATTTTAGGCTTCATAGTGGACATATTGCATGAATGGGACATAAAGGCTATTAACGTTTGCAACTTTAATCCTCTAGAGGTCTTATAGAGGCCAGATCTACACCCTCAACCTCTGGAAACCTATTTTCTTTGGACATCCAAGCCAAAGTCCCAACACCATGCCCTTAACTACAAAAGATGAGATCTAATAAGCTACATGTCAAGGTTATGACTTTATACCTCAAAGATGCAGCCTTTGATGTAGAGTTTCTGGATCCAAGATCTCTCTTCCAAGATTGATACTTCTCTCTTCAAAACCTCTTTCAAAGATCTCAACAATCACTCAAACACTCACAAAACTCAATGAACAAAGAGGAAGGCGATTCTAGGATTTTCTCTGGGCAAGGAGGCTGGTAAGGAGGTCAGCCCTAAGAGTTAAGTCCTTTAAATAGGGTGCAATACCCGAAAAATTAGGGTTTTCCTTTCCAGTGCCAACTCGTCGAGTTGGGGCTCCCCAACTCGTCGAGTAGGTCCTCCAATCTACGCGGCTAGGAAGCTTTCTACTCGTCGAGTTGGAGCCTCCCAACTCGTCGAGTTCCTTCCAATATTTAAAAGTAATTAGAATTAATTCATACCTAGACCAAGCGTTACGTATATATATATATATATATATATATATATATATATATATATACATACTTCGAGGCTTCGTCATCAAACTCTAACATATTTAGGAGCATGTATGCCTGCTTTTATGTTAGTTCCTCGTGTAGGCACGATGGGAGTATGTCTTATGGTCAAAATAGCAATTGTGTCCAAAAGGTTGTTCCTTTCTTGCCTATAAAAGAGATAAGATTTTTGCTAGATATCGTAGTACATGTCATCAGTTTGTAAAACTGACGTGACACACTAACCTAGAACATGACACAAAATAAACAAGTCTACATAAAAGATTTCAACACATTTAATTAAATGAGTTAAAACGACACAACACGGAAATTGAATATATAGTGTTAGGGCCAAAATTGTCAACGCGAAAAGGATTTAGTTATTCATATGTAAGTTTATTTTTATTTAGGTATATTGCATAGGTGCAAAACCAAAACCACAAAGAAGTCTAGGTTAAGATTTCTTTCTCCTTTTTCCCTTTCCTTTCCATACTCAGCCAGTAACCCTCCTTCTCACGACCTCACCCTCCGCCTCCCAACTTATACTCCTACGACTTACATTTATCGTGAATTCGCCCATTCCTTTCCCAAACTTCTAATCCTTCCACTTTTTCACTTTTTCCCTTTCACATCCTCAACTTTTACTCTTTCAACTTGTTTAGTGTATCAACCCGGTACGACACAACATATTTACAATCTCTAAACTCTAACCTAATAACTGGACACTAAATAAACGTGTTGACATGTCATTACACAAAAATTAAATGGGTATGGTTAGGATCAAGCTCTTTCAAACCGTTTAATGCTTCAACCTGACACGGCACATCAAGTTTGTCGGGTCTAATTTTTTGATATATAAAGCACCATTTGGTTTAGGTTTTGGGTTTGAAAAATGAAAACCGGTGTTTCGTCTTTATTATCAGCCGGAAACGCACTTCGATACAAAATTATTACATAAGCGAAAACAAATAAAACGTTACGTGCTAGTTTATAATACAACAAAAATGATATTGATTATTGATTAAAATAGTAATTGCTTCATCTTGTAAATGTACTCCTTCCATAAGATACACAGAATATATATATATATATATATATATATATATATATATATATATATATATATATGCTTAGGCTATTTTATTCAAAGTAATTATTGTGTTATTGTATACATAAATGTGGGTCAATTAAATATTTAATTTTTAATAGAAAATGATTAACATTAATTTGATATTAAAAAACTGAAAAAGGCCCCACATTTAAAGAAAACGGACGGATAAGGGTATTTGTGTACATTTGTCGTCTCCATTAAAATAGGTAACTGACTCTATTTATGAAAACTTCCCGTATAATCTCTATAACATCGCATGAACCCGGATTCCACTACCCTCTGTATCGGAACACAAAATCAAAGTATATCTTCTCTAATCAACCAAAAAAGCGGTAGATTTTGTTGTAGTTTTTATATATAGTGATCGATTCTTGAAGATTGTTCACAGAAGTTGCATTGTGATCGTTCGAAGTAAAAGAAATTGCAGTATAATGAGGAGTACAAGGGCGACTTCTTTCAAATCGAGATTTAAGAACACACAACAAATGGTGTTGAATCTAGATGAAGACGATGATGATTTCGTTGCTCCGCCTATAGGTATTTTTTTTTATTAATTTTTGTTAAGTTAATCGTTTGAATACACAACATTCTTTTGGAATGTTTGAAGAATGAAGTATTTGCATGTGGTTTGTTAGTTGGTTTAAGTAAAATTGACCGAAATAGTGTAAAAAGGGGGTATTTTTTTATTAGGGTTTTCTGAAATTGGGGATTTAAAATCCGATTAAAATTTTGGATTTTAAAGATGTGTGAGTGTTGTTTAGCAAAAAAAAAGGGGTTTGTGATTGTTTATTTTGTTTTGTGTTTTGGAAGAGTAAAAAGATGTTGTTTTTGTTTTTGTTTTTTTTTTTTGCATTATTTTGTCGTTTATGTTAGAAGTAAGGCAGGATAATATTCTGTTAGAATTCTATGTTTTTTTGTGATGTTCATGTGCAATGCATTCTTCCAGAATACGAAATATTTAAATTCTTGTATGTGGTTGTTGTTGTGTTAGTTTAGGGGGTGATAGTGTTGTTTGTTTTTGTAATTTTGTTTAGTATTTTGATTTATGTTTTTAAAACCTTGCATAAATCTTTCAAGTGCTTGATCTTCTGACAGAGTTTGTGATGATATTGTTGTCTTGTCTTATATTTTTTTCTTTTTTTGTATTATGAGTTATTTTTTATTTGTAGTTTTATTCCTGTGATTTTGACGGTTTACTTTATTTGTATATACTATATGAATTTAATTCTCATAGAATCAGTGTAAGAAAATGTGTTTACATTCTTAAAGAATGGAAAGATAAGAAATATAGATAGGGGTTATATAGATTGGAGTGTGACTCGTTAATCTGGGAATTGCTAGTAAGTAACTGTATATTATTTTATTACTGTGATTTTGGCTGATTTACTTTATTTGTATTTACTATTTGCTTTTAATTCTCACATAAACATTATATATATGTGTTGCATTCTTACAGAATAAAAACATAAATGGTATTGATAGTGGTTATAGATATTGAAGTATGGCTGGTTACTTTGAAAAATATTATTAATAGACTGTAATCATTTGTTTCATTATTTGTTGCAGAACAAAATACATTTACAACAACATATCTGTAGGAATATGATAAATAACAAAATGTATGAAATTTTAATCAAACTCAAAATGAAAATTATTAATATTAATTGAATGAAAACATAAACTTACAAGGATAAACCCCTAAAATTCATGAATCCATAACATTATTAGACTGAAATAAAACTCCATAAAATCCGATAAGACTAAATTGAAAACATTATTCAATTCCTAATATATCTTGACGAAATAAACATCCACTCTCTCTTGACCACTGCTTGAGGACAATTCCTCATATCATGACCAACACCAAAACAAATCTCACATCTTTTTTTTTCAAATCTTGATTCACTTGGGATTGTTTGACATTCCGATTATTGTTATCAGAAAAATCCTTGTTATTGTTATCAATTATATCTTTGTTCTGAAAAACACAAAAATATAATTCAAAATATGAATTTCATCAATGAAATATCATAAGAACAAATATGATATGTATCTGATGAACGATTAGTCTGCACTATCAATAGAACAAAATTTATATGCATATGATGAACGATTAGTCAACAATAACAAAATAAATATTGTAAGAGCAACATACCTCCATTAACGAAATATCAGAATAAAAAATATGATATGAAGATGATGAACGATCAGTCTGCAATAGAATAAAACGTATATGATGCATATATATATATATATATATATATATATATATATATATATATATATATATATATATATCAAGGTTGTAAAAAACGCTCGACGTTGGCTAGTCGGTGGACTGGGGTCTAGGGATTAATCGGCTAGGCGGGGATTAATCGGGGGATTAATCGGGAACCTTTAATTGCTAATTTGTTGAATTAAAACAAATTAAATATGACTAATATCATCATAAAGTTCATAAATACCACTAATGTCATAATAAAATAGGTTAATATGATTAATACAACACTAATCATTCCTTAAATAGTTTCTATTGAGATAAAATTTCTTCAAAATGTTAAAATTTCATCGTTTTCTACTGCTTCATTTATTTTGTATCTAATGATTAATCGCTAGACGCCCTCTAATCGGTCGAGTAGTGCCTAGGGATTAATCGGAGATTAATCGGGACCTAGTCGGGATTTTTACAACACTGATATATATATATATATATATATATATATATATATATATATATATATATAGGGCTAGGTTATTTTGTTTCTTACATTTATTGTATGCTAGAATGCACCAATATGAATTTAGTAAATTAAATAATTATTTAATTAAATAAATATAGATATTAAATTATTTCCATAATTATATGTATATTAAATGATATCCATAATTATAATTCTCTTTTTATGGAAACTAATTAAATCCTTCATTAATATCAGCAATAACATTCTTTCAGAATGAATTCGCATTTATGTTTTTATATATGAGTTCGTATTTTGTTTCAGGACTCATTCACTTAAAATACAATAAAGTTGCATGGAATATGAAGAACTAGAGTGTATTCTACTATAATACACTCTCATTCTGCTGAAATACAGTCTCATTCTCTAAATATGAATTCATTCTGAAAGAATATTATTGTTGACATTAATGACGAATTTAATTAGTTTCCATAAAAATGAGTTATAAGTATGGATAACATTTAATATAAATATAATTATTACTAAATTCTCATTGGTGTATTCTAGCACACAATAGATGTGAGAAACATTTGAACCTACCTATATATATATATATATATATATATATATATATATATATATATATATATATATATATATATATTATTTTCGTTGATAAGATCCATATTTAATAGCCTGATATTTAGGAATTTGATTGATATCAATCAAATTTTAATTAACTCGGTAAAATATAAATTATATGGTAAGATTACACTAATACCCTTTTAAGAATGATTGACCCACATTTGTGCATACAATAACACAATAAATACTTTAAACACCTCAACCTCTCTCTCTCTCTCTCTCTCTCTCTCTCTCTCTCTATATATATATATATATATATATATATATATATATATATATATATATATATATATATATATATATATATATATATAAGCTTTTAAGTTTAGTAAATAGTCATGGTTTCATCTTTCATGAATAAACAATTCTCATAATACATACCCATGTATAGTAATATGCCCTTCATCATCGTCATAAAATATCCTTCGAGATGTCAATGGAACATCCAATTATGTCAAAAACTTGTCTTGGGTTAGCTCAGCCATGGGTCCACATAAGGGCAGCCCAATAAAATCCGTTAGCACAACATCTCTTCTTTCCATATGAGGTCAGATATTCGATGTCATATTGTCATACATAACATGCATACAAATCTTCATGCATCATATGTAAAACACATGCTAATTTCATAAAATGCCATAAAACATATGTTTACTATATAAACATATCATATTAGGCAAGGAAAACATACCAATATATCATATAAGTACTCCATGCATAATTCATTTATACTGCTTAACATATTCATCATACTTGCTTACTGATTAGCTGTACTTTAAGATCGGCTTCATACTTCCAACTTGATATCCTTTTTTTAGAGTGTTCTCTTGCTTTATGCAGGAAACAATGGTTCCATCTCAATTGCTATTTATAGGTGATTACAATGAGTTAACAACTTGTTCTTCTTGCTCACATAATTGAGATTTGATTTGTCATGTTTTGCCTTGTAATAAAGTTGCTTGTAATAATAATAATAATAATAAACATGCAAAAACATTACAAAAAACAAGTTTCTACTTAATAATTTTGTAATAATACAACACAAAGAAATCACATTAGCATCAAAAGAAGGCCAATCAAAATTGGATCATAAACATAGTGGTAACAATTATACATGGACACTTAACTATCTCCACAAAAGCAATCAAGATTTCCCCCATTTTACTTCAACATCCTTCTTCTTCTTCTACCCAATTTAAGATCACTGGGAATTATAGACACATTATCTACATAAATCCCACCTTTAGAATGTGTGCAATCTATCTGCTTCATTGAAAACCTTACTTCAGTAGCAGGATCAGATGAAGTTACAATGAACTCCCCTACTTTATACTCGATCCAGCAACCACGTTTATGATTTCCATTTGTCTCATCATCTTTATCACAATCGTCTAAAAAAGATTCAGTAGATGATGATTCTTGAGCATCTGAAGTTGATAATTCAAATCTTACAGGCTTTATGTCCCACCCATGAGTTTGATCAAAACTGCATACACGTCTCCCCAATCGTTTTGAAAATCTTCCTAAATGTATCCTAAATGATAACGTGTATACATCAGCTGGAAATGGGAATTTCAACACCCCATCTACTTCAAACCACCATATTTGATGCAAATATGCTGCAATGTTAAACCTGTGATATAGCAATAGAATCAGAATCAGACAATCAGTACACAATCCATCTTTTTCGTTGATAAGAAATCATGAATGATGAAGTTATAAACCTTGATTCTCCAGTATGAACCCAATTCCAGTATCTTCGATCTTCTATCCCTGTAATTGCCATTGCCTTTGCGGAGATTGACACGCACACTCTTCCAGTAACCTTATCCAACCATACTTCCTACAAGATTCGATCAAAATCAAGTTCAGATTTTGAAGTAAAATATATGATCCGATTCCAATTGAAAACAAAAACATGTAAATCAACAAAAAGAATAGAGATCAGTACAAGACGAAAGGGAAAAGGGGTTCAGAAGCTTGCCTTATTGCCGTCGTCGAAGGGAACAGGGCGAGAGAGGAGGGAAAAGATGTCCTTTTTACAGAGATTTTGGTACCTCTCAGGTGGAATTAGGTCGAGCAGATCTTGGTAGTTAGGTGGAAGTTTTGATTCCCAAACGGTGTCCGATGAAGCAGCGCCACGGAACGAACGGTTGAGTCGTGCTAGGTTACATATCTCCGGCGGGGTAAGATAGGTAAAAACACCAGCGATGCAGCTCTCCGGTATATCGCCGAGTCCGGTTCCGTTGCCGGCTGTCGACCCTCCTTCTGTCAGATTAGACAACGACGCTCCCATGTAATCAACCTTTAGCCCCAATTTTTGGGGATTTTGTGAAGTGAGGATGTGACAGTAGGTGGTGGTGGTGGTGGTGGTGGTGGTCGCCGGTGGATGAGTGTGGTGGAAGGGAGATTTTTATTTGAGGGAAAGCTGTTTGTGTGTCGATGACAGCCTTCCCCCTCGGCTGTTGTGGAGTTTTGTGTTTATTTTAATACGTCGTTTACCAAGACAAAGATTTGTTTTCGAATCGAATTGTCGGACTTTTTCCAGAAATAAAATCATCAACCACTAATCATTGTGTAATAACCTTTTCCTTCAAAGATCATTTATGATTAATTTTCTCTAAAATTACCTTATCTTCGAAAATGTATAGTTTAATTGTTTACAGCAGATCATATAATTCGGATTTTGAAAAAAACGTTTTTTCGATCAAAAAACTTGTTTTGTGTTTATTGTAGTGGAAGATAATTTGCCAATTTATTGTGGCGGACGTTTTAATACTTTTGAAGTTTTGAATGCAAAAGACATGGATTGAATGGTGAACGCCACCGACCATGATATTATTGTCAATATATACTTTTTTAAAGTGGACACCTCAATTTCGTTTTTTTGTATAAAAGATACTAGGATAGAAAAACGTGATATTCACAGGATATTTATCTTTATAAGGGAGGAATCTTTTGATGTTTACATGTGGTTATGATTAATAAGATGTAATCAAAGACTTTGAAACAAGAAAATCCCTAACGGGAAGACCGGGGTGGCCGAGACGATCATGCCAAAAATCGGTGGTTGAAGAAGCCAAGAAGGTTGATGCGCGAGCGACACTGGTGAAGGGGTAGAGGTTGTTGGTGCTATTGTGAAGGGGCAGAGGTTGTTGGTGCTATTGAGTCAACTCAAGAACTTCCCACTCTTGTGAAGGGGTAGATGTTGTTGGTGCTATTGTGAAGGGGCAGAGGTTGTTTGTGCTATTGTGTCGAGTCAGGAGCTTCTCACTCGGAAAATCCTTCACATTAAAGTCAAATGGATCAAATTCAACAGAAACGTTGTTATCAATTGTGAATTGTCTAACATATATTAAGTTTTTGATAATATGTGGTGTATAAAGAATATTTTTGAGATGAAGGTTTCTGGAAGACTGTGTGAGTGTGGTGTTGCCCGATCCAAGAATTGGCACACGATTTCCATTACCAACAATTATACAAGTAACGGGACAAAACTGAGAAAGTTTAGTCATTTTACCTTGATCAGTCGTGAGATGGGAAGATGCACCTGTATCCATGTAAAATTGGTTATCACCAGGTTCCATGGTCATGGCTTGAAAGGCTTCACCGAGTTCAATGGGTTCCAAGGCATCATGATCAGTCATATGAGCTTGGTGATGTTGACCTTCACTGTTAGTGTTGGGTTGCTGTTGATGTAGAGTCCTAGTTGTGGCCTAATGCGGTGTTGGTTGACACGGGATGTTGTTCCATGGGTTGGCGGTCCATCCAGGTTGTGTTGGATATGGGCATGGTGGATGCATTATCCACTAAGGAGTCCACTGTGGTGGATTGGAATTGTTCACTAACCATAGAGGGCGTCTTTGATTGCTTGTTCAACCATGATGGTTCTGGTTATGTGGGTTACCGGATCGACGTTGATTATAGTTGCGAGGAGGACCACAGTTAGGGTTGTCAGGTCTATTTTGAGGCGGAGGCGGATCATGGGAGGCGGCAACAACAATTGGGGGAGAGGTAAGCGATTCCCGAGCCGATTGACGATTATGTTCCAGTTGGAGCATGCTACAAGTCGTATCCCATGAGGGAAGGCTTTGATTAATGAAGGAGGCAACAGTATCATACTCGGTAGGCAAACCACGAACTAGCCGTAACACAAGGCAGTTTTCACTCACAGGACTTTCAACATCTGTCAACTAATCTGCAAGTTCTTTGAGCCGTTGACAGTAGGCTTCGAGAGAGGGCATGGCTTTGAGAGTCAAGTTCATGAATTCTTGCTCCAAGGCGGCTGCCCGTGAGCCTTTTTTGTTAATGAAGATGTTTTTGATACGAGTCCATGCTTCAAGAGTTGTGGATTCAGTTTCAAGAACTCTGACCAGGAGATCATCTGATAAGGTTCCATATATCCATTGAAGGACAATGACATCAATCTCTGCCCAAGATTCATATTGAGGGTTGGTCTTGATTGGGGATTTTGTGCCATCGATGTGTGAGAGAACTTTGTATCCACGGGCGTGAAGTTGGAATAATTTTACCTAAGATGAGTAACTCACATTCGTACCATCAAGCACTTTGATTTTGTTCTGTATATTAGTCACCGTGTAGACACGATGAAGAGAATTGGTTTTGCCTGCTGCGTTTCCGTCTTTGTCGCTCATCGTGATGAGACGAGAAAAGGAATTCGGAAGAAAGAAATAGGGCAAGAGCTAGAGGCACTTTGATACCATGTAAAATGTTATAGAATTCGATGCCCCTTTTCATTGAACGAATGGGTAACAAAAAAAGAGAGCTATTTTGGGAAAAGGATCAAGCTAACCTAATAGAGAGATACTACATATATTTACAACAAATATATTCCGTTAATATAAAGTTCAAATATAAATTTACCAAGTGGATGTTTACTTTATAAGGTAACATTCGTTGCAATGGAGTGGATATGACAGGAAAAATCCTCTTAAGATTTTAATTTGAGTGAAATAGGTTATGAGTTAGACAAAAACCAAGTCAAATGAGTTTCGCTCTTTAAATACTTGTCACACGTAAATGGGTGGAACGCATTCTTGAATTTCCAAGATGTCCAAACCCATCTCTCCCCCAAATGCCTAGATGACATCGACACTTGAGCAAGCAAATGATGTTCAAGCAATGCTTGAATTTCCCAATGGAAAGATCCTTGGTAAACATATTTGCTCCATTATCGTTTGTATGAATCTCTTGAGTGAAATCATCATCTCTTAAAATATAGTGATGCAACCAAGTCCTAAATGGATAGGATTAATGATGGATGTAGAGAGAGATTGGAGTCTTCTTATTTGAGTTGGATGTTCAAAGACCTATTGATCGCTAAGAATAGACTAGGATCAAGTGTAATTTGGGAAAGTCTTGGGATTACACTTCGAAACCTAAGTTAGGGATGTGTACTCAAGAGTGTATAAGAGCGATATTGAGAGTTGGGAGTGAATTGTTACTTGTTGATACATCCTATGGCTTAGGTATTTATAATGTTTGTGAGGAGATATTGTTGGTGATTTTAGTGTTATCAACATATTTTGGTGTAATTATTATTAATAATGAGATAGGTCGAGCTCCATTTACTAACCGAGTTTAGAGGTGCGATGTAACGCCCGCAGATTCGGGCTAATCAATTTATAAATAATAAGAGTTAAAAATGACTTTTTATAGAAGATTATTTAGAATAAATAATCTTAACCAAAGTATAGTATATGTCACAAAACTGGCACGACGTCGCATATCGTAAAAAGTGAATTTTGATAAGCTACTTTTTAGCCTTATCAATCTAAACGAAAGTCGTAGTATATGTTAAACCGAGAAGGTACATAAAAAGAACATCCAAATCTGACTTCGTTTGAAGAAGTTCTGATTTTTCTAAGATTTAGCGTAGCAGTACACAGCTCGGAAATCGAATTTTAGATCGATCAATTTTTAGCCGACACAACCTAAATGAGAATTGAAGATCTCATTAATAGGAGCTAAACGATATAAAGACAATTGAAAACAAACGTCGTGACAAAGTTATGAATTTTTAACGGACTTTAACTGTGTAAGCCTGTTAAAATATAACTTTAAAAATAAATTCAAAACTGGCCGACGGAGTCTAAACGAAAGTTATAGATCACGTTGCTACCTACGCGTGGATATAAAGAACGTCAAAAACGGAGCTCGTATGCGAAAGTTACAGATTTTAGAAAATAATTAATTTTCTTAATAAACTTTGGAGGTGACGTGGCTAAATCTCAACCGTACCTTCCTCCCCACGGCTGTGCACCAGATCTCGACACGTGTCACTGGTACGCCCAACGTAAGGCTTGGTACGCCCAATGTACCGAGTACGGCCAACGTACGTCGATATTATGCCCCGTGTAGTGCGAATTCCCAGCCTATAAATAGAGGCACAAATCACCTCATTTCTCACACCAGTCTTATCCCACTCTCTCTCAAACACCCCCATAGCCCCTTTCCATTCCCTAGAACTTCCTAAGTGCTAGAAGCGAGTCCCGGAGCGCCAGAAGGCTCCGAGAAGAAGAGCTTTCGGCTTAGAAGCTCTGCTCGCGCAGTGCCCGGTTCCTCGCCAAACTTCCTTGTAAGTGAGTTATGCTTACCCTACTTTAAGTATAACTTATGTTTAAGTTCATAATCGTTATTATGATCCTATAAACAAGATTTATTAGTGATTCAAAGTCGTTATACCGATTGATCTACTTACGGAAGAGGTGTCTAGAATGGTCACGTTGGCTTGGTTGTTGGATTTCAGAAAAGCTATATGCCTAAATGGTCCTGCCTCCCAACTGTCCTACCAGGCTGATCCTTACTTGATAGATCATGAAAGTAGACTTTGAGTTAATGATAAATCTAAACTAATAATTAGTCGCAATAAATATTAGACTAAAAACTTAGCGATAATAATTCTAGGTTTCGTCGAAGGAAAAGACGATTGATAGAAGTGAAGCGCTGCCCGAATTTCGAGTCATCACTTTAACAAGTGAGTGCATAGTTACTTTCATCTTACACATAGATATGAAGTATCTGGATAATTACATGCTCATGTGCTTATTATCTATGCCGTGAATATTATGTGTTAGATAAGATATTATGTGATGATGTTTAACGGATTTAATCATATAAGTATTAAATACTTACAAATATGTATTGGGTTGCGACAGGTGATGAGAGGTAGGTGATGATAGGAAGGTGATGATAGATATACGATGATGAATAAGGTGATAAAAGATAAGAGATGATTAGGTGATGCCATAACCTTGACCTGCGATGTTGCGATGTAGTCATCTACCAGAGTACAGATGACGACCACTGACTAATCTAAACAAGTCATGTGGTAACACCGACAAGCTCATAACATGTGGGTGGTGAATTACGAGTTCAGGCGATGTAGTAACTACGTATTCATGCAATGATACTCTAACCCTTATTGGACACGTATTGGGGGAGTAATCCCCGAATCAGTATTGTCTATGCGATGTAGGCGATGATCCTTAGGAAAAGTCTTTAAGAACAAACATATAAAGAAATACGATGATGATAGGTAAATACGATGTAGGAGATGACCCTTAGAATAAATCTTTAGGGAAGAATAAATAAAGAAAATGGGGATGGGTAATTGGGTTAATTGTTTGACATGAAATATGTGAAGAAACAAATTAACTATATTATTGTGGGTTGAAAATCCTATGTATTCACCAGGTTTCCCAACCCGACCCACTCAGTTTATTTGAATCACAGGTATCGATGCGAAGATACATTACACTGAGAGATTAAATGAGATGTAAATCATTAGTGTAAATGAGTGTAAGATTTGTTTATACTTATGTTTCTGTATTGACGATGACATCCCAATGTTTTAAATAAAAACACATTTCTTTGGAAATGCTTTGATAACATCATTATCATGTTTTCTGGGAACAAATTCCGCAATACTATTTTTCAAAAAGGATACTCTGATTTTTAATAAGCATAAATAAAATTTTTAAAATGACCGTGATTTTAGAGATGTCACATGCAGGGTGCACACTCGGTGTCATAAATGTGAACTCGGGAATACGGGGGTCCGGGGGCAGCGCTCATGGGTCCAGGGTTCTAAGGGGCTGCAGCCCCTTGGCGGGGTCTAGGGGCAGCGCCCCTAGCGGTGTCCAAGGGGCAGAGCCCCTGGCGGTGGTTCCGCAGACCGGTTAGCGAACGGGGCTCGGGGCAACGCCCCGAAACCTAAACGGATTGTTGTATCAAGTGAGACTTTAGTTATGCATTTTCTCGCCAAAACCCCACTGATCACATCATGATGATGTAGGTATCAGTTGTGTCCAATAACTACCATGTTTTGGCGTCATTTTTGGTTTAACCGATTTTAACCACTTTTCCCTCTAGTATAAGAACTTTTCTCTGGTTCCAGAAAAAGGGTTGAACATTCATATACTCGAAATTATATCATAATTTATCTATGTCTCAAGAATACATCAAACAAGGTTTGGTGTTTTCAATCTAAATTAGGCCTGTAATTCAGATTGGTTTATTCTTGGATTATCCCACTTCTGAATTCATATATCCCAGACAAAAGGGACAAATTACAGATTTCAGAAAGTGTTTGATAAACACGATCCTTGAATTTATCCAAGTTTGTATTTGTTGTTATTTTGTTCCCTTTATTTTATAGCAAATAGCTTCTTATGAATTTGTACATAATAATGTCCATTTTCTCTGACGTTTGAGTAAATTGTGGGAGGACCACGATCTGGTGGTAGAGTTGTGGTCGCCAAATGTATGATGGTATATTTTGGTGCTTTCTTTATGTGTTTCTTGAAAACTAATCCAATTGACAACTCAATATCTTGTTGCTTTTGTTGTTGGAATGGTTGTATTGATCATAATGGTGCTTAGTTGTTGCTATTATGTTTTAAATTCCAGTTCTTATAATGTTTGGTGTTTTGTTTCTTCGTATAACTCATTGGTACTTTTCGCCCATTATCCGCCCATTATCCGATAACTGTTATCTAATAAAACTACATTTGTTGTTGAAAAAAAAAAGTAATCAAGCGATTTTGATTCAATTATATTAATTGTCGTCTGACTTTGTCATGGGTCATGGCAATCGTTGTTGAAAAAAGAGTTTGTTTGGTTAAGTTGTTTGTGACAATCTATTTGATACATTAAATCTATGACATACTTGTCTTTATAGGGATATTCATAAAATTGATCACATGACTTTGAGCGATATAGAGAAATGACTCAACTTTTGAGCATTTAGAAAATGACCACAATTTACGAAAGTGATTATTTTAGATTTTTTTTCTCATTCACACAACACATTCTAAAAGCAATCTCTACCACCATTTTCAAAAAATAGTCATCTCAAGATATATAATATCATTGATTTTTTTCAACAAAAGTCATATCTAAATTGTTAGTGTTTGTAAATGATTCGGTTTTCCGTTTACAACTATATATGTTTTTGGTATTAATCGATAGTGTTTGATCAAGTGAAGGATGTTGTCGTAGCAAATACTCTTCAAAATTCAAATAAATTGCTTTTTAGAATTTTCTAGATTTATTGTCCACGTAACAAGTAACATACTATCATGGTCTTTGGCGAAACTGATGAAATTTTCTTTCGAAAAAAGAAAAGAAATGATGAAATGAGATAAAGATGAGGTGGATAAACAGGGAAACTAGAGAGAGAGAGAGAGATATTATGTTCTTGCCGACAAAATGTCATATGATATTTGGAAGAAGACAAAAACCAAAACTAATTTTAAAAGATAAAAATATTTTTAAAAAATGCTCACGCCCAGTGGGACTCGAACCCACAATCGCCTGATTAGAAGTCAGACGCCTTATCCATTAGGCCATGGGCGCTTTTGTTTTCTACTTCTAATATTTGCTATAAGATGTATAAGTTTAGTCACCTACAAATTTAGCCTCTAATTTGGTATCAACTTGCAAGATCTTCTTCTTAAAGCAGCAATACGTACAAAGGTCTCGGTTATAAAAAAGCTAATTTTAAAATTACGATTTGTTAACAGAAGCTGCTTCTCAAATGTAGTTATCATCCAAAACCTTTGAGTATCCACCAAACAAATATAGAAAGAATGAATTTAAAATTTTATTTCACACAAACAAATGGCATACTTTAATTTCTTTATAATTTTTCTCTTTGTAAATTGCACTGAATGCTGAAATGAATCATTCCAAACTTGTGATTCGTTTAGAAAATGAAGCAAATGCATTCAATACTGATGATTAAGAGCCATTCAGAACTTACCAAAATGTTCATTTAAACTGTTTTTTTTTTTTTTTTTTTTTTTTTTTTTTTTTTTATCTACAAACTCAATAACAAAATGTTAACGTCGTCTATAACGCTGTTCCGACTTTCACTGCCGATTCTAACCCTAACCCTAACGTTCTTTCGATGGCGTCGTGTGACGACGAATTCGTACTTATCGGTGACGACAGCACCACCAACAGCCACCAAACAAACCCGCGTTTCCACCACCACCTCTCGACCACCGCGCATTTATTAGCTTCCAAGGGTCCCCCGTTTAACGAACTACCACCTCCAGGGGCAACACATGATGGTGTTCTACAAGCCAGTGGCGAGGGTTACAGTGATCACGCGTTCGGTTCACAGCCTATGGTGGTGGTTACCTACGAAAATGAATCCGATCCAAACAGATCTGGGATTAGCGCTGCAAGAAACGAGAAACGTAGCGACTGCGAAGATCTCAGCGACGGAGGAACGCCGTTTAGTTATAATAAGAAATCGAAGGTTGCCGGTTCTTCTTCAGGCAACGGCGGAGAGTATAGAAAGGATAGAGAGGAGTGGAGTGACACTGCAATCGCGTTCCTCTTAGATGCTTATCTGGAGAAGTTTATGCAATTGAATCGTGGAAATTTGAGAGTGCGGGATTGGGAAGAGGTAGCTGCGGTCGTGAGCGAGAGGTGCGAGAATCAATCGAAGAGCGTAGAACAGTGCAAGAACAAAGTAGATAATTTGAAAAAGAGGTATAAGCTGGAGAGACACCGAGTTATGAACAACAATGGCGGAAACACCACAAGCCACTGGCCTTGGTATCAGAAAATGGAACAGATTGTTGGAAATTCATTACCCTTGAAGCCTGCGTTGGATGAAGACAAGTCTGTAGGAGGAATCAACAGCTCAGTTAGACAATCCAAGAGGTATATACACTATACACCTTTCTCATTGCAGCTAACAGTTTGCAATTTTAGAGAAAAACATCAAATTTTTCTATTTCTACAGATACACAACTGCAACTTCTAGCCCAAATAATCATCAAATCACTAACATGGAGCCAAAATCAGTCACAAATCCAAGATGGCGAAGAGTTGTATTCAAAATCAGTGGCTCTGCTTTCACTGGAACTGATTCTCAAAACATTGATCCAAAGGTACATTAAAGGAAAAATTCTATCTTTCCATAATATCCAAACTTCAGTGGGGTTTTTCGTTTTTGGTTTCTTGTACTCTATAGGTAGTAATGCTAATTGCTAGAGAAGTATCAATAGCTTGCCATATTGGTATTGAGGTATTCTTCAATTCCAAACAATTTCTCACTTCATTCACATTTCCACTTTCTGATCTTACCTTTAACATTGAAGCCCTAAATCCAGGTGGCAATAGTTGTTGGTGGACGAAATTTCTTTTGTGGTGATACATGGGTAACATCAAATGGTCTTGATAGAACTTCTGCTTATCAAATTGGGTATGTTGCTATTTTCTTCAATCTGTTCTTATTCAACAATGGTTAATATGGTAATTATCTTTTCATATGTGAGCAGAATGATGGCAACTGTGATGAACTCGATTCTACTCCAATCAACATTAGAAAAATTAGGTGTTGTGACACGTGTACAATCATCATTTTGTATGCCGGAAGTTTCTGAACCTTACAACAAACAAAGAGCAATTCGACATTTGGAAAAGGGTAGAGTTGTAATTTTCGGTGGGATTGGTGCTGGAACAGGGAATCCACTTTTCTCTACTGACACAGCTGCAGCTCTTCGAGCATCAGAAAGTACTTCGCCTAAAATCTTTCATTCATTTAGAAGATTGTTAATTAATTAATTATTTTATTTTTTTGTAGTTCATGCTGATGTGGTAATTAAAGGTAGTAGCTTACATGGTATTTACGATTGTGCCACTGGTGAGAGTGAGTATGAGCACATTTCTTTTAGGGAGTTTGCTTCTAGAGGTGTGGCTTTAATGGACATGATGGCTGTGACATTTTGTCAAGAGAATGGAATTCCTGGTTGGTTTTTTTTGACTTTTTGACTTTTATGTTTATTAAATATGTTTTTTTTTTTTTTTTGGTATTGATTGGAGTTTTTATATTTGTGGCAGTTGTGATGTTTAATCTTGATGAGGTTGGAAATATATCAAGAGCATTATCTGGGGAACATATTGGTATGTTAATTGACTTAAATGGAAGAGTTGGTTAAATATTGGTTTCATTAGAGGTGGTGGTAGTTTTGTAAATTACTTAGATGTAGAGGGGCCTAAAATGGCATGTTGTTGTAGCATTGTGTCACCATTTTGGGGAATGCAATGAAAGAATAGAATTTAATTTAATTGTGAGATGACAAATTTGCCCACATTTGTGTTTTTTTTTGTTTAGGTTTAGGTTTATAACTAGATTATGACCCGCGTTAAACGCGGGGAAACGCATAAATAAAATATAAATGTATATAGATATCGCAGAATAATTAAAAAAAAATCAGGGTTATTGGTATTATTGAAATGTATAGAAAATACACTGAAATCGACAAATATATATAGTCGTTGAAGGATCTCTTTGTACACAATATTTTTTTTATTAGTTGAACGATCTTCCTCGTCACAAAGTAACTTCAAACCTTTTTTACTTGTGACAAGGGAAACAACTACATACACCTGACCATGCACGAAAACGTGTCTACGTAAGTATAATCCAACATTTGACAATGTACTTTCAAAATACATTGTTATTTTATGGTTATATTGTGAAATATAATTGTTTATTTCAAAAAATAACAACTTATTTATGTTCATTTGAAATGAACCACATAAACCCCCAACAATATTAAATATAAAGAAACTCTAACAAATAAATATAAAAACAGTTATGTTTGCTTGATTTCGATATTGCCCGTGACTCATTGAAAATGTCAAAATACATAATTGACACACAACTTACTTGTTATTATGATACGAAGAGGTTAGTTTTTGGTTATTTATTTGGCAAGCATAATATGTATTCTGCATTACAAGTTCTTACCTTTTGAATTTAGCATTTCTTACTTTAGAATTTTATTTTGGCTTGACATAGCCATGATCATCCCATATTTAATACTTTGCTCTTCTTGCACCTTTACTACCTGCTGACTTACATTCATTAAATTAAGATTTAACATTTTTTAAAAACAAATATAGACAAGAAACTTCTAAACTCAATGGATACGCTAAAAGAGACATGAGACTTGCCTTTTGTGAGATCAATAATACCAAATTGGACTACTTTCTACAAAATAATTTAAGAACCGCAAAAAACCTTATTGCCAAAATATCTAATATCATTATTTAAGTCATAACCTGTTATATGCCGAAAAATTGAAATTTTCAACCAAAACTCTGTTACACGTCATCAAAGTTGAAAAAAGATCATTTATAGTTAGATAATGGTATTAATTTAAAAAAAATCGTCTTTCACTTTTTGTTGGATGTATTTTTTGATGACAGAAACAATTATCAGGCCAAACATAATCCGTAAAAACCATCCAAGGCAAATCATAGATCGCTTAATCAACAAAATAGAATACCACAGTCGTAGATGGTAATACAATTAGAATATCTTTTTCTAAAAGATCGAGAAATGGACAATTTATTAGAATCTTATGACGTTGATAAAAGTCATAACAAACTGCAATAGATTGAATCGATAGTTTACAACAAATATAAAAAATAAAGCCATATCAGAGATAGAAAAACCTGAGGACAAGTAAAAAAAACATGTAAAACTACAAAGTTGCAAACAACAAAAACATATGATGCTAAAAATCTTGAAAAAAAAAATAAAACCAAAATTTATACCAGGTTGTGAGGTGAATGTAGAGAACTTGTGTCAGATTCTTTGAAACATTTCGTCAAACACCTACGGTGCCTGTTCTAATAATCCATCTTTTGAATGTAACATGACAAAAAAAAATCCAATCTTACAGGAAAGTGTAGGAATTAACAAAATTAACATGTATTTAGATTATGTAAATTATTTTGAACAATGTTTCTTTAAAAATATATTTATTATTGTTTCATACCTACATACAAAGTTTAATAAATAAATGTTAATTGTAATTATACAATTTTATTCTAGCATATAAATACGACCACATAGAAAATTTAAGAATCAAATAAAAAATTTGTCTATAATACCGTAAATCTGATATTCAAGGAAATAAGATCAATCCTAATTTAGATTTTAACTTCTTAGCCTACTTTTGATATAGTTCATATATCAATATTTAGAGAAACTGGTAGACAATGATGTTGATATTAAGTTTTGTATATTGTTGTTACCGGTAAAAAACTGAGTTTTATTTTAAACTTAAAAGTTTTTTTTCATGGTAAGTATACATGTTGCTATAATTTGTAAAAAAAACCACATAATTATTACAGTTTGTAGAGATTGTTGAGTATCGAGTCCAAGTTAATAGGTTACACATTTAATATGAAAAGTTATACATTGTTGTTTTGTCTGACTTAATCTAGACTGAATGATGTAATATGTTAAGCCAAAAAAAAACCTTATGTAATGTTTTATGAGATTTCAAAAATAGAAACATAATTTTGTTAGTCATAGAAAACAATCTTTGAATTGTTGTATTTGCTGTACAAAAATATATACAAATTAGAATAATTATAGTTTAACTATTTCTAGATTAAATTTTTTATAAAATTCATCCCCTTAATAGTGAATAAAAGATAAATTAAAAGAGACATTTAAAACATGAAAAACTCACAACAGGTTATTGTTAAAAATGCTATAACAATGTACTTTACAAGTACATTCCTAAAAATGGTATAATATGAAGTTATTATATTCGACAATAAGGTCAGAAATAGTAACCAAGTTGAGACAATCAAACAAACAGAAATAGTAGCAACAACCGATTTGATCCATTTTTAAATTAAATTACCGATTTACCCTTCTGATGAGCATTGTCCATACTAAATTAATGATTTAGCATTCGGATAAAAAATGGAAGTATCATGCAAAAAGAATCATTTTAGTACACATGTCATCTTAATATCCATTGTTGAATTGCTTTTCCAGCTCAATGCTTTTCTAGTTTCGTAAGTCGAATTACCCTTTTGCCCTTATATTTCCTTACTTAAAGGTTTCCTGCATTTAGTTTGCAATTAAATTAAAATAAATCACATAAATTTAGGAGTTTTTTGATACCTTCAAAAGGTAAATTCGAATCTTCCTTCTTTATTCTATCCCAAATAAAATTACCTTTCTGCCCTTAAACCTTAAAATCATACTTAGCATTTAAAAAAAAATCCATCCAACAATATCAATAACCTTTAGTTATGATTTCAATTTAAAGTTAGAAATGTTGTAATTCAACCATCATATTAGGATATTAATTTACATTCAAACACTAAAAACATATCTCTTTATTCATATTATACCCTTATACTCCATTTTCCATTCGGTATTACCATATATTTATGTTAACTGATTATTTGAGTTCTATATCAAGATTGTAATCCCTGTAATTCAGCCAGCAATTTAAGATATTATATACAATCAAAAACAGTAACCAGGTTAAGGTAATCAAACAAACAGAAATAGCAACAGCTCATGATTTGATCAATGTTTAAATTAAATTACTGATTTACCATTCTGATGAACATTGTACATACTAAATTAATGATTTACCCTTCGGATAAAAAATGGAAGTATCATGCTAAAAGAATACACAAAAAAATTGATTACAATGAACAGGAAAACGGGTGGGGTGTATTTGTCATTCCATCAAAGTACTTTTCTAGATTGTGTTTTAACTTGTTTCCATCAAAGAACATTATTATTTTTTCTGGACTAAAGGTATGTAATATATTTTCCTATTTATTTGAAAAGTTTCAGAAAAGTAGTTAACCGATATCATGTAATTTGTGACAAAGAAAATCAAAATATATGAATACATATATTTGATACAGGAACAAAAAAATAATCGAAAAAAATATAAAAAAGCAAAAAGAAGGTACTGACCTTCTAGTGCACAACAACGAAGGTTTGAAGCAGAGAATGATGATGAAAGTTATAAGCAATAAGAATGATGTTGTAGGAGAATGTTTGAAGAAAAAGCAACAACTGAAAATAAGTGTGAGCCGCGGATTCAGAGATGAATCATATATGCATGTGATAATTTAAATCTGATTTTTTGGTATTAATGGTTTCCTAATAAAAATGGATTTTATATTAATGGTTACTAATATAAACAAATTTATATTAATGGTTGATATTTAATGCTTTAATTGAAATGATTTTTTGTAATATGTTTTTAAAGTTGACCATTTTAAAACCTTGATAACCGAAAATTCAAGATTTAAAATCTGGGAATCTTTTATTAGAATTAAATACAATCCATTTCAACGGATTTAAGTTAATTTTGTGGAAAACTCTTATTGGAATTAAATACATTCCATTTTGGGATGATGATGTCAGCAATCTAAGGGTGGAAAACATAGGATTGAAATACAATAAAGGGCCCAGATTGTTTAAGATGATGTCATAAGATTTTTATTTTAGTATATAATAAAGATAACATAATTATTAGTATGATTATTTAATGACTTTTTTAAAAAAGAAAAAACTGAACGGGTTTGAATTTTTGAAGCGAAAAACTATAAATAAGGGAGTTAAATTATGGACAATATTAATTAGGGTTAATGATGACATAGATTGTCAAAAGATGACTTGAAGGAGATGCATGCTTCAGTTTGTAGAGATTTGTGTGAATCCAAAACAGAGGTGTGATAATTAAAGATGCAAGGAAGACACAATACGCAAATTCTAAGAATACATGAGCAAAAAGGAACCACCTTATGGTGCTACATTATGTAATAAACACACAAAGCATCAATTGAAGCACAACAATTGACATGAGGACGAAGAGTATTAGAGAATTATGGTTTAATAGAGAAAATAGAGGAGAAAGATGGGGCGGCTATTCATGTTTTTTGGCCAGATTTATGGAGAAACTGATATCTTATATATATAAATAGAATGATATGCTTTAATCGATAACATAATTGTTGATTTTAAAGATTCTATAATTTAATATAGTTGTGCTCGAATTGTGAAATATATTTTAGAAAGTATGGATAGATTCTATAATTAAAGATTTTATAATTAAATGTAATTGTGTTTGAAATGTAATTGCTAAATTTAAAGATTTTATAATTAAATGTTTGGATTATATTTTGGGAAGATGATGTCAACAATTTGATCTAAGGGTGGAAATCATAGGATTGAAATACAATCAAGGGCCCTGATTACTTCATTGATGAATTAAGGGTTCTCTTTTAATAATATTTAGAGATTTGTTTTGATTAGGTTCACATTTGTGAAATTGGATTATCATTCATATTCATCATATAAATATTTGTTACTTATATGAGAATTAGCATTTTGTATAAACAAGAAACCGCTAGATATTATAAATTTACTAGACACATGATCATTCACGGGATATTATAAATATGATAATCATTTGATATTCATCTTTCACATGAGAATGAACATAATATACGAGGAATCGTTAGATAATGTAAGTTTTCTATACATAGTGATCATACACATAAGAACGTAAATATAAAAATTGTTAATATTCATCATTCACATAAGAACTTAATATATGTTTTATGAAAGTTGTCTATATTACAAAAAATGTGAAAAATGGGAATTGAATAGAGTCCATTAGTTGGTGGCCTGGTGGGATTTAATTAATCATCTATAGTTACACCAACTCTATATATGTGTAACGAAAATTCTTTTACACATCGAAAACTCCTTCTACACATTTATGTATTTGCTAAGATAGTATATGGGTTCTGAATATATTCACCTTAAGTGCCAATAAAATAAAGGGGTGTCAAAAGAATCATTGAACTTTATCTAAAAAGTCAACTTTTGTAACATAGTAAGAAAAAATGTTCAAATGTTAAGGGACTTTCCTTATCAATGTTGGACACATTAGAAGATATGAGCATAGAATATGAGTTACGAGGTTTTCGGCATATAAGATAAGTATGATAGTTTTATAATATTAGTCGAAACAAATGAACGAAGAGTATCACCACCTAACACCGGTCCAAGGAATTGTGGGTGGGGGAAAGGACAAGGAGGAACCTTAGCATATTTTATAATATTTTTAATGATTTGAAATTGGTTTATAATATATAAAATGAGGTAATGGTCACATTAAAAAAAGAAAAAGACTTGTCTCACATAAAAAACACATTTATAAAAAATATCATTAACAAAATATGACAACGATCTTTGAAAATCTGGTTTTTTTAAAATGTGTTACATATTTCGCAAATACTAAAAAAACCTAATATTTTTTAATTAATGATTTTTGATGATTAGTTTTTTTTAAGTGGTCCATTCTATTTACGGTGATGTCTTTTTTACTATATTTTCATGAATTCGAAATTTCCTTACAAAAACTATTTGGTTTTTATTTCTCGGACTCGGAGCCTAAAGAAGATGTTCAATAATCATAATATAATGTGTCTTTGAAAAACATTTCCTTCGAAATCATTTTTCACAACCAAAATTATGTTACTATTTACTTTTGTTCTAAAAGTTATGTAGATTGTATCTTTGAAAATACCGATCTAGTTTGAAAATTATGAACTACTTTGAAATCATGAAAATGTTCCAACATCTTATGCTCCAAAATACTGATCTTGTTCGAAAATTATGACCTTGTAAAGTTATGTGGAGAGCAATATATATTGAATCATTAATCTTATTATTTAGCACCCATTCAAACCATATCACAGAACACCCTACACTCATGTTCATCCATTTCTGATGACTCCATATCCTTATGCCACCTTCATCTCCCTCTTAAGAACCTTCCAATTTAAGGTTTTTGAGCGACTCAGTGTTGCTCGTGGAGAGCAATATATATTAAATCATGTTCGAATCTTGAAATTAAATATCAATAGAAACATTTATTAATATAAGTTTCATAACGTTGTAAATCTAGATGAACAAAAGGGATGCCTGTAAAATTCGATTGTTGGCATCAGCAATCAAGCTTTCATAGACTCAAGGACTAAGATTATGATGTTTTGCAAATCAGAAATGTCCATCGATGTTTACAACCTAGAAAAAATATCACTACATGGAGAGACATCTTCAGAGAAGATGATTGATTTTGATTTCGTTGAACATTAAGTTCAATCATAGATTATCAATGAAAAAAAAACACCAACAGATCATTAATGTGTGGGGCCTGCAAAAAGTCTTTGGTTCTCAACGATTTTCTGTTCTACAACTAATTTCGGCTAATGTTCCCAAATGATCTCCTATACCCCTACCAGATAGTTCTAGGTTAAATCGTAGTTATGAAAGGATTTTAATGTTCCAAAGCGTTAGGAATGGTACCGAACAACTTGATGTACTAGAGGTCGATAAGCATAAGCTTACATTAAAGTTAGAATAACCAACAAAATATATATCAAATAGGAAGTAACATCGTTAGAGGAGATTTCGAGAAATTGATAATCGTGAATGTGAATCTGTAGGCTGCAAATCGATAGAGAGGGATAATCGGATACAATGGCAGCCATAAATGGAGAGAGAGAGAGAGAGAGAGATGATGATGCTGACGCACGTTTGAGGAAAAAGACGCGCGCGAAAGAAATCTGTGGGAGAAGAGTGTGTAATGTGGGTCATTAGGTTTTCTTTTCTTATTTAAAAAAAAAACTACTATTATTTAGTAAATAAATTTAAAAATACCATTAATTGGTAAATACTTTTTGAAAGTATGATCTTTTGGTAAAAAAACTCCATAAAACAACAAATTATTTTGTTAGACTTGTAATTGAGGTGATAGAGTTACAAATAATATATATATATATATATATATATATATATATATATATATATATATATATAGATTGATGGATCAGTTACTAGTTTGATGGATATATTTATATTCAAGACAAAACTTCAAAAATGGTCCTTGTGGTTTTCGAAAATATCAAGTTTAGTCCCTAAGTTTAAAAAACCTCACAGATGGTCCCTGTGGTTTCAAAACTTTTAACAAATGGTCCTTTTCGCTAACTTCGTTACCTTTTGACCGCTAAGTGAAGGACATTTCTGTCATTTCACAACCACAGGGACCATTTATGAAGTTTTGCCTTAATTTTTTAAAAAAAAGAAAAATAAATATAATTATTTAATATTAAAGGGCCCACCCTCTCTCTCTCTCTCTCTCTCTCTCTCTCTCTCTCTCTCAGAAGAAACCCAATCGTCGAGAACTTAGGTACTGTTCTCCGAAAGGTAAAACTTATATCTCCCTCCGAACAGCCTGTGGATCTCTCATTCATCATCAAGATCATCACGATCTTGACGTGAGTAGTTCCATAATCGAAGAAGGTACAAAACAGGATACGAAATTGGTGAATAGCGATGAGTCAGTGATCAGCAATAGTCGACCCAAGAAAAGGATTCGGATAGAAGATGTTAAAAGTTCGTATTTTCGTCAACAGAGTGAAGAATCGGTTGGGAACAGTAATGATTCGGGTATTGTTGACGATGATGAAAAGAAAGAGGGTATTCTGAGAAATCGTCCAGGAAAAGCTCTTCGTGAGATTAAGAAATTGAAGGAATCCGGGAAGAAAAGAAAAGAGTTTAAACCCAAGAAACGAATACGAAAGGTGAAACCTTCTTCTGTGAGCCGCAGGTGCCTTCTTTCTTCCCTAATCCAAAGAAAAATTGTGTTAAGTGGTTCAAGAGTCGCTTATCTTAACAGACTAGATGATCATATTATGGCATCCGGGCGTATATATGAGAAGGGAATTCAGTGTGATTGTTGCAATATGTTTTTTCTGCTAAGCAAATTCGAGTCTCATGCTGGAAGTACATATCGTAGACCATCAGCCAGGATATTTCTAGATGATGGGAGGTCTCTATTGGATTGTCAAACACAGTTAAACCTAGAAACCGAAGTTGATACAGTCACTAAATCTACAAAATCATCTGATCATGCGATATCTGGCCAAGATGAGTTTTGTTCTTTTTGCAACGATGGTGGTGATTTATTGTTATGTGATTCTTGTACTTCTTCTTATCATTCATCTTTCATTGGATTGAATGGAGTTTCTGATTCTGAGTACTGGTTCTGCCCATCTTGCTGTTGTGGGATTTGTCTTCAAGGTCATGATCATGACCGAATTACGTGTGAACAATGTGAGCGCCATTTCCACATTGATTGCCTGAAAAAAGAAGGGCTTTCAATGTCTTCTGATGGTAATAAAACGTTCTGTTCTAAAAAATGTGAAGGAATATCTTCCGGCCTAATGGGGATTTCTGGCATATCGATTCCATTAACAACGAACAACCTGAGTTGGAGTTTACTGAAGATGGTGAGTGATGATAACAACATAAAGGAAGAATATACAGAAACTTATAGCAAACTAAACTTGGCATTAGAAGTGATGAATGAGTGTTTCGAACCTGTACAGCATCCGTGGTCCAATAATATTAAAAAATTAAGGCAAAACTTCATAAATGGTCCCTGTGGTTGTGAAATGACTGAAATGCCCTTCACTTAACGGCCAAAAGCTAACGGAGTTAGCGAAAAGGACCATTTGTTAAAAGTTTTGAAACCACAAGGACCATCTGTGAGGTTTTTTGAACTTAGGGACTAAACTTGATATTTTTGAAAACCACAAGGACCATTTTTGAAGTTTTGTCTATATTCAATTTATGAGAAAAAAAGACGCCTAAAAGACGCATATAAAATCTATTTATCCTTTTATATTTTTGTAAATTTTATATAAGGATAAAAGTAAAAATGGATGTATCACTTATCGTCATCTTACATTGCAGATCGGATTCACAAAAACTCTTTGTGTATTCGTTTTTCGATCCATTCCATCTACAACCCATCGAGGTTCTTGAAACCCTAGAACGTAGCAACTATGGTGAAGAAGTATAAGATTCGATATCTTGGTCGTATATAGGATGTCATAAATTATGTCATGAATGTCGATGACAAGAGAATCGAGGTGATGGTGACCCATGACGCATTGGCGGCCGAAAAGTGGATAAGAACGACAGAGCAGTTAAATCAAGTTCGTCTGAAAAAGACTAGTTGTCGGCATCAATTTTCAATGGGCTCGGCATCCTATCACCAACAAGAAGATTTATATCTCTGTATATATTTGGCCTACTCAACCAAGGCCACGACTCGTAACGTTTGATTGAACCTACACTTTCTCTTCTACGAAAATATTGAGTCCATAACAATGCAACTTGAAAAATAGTTGAGAAACCTTTCCTTAGGAGACTCCTCGATCCATGATTATTGTGAAAGGGTGAAAAAACTAGTGGACCTGTTGGAGGGTCTTGGTGCAAAATTCAGAGACAGGAATATTGTACTTCACGCTTTGAACGGTCTCCCTGACAAATTCGATAGTGTCACCAGAATCATTTGCTTCACCAAAACCTTCCCCACATGTTTGGAGATGAGATCTATGCTTTCGGTTGAAGAAACGAGGCTCAACAACCCTCATGTCACAACCCCTTCACACAAACACCACTCCTACAAACCATTGTTTCTCCATCTTAGCGTTGTCGCAAACCCCTTTTCTAATCACAAACAGCAACAACGTTTCTTATTGGGGGAACAACAACAATCGTTGAGGAGGTGGTTTCCAAAACCACCAGCACCCTCGTCAACCTCCATTTTCGTCTGCTGGCACGCCAAGACCATATAATTGGTTTTATTTCACCCCACGAGCGTTAATTAATGCGTTACAATGGACTCACCGAATGACTACACCAACCCAACCCAACCCACTTGGGCTCACACTAAGCCTCACAACCATCTGACCCATCAGAACTATCAACAAATGGGCATGCCCATTTCTTCCAGCCAAGGTATCCTTGGTACCAAGCCTACTATGACCAATTTCACCACAGTATCAACAACTCCTCAGGCCCAATTGCAGGCTCCAGGCATGGATCAGTCCCCATGGGCATTTCTCGGTTCTGATTAGCCCACGTTCCTTCCCATTTTATTCAATACCATGTCACTAAATGACCCGGGACATGCCAGTTGCTTCATGGAGACCGGGGCAACGGACCACGTTCACACGAATGCATGTATAGTTACTTCCACCAGTACTACTCATTATCCTCGATCTATTTATGTCGGTAACGGTTCTACAATACCTGTTATGAAATCGGGACACTCTTATTTTCTAATTCCAAATATTTATTTCCATCTCCATTTACAAAACATCCTTATTACACCCAATATTATTAAAAATCTCATCTCTTTCCGTAAATTTATCACTACTAATACCTGTTCTATTGAGTTTGATGCTTATAATTGTACCATTCTTGATTATCCGACACGACGTCCTCTAATCTGTTGTGATAGCTCCGGGCCTCTCTATCCATTCACAAGATCCATAATCATGCGTTTTTTCATTTCTCCCACTACTTGGCATCAAAGAATCGGTCACCCCTGTGATCAAGTCTTGAAGCATTTATCTTCTAGTAGTTCTATTTCTTGTCATTTTTCTAAAAATAAGGTAACTTGCCATGCGTTTCATCATAGTAAGCACACTAGATTACCTTTTTATTTGTCTGATTCTCATGTTTCCACACCTCTTGAGATTATACATTCTCACTTGTGGACATCTGTTATTTCTAGTAATGCTGGTTTACATTATTTTATTTTGTTTCTTGATCATTTTACCCACTACTTATGGGTCTACCTGCTAAAACAAAAATCATAATCTTTCTCTAAATTCTTAGATTTTTCCAACACCATAACAACTCAATTAAGAGGTAACATCAAACAATTCAAATGTGATAACCCGGGGGGGGGGGGGGGGGAGATACAACAACAAACATTTCCATAATCACTTTGCCACATACGGGATCACTTTCCAGTTATCATGTCCTCACCCTTCTCAACAAAAGAGTCAATCTGGTGTATGATTCGCAGAATTAATAACATGATGCACACTCTTATTTTCTTATTCTTATGTACCCCCCCCCCCCACACACACGTACACATTTTATCCCGAAGCTCTTAACATGGTAGCTCATTTACTTAACCTCCTACTATCTGCCTCCATCTCTAATGGCACGCCACACTACCGACTCTCCCACTATCATCCTACATACAACCATCTTCGTGCGTTTGGTTGCCTAGGTTTCCCACGTCTTCATACCACTCATAAACTACAACCTTGCTCTATTTCTTATATTGTCCTAGGCTATCTTGCATATCATCGGGGTTTTCGATGCTTTGATCTGTCTACACGTAAGTCATTATCACTCGTTATGTCACTTTTGATGAGAGTGTCCTTCCCTACGGATCAGTCACCCTCATCGACCCTTCCTCTTATGATTTACTCTATGATTCCAACATCTCTCCTAATCTTAGACACATCCTCTCTCCCACCACTCACTCTCCTAATCCCACCCCCACCTTCAGACCCTCCTACTCCTCCCCATGAGCCAGCGCTCCCCTCTTCGTGAGCCCCCACCTCCACCCACCTATCACATGTACACCCTACATAAAAGTGGAATTATGAAACCCATCCAATGTCTCAATGTTCAAACTTCCTTTGTCCCGAGGTCACATACCTAGGATTTGAACGATTCAAACTGACATAAATCCATGAATGAGGAATATAATGCACTTATTAATAATGATACTTGGGTTCTTGTTCCTCGACTACCGGGGGAGTATGTGGTTCGATCTATGTGGTTATTTAAGAAGAAGTTTAATGTTGATGGTGCTCTCTCGTGCTACGAAGTGTGTTTCATTGCAAATGGGTTTAAGCAACAGTAGGGTATTGATCTTGATGAGACTTTTAGTATGGTTGTCAAACCGGCCACGATACAGGTCGTTCTCAGTTTGGCCATCTCTCGACACTATACCATTCATTAGCTTGATGTGAAGAATGCCTTTCTTCATGGTCATTTTCAAGAGGCTATTTATATCCATCAGCCACCAGGATTTTATGACTCCTAGAACCCAGATTATGTACGTCATCTACAATGGTCTATATATGGTCTGAAATAGGCCACTAGGGCATGGTATCAACCGTTTTATCAACATGCTTTTCTCATGGGTTTTCAGCATAGTCTCACTGATTCATCACTTTTTACCTATCATCATGGATTGGATATTGAATATCTTCTTCTATATGTTTATGACACAGTTCTAACTGCTTCTTCTACGAGTCTCCTTCACTCCATTATTGCTCAGCTCAGCAAAGAGTTTTCCATGACTGATATTATAGCTCTCAATTATTTATTGGGGATATTTGTCACTCGCCCTTCTCACGGTCTCTTTCTCACTAAGAGAAAATATGCTACAGAGATCCTTCATCGGGCTAATATGCTTTAGTGTAATCCATCTCGTACACCTGCCAAGACTACTCATAAGTTGGATTCCACTAGATCTTCTGTCGCGGATCCATCTATCTATCGTAGTCTTTTCGGTGCCCTTCAGTATCTCACTTTCGTTTGACCAAACATTGATTTTACGGCACATCACATTTGTCTATGTATGTAGGACCTACAGGAGCCACAACTTCATGCGCTTATGCGTATCTTGCAATACGTTCATGGCACGTTAAACCATGTTATTACATATTCAAGTTTCCCCTACGTATGTTCTACTCGCTTATTCTGATGCTGACTGGGGGGATGCCTCGTCTCTCTCTGCTCCACTTTCGGATATTGTGTTTTTCTTGGAGATAATTTGATATCCTGGTCTTCTAAGCGGTGTGACGTTATTTCTCAGTCAAGTGTCGAGTGTTTCGTCGACTAAGTTAGGATAACTTTAATGATGTATATGTACTAACGACTCAAGGAAGCAACAGATTTGATAAGGAACACTTTAAAGTAAGAAAGAAGGCTTCTATTATAGAATTGGAATTCTTTACAAGTGAACTTGTCGATAGGTTATTACAAATGACTCTACCCCTATTTATAGGGTTCTAACCTCTCCTCAAAGGAAGGATCTAGATCCCGATCTTTCTTAACTAATCTAGAATCTTCTAACTATATATAGGGAATTTACAAGACTCTAGAATATTCTATACTAGTGTACGATATCCTAGAGATTTGTGTGACGTTCTAGCATTATCCAAATTGTCCCTTCATGACCTATCATGTTCTAGGTCGTTCCAAAGTCCTCTGAATTATTCACGCTTTGTCTAGTGTCTTCTAGATCATTCCTGATCACTTCATATTTCTTCGGGGACTTCCATAATTTTCTAGAGTCTTCCAGGGTCTCATAGTGTGTTTTTGATCTCTTCAGAGATGTATTCGACATTCTTGATCGTTCCAGGATTTTCTAGACGATCTTGGAAACTTCTGGAAACTTGGTATGTGACATTTGTGTTGGTAAAAGATGCCTCATATATCAAATCCATAGGGGTACTCATAATCTATTTTCTGAAGTAATGAAGTGTTTCATTGAAAACTATGATTATACATTAATGGGTATTACGATTGAGAAAGGAAAGAGTAGTTGTTGGGTACAAAGTTCTTCATTAGATGACTAGTGAAGGCTTGACTTGAGAAAACCCACTTGCACATGTTGGATTGGAGCCTTGTGACATGAGAGAGAGAGAGAGAGAGAGACAAATAGAGAGAGAGACTTGTTAGCACCTCTATACATAGTGGGTTGCATACCACTAGTAGAGTGTGCTTGAGAGATGTAGTTCATTGTGATTAGTGATTGAGATATTTATGTAGAACTAAATCTAGATCCCTTTTTGTAACTCATTACTATGCTCGAATACATCTTTTAGCACCTAAATCACCATGTTCATTGTGTTCTTACAATTCCGCATGTCAAATCAAAGTGTTCTTGTCACTACATTTGGTATCAGAACGTGTCTTTGAAGATCGAAGTGATTTTTGAAGAAACGGTTCTCGATTTGGCAACATTCAACACAATTTGAACGATTTATGGTGAGTCTCTCGATAATCTCTCGAAATCTGTCAGTATCATATTTTTGAACATTTTAATTCCATTAGATCTATTTGATTTCAATTCTAAATTTGTTGATCCAATATATTTTAATCGATTGATCTGGCCAAAACATTGATCCATATTTTTTTTAGTCAAATTCTTGATCCGTATTCAATTCGTCAAATTGCCCAATATCACTTTTAGTTCATTACTATTCATTGAATCAAATTTGAATCCCAATCTTTGCGATTCGTTACTATTCACTATCCAATTTGAATGCTCAATCCAGTTGATTGTTCAGTTTATCCTTAACTCAAAATCAACATGAACGTTTATATTTATTCTTGTTTCTTATGTCAAATTGAGTCAAGGCATCACAAATTTTGTTTATCCTTTTGTCTCTCAATTCTTGGTTCATACTACCTTCGCTTTATATTTCCTTAATTGTGCAATCAATCCAATTCTCTATTTATGATTCTCGATTTATGATTCATCGAAATATTCTTCATTTTTATCACGATCTGATTGAATCAATTGTATTGATTGTTGAAATGAATCAAGATCTTAATGGCTAAATCGACTTGGTGAACTGGTTTAGAAATTATTATCGATTTAATGATTTCATCCAACAAATATAAAGAATGATTAGTTCTGTTTTGGATGAAATTGATTTCAAATTTTTGGAGATAACAATTTTTGGTTCTTGATGCAAACAATTCTTGAAGTCAACTGAAATTTGTGTTTGTGGAATATCCTTGAAATTCAAGGTTGTCGAAGCTCTATGTAACGATTACTGAAATGTTGTATTGATTGAAAGTCAAAATGGGATGTTTTGATGAATTTCATTCAAATTGAAATTAGTACGTTGAGGGTTGTAAGAACAGGAAGAATTGAATCAAAAGAATGGTTTCGATAATCGTAGACAGATGGATGGTCAAAGAAATCAGGTCAAAGTTGATGTTCCAAAGAATTGAAATCGGTTGTTTTAGAATGAAATTTTTTGAACAATACGACATATCGAAGCCTTTTTTTGCCACAAAAACATGAATATCGAAGGGGTTATGATCAAGAATTGTAGTGGACTCGAAGTCTATGAATCTATTATAGTTGTTTCTATGAAGTACAGGAAGGCAATGAATTAGATTTAGATGACCAAAAGCATAAGCTTGAATGAAATTCGATTTGGCTGAAGTGGTCAAAGCTTTAAGAAAGAAAGTCAAAATCGGCACGTGTGAATCGAAACAGAAAGAAGCCATGAAGGTGAATGGTTGAAAATTCGATGTTAAATGGGGATTATAGTGTCGAAAGTCGTTTTTTATATAAAAAAGGAAAAAATATCAAAGCTTTTTGAGTATCGAATCCTTGAACATGTTTTATTGGTGCTTTGACAGTGAATAGGATTTTGATATTGAAATGGTTGGGTTGGGAGTGATGAATATTGATTTTAAGTGGTCGATATGCGAATGTTCGGAAATTCGACTGTTGTTCTAAATGGGTTTTTGATTTTCGATGGGAAATTGGTTTTGAAAGGCTTTGAGGTCGAAATTTTTGATAAAGCCTATTAACGAAAATTGAAGATTATAGTCGAAATAAAGGGTTTATAGTCGAAAATTGGTTTGCAAAGGCTTGGGAACGAACGTTTACAGGCTTAAGAGTCGAAACTGGTTATTTATTTCGAGTCGAAAGTGTGGTTTCGACTATTGTGCTTTCGTTCTATCTTGTAGCTGGAACAAATCGGGGAAGATGATAACCAATATTTCAAAATTGGTCCCTGAAGTTTCAGTAAAATGCCTATTTTTACCCAGAAATTACAATCTTATCAAATATTGAAGATTTTTTTTAGGGATTTTCAAAAAATTGGTAATTTTTGCAAGAATTTTTCAACAATATTAACGAGTTTGTTAATTTTCGAGTCAAAGGCGGTCCGGGAAGTGAAGAATTCAAAAATTGTCATATTTTTTGGATTTTCCGGATTTGTGTGAAACATTTATGCCATCTGTCAAGGGGGAGGATTGTATTGCATATTCCACATTGAGCGCTTTCACATTCCCATTTGGATTTTATAATCATATTTCAATTATAAAAAGGAGAAAGATTTTAATATGGGAATTCAAAGTCGGAAGTTTTGGACTTTTCATATTAGGCGAATTAGAATATCGATGTGACCTTAAGGGGGAGTAGATCAAGAAGTGATTCAATTTGGAAATTTTGAAGTGGTTTTGGTTTTTCCCGGTTCATGAAGGGTTTGGACATAATGAAGATTTTTGGGGTGTGTTTTTATGCTCAAAGTTGGGTAATTGATTTGTGGAGATTTGGATACTCCAACTTAACTTTTGATGCTCGGATTGTAATGTCTCACGCTCTAGAACCCGGATTGGAAAATCATTGAAGACTTGAAGATTTAATGCTAATTTCTACATTTGTCACGCTTTAGGATTCGTTCGTTAAGTTGCTCTTTTTGGAGATTGAAGCTGAGCCATCCATTCCTTACTTTAAGGAGGGAATGTTGGGTACAAAGTTCTTCATTAGATGACTAGTGAAGACTTGGCTTGAGAAGACCCACTTTCACATGTGAGGTTGGAGCCTTGTGATATGAGTGAGTATGAGAGAGAGAGAGAGAGAGAGAAAGAGACTTGTTAGCACCTCTATATATAGTGGGTTTTATACCATTAGTAGAGTGTGCTTGAGAGATGTAGTGTATTTTGATTAGTAATTGAGATATTTATGTAGAACTAGATCTTGATCCCTTTTTATAACTCATTACTATGATCGGATACATCTTTTAGCACTCAAATCACCATGTTCATTGTGTTCTTACAATTCCGCATGTCAAATCTAAGTGTTCTTGTCACTACAGTAGTCTAGTTGAGGATCATGCTTTAGGTATGAAGAACATGGTGGGAATCTGTGAATTGGCGTCCATTGAGTTGGATAAGCCTAGCCTTGCGAAGGTTAGGATAATGAAGATGGTTGAAGTAGTTCTTGGCAAAGAGTTTGAGAACGACAAACTGAAAGAGGGTAGAACTAATTGGGATAAACCAAACCTAACCGAAGAACAAGTCCTATATGTAGTTAATGGCGACTATCTCTCTTTCGAGATAGGTTGGAATTTGTTGATTTGGTATGACAATTAGTAATATGGTCATAGGAATTAGGGACATTGTTTAGGTTTGTGTATTGATATGATAGATGTTGTAGTATGTGTGTTGATCCATGTGATATAAATTTTGTCAAAATCGATATATTGAGAGTTCGGTGTGTTTCGTGTTATTTGATATTTTATGTTCTTTAATCTCTTAATCAATCATCTACAATAATATTAAAAAGGCAATATCATGTCATGCATGCAAAAATAACTAGATTGCATAATTAAGGGAGAATTTCATATATGTCATTGCTAAACATGTAAATATTGTATTTGTCCGACCTAAACTCTAAATATTGTATTTGTCATTTTTAATGTTTTTTAATATCATATATAGCCAAAAAAATTTTTTTTTTAATTATTTGTAACATTTAATAGTTCTTTTTTTTATATTCTTAAATCACTATAATTAAAAGGAAAAAATGGATGGGTGGACCATAATGCCCTTTAATCTTAAATCCCTTTAGACTAACTTCTTAAATCCCTTTTTACTAACAGGATGCATTGGTCGTAATTCTCCCCACCCCCAAATCCCCAATACCTTGTGTACCGCTGTCGATCGGCCAGGAACCTATATCCGCCTCCCACTAAACCCGACAAGATGATGGTTTCAACGGAATTCTGCCTTTGACGACCCCTGAGGAGCGACATCTCCGGCAAGGTCGAAGCCTTGTTGGGGTTTTCCGTCAGCATTATCGGCACCATCTTCTAGGAACAATTTCCAAAAAGGAAAAAATGTAAATTTCAAATTTCTATGGAATTGAATACCCAAATTCTTAAACTTTCTGCATAATTGAATTGAAAGTTGATGATTCTGAGAACACAATTCTCAATGGAGTTTTAATTCTGGTCAAAGATCGATTTTAATGTCTCTGGTGTATGCTTGCATCCTAATTCTTTTAAAATTTCTTATGTATGATATTTGTACTATTATATCTTTATAGGTTGGAGTTGATATCAAGAGAAATCCATGAGATGCATTAAATTTACAGGTCTTTTTTCGTGAGGAAGATAATGGTGGTCTAATTCAATTGGAGTTGATAATCAAGAGACATCCTTTTAGAGGGAAAGTCATATACACTATGATCTCTCTTTTCATATTCTTGGTGTGCACTCAGCTTCCTCTCTATGTCATCCATTCAACAGCCAGTGCATATCCTTTTTATTGGATGCATGTTATTCCCCCTTCCAACTATGGGACTGTCATGGAGTTGGGTATCACTCCCATTATAACTTCTGGACTTGTTATGTAGCTATTGGCTGGCTCAAATATTACTGAAGTGGACAACAATGTTCGTGAGGATCGTGCACTGTACCAACAGATTGATTTTTGGGAAATAGGATTATGGTTGGAAATAGGATTAGGGTTGAATCGTATACCTGATGCGTGCGTGATGCTTGTGAGTGCGACAATATATGCGATTAAGAGGCTGCTATTGGAATGAAGTATTAACAGACTGCAAAAAACGTGAATATGGAAGCAGCGATCGTAGTAATCTGACGTGAACGTGTGTTGTATTGGAATTTAGAACCAAGTGTCCATCCATTTTTTCTTTTAATTATAATGATTTAAGAATATAAAAAAAAAAATTATTGAATTTAAAAGTAATAAAAAAATAGATTTTGGTATATATGATATTAAAAAACATTAAAAATAACAAATACGGCATAAATACAATATTTACATGTTTAGCAAAAATATATATAAATTTCTCCCCATAATTAATTAACTTTGTCTACAAAATATAAATAAATATTCCTGAATAAATAATCTATCCATTGGGTATTGTACACAAATTTCATTAAGACCCTAACAAATCATATATACTGAAGTGGTATATTATATACGTATCATATTAGCGTTATTTAATTGGAAAATGCTCACCGCTTTTTTAAGAACTCGTGTTTTGAGAAAATATATTTTCTTTTTTTAAGATTTCCATAAAAATTGTCTTAGAATTTTTCTATCAAAATTCTTTTCAGTCCATTCAATATTTGTCAAACTTTTCCGTTCAAAAACAAAAAGAAAGAAACTATAAAACTCTCGGTTCATATTATATATACTAGGTTTAAACCCGACGGTTGATAAAGTAAATAAACATAGGTTTTAAAAATACAAAAGTAATTTCATTTGTCCAATAAAATAAGATTTCATTTGTCCAATTAAATTTGATTAATGTTGGCATGGTTAAGTAATAAGTATGAAAAAACAATATATACTTAAGTACTATAGTAAACTAAAAAATTCTTAATTTGTGTCCACTTTAGATATGCATAAATCATAGTTAATAAAGAAGAACATTATTAATAATTTAAAATTGCAATAACTAATCAAATATTTGAAAAAAAATATTAATTTACAAAAATAGAAGTGTTGTTAGTAAGTTTATAAATTTGTTTTACAATAAATACATAACCCATTATTAAAATTCAATTTAAGTTTTGTAAGATGAGTTATTTGATAAAATCATGAGTTTGTATGAAAAAATTGGTTGGGTCAACAATAACATTAAACTCAATCATGTCTCACATTCTCATATATGAATCCCTAAAACGCCCTTGGCCCAAACCATTTACAATCGATTCCAACATTAGGTTTCTTAAATAAATGCTTTATAAGTTTCTAAAGGTTGTTTTCATATTATAACCACAAAATCATCATCATGAACAACCCTTAAAATCTTGGAACCTTTTTCTGATATTTGTATAAACGTTTTTCCTTTTTCATCATTTCTTTTGGTTATAATAGATACAAAGTGTGGAAAAAAAAACACAAATGTCTCATCTAAACCAAAAAAATATTAAAATGGCCTCTAATTATCAAATTTATAATTAAATTTCGTAACATAAAGAATCTGTAAAAAAAATGTTAAAAGTGTCTTTAAATTTTGAAATTTATAATTATTTTACCAATGTTTAGAGTAGTAATATGAAAATTAGGTGGTGAGTTGAAACTAAAATTTATACAATATATACTTTAAAACATAAACCATGAGTTCAAGACCCTTTAGTAAATTGAAAAATATTTACTAATTTTTTTATTGGAATGATGAAAATGCCAAGCACTAACATGAAACTTGCACATCTTTAGAAGGAATTTATATACCTTTAAAAACAATTTCTTTTGTATAATAATAGATAAATAGTAAAAATAGTTCCAATTGTAAATACTAATTTTCCTTTTATTACATCCACATCAATCATGTGCTAGAGACATACTGAAGTTTACATCAAAATAATTTAAATAGAACATTTTTTCGATAAAAATAATTGCAAAACACAATAAATCTTAAAGGCATTTAATCCTACAGCTAAACGAGAACTCAAGTTTGATTATATGTTTTTCCATGAGCATAAAACTATTGATCCTAACTGTTTCCTTGTGAATGATATATGATATTGATAATTGCTATTAGGTTTAACATAAAAGGGTTAATTGCAAGACTTAGCAACGTACTTTCATAACTCCATACATTTTTTTCTATTATGTCATAATCTATAGTTGACCATATTTTTCATAGGATTTAAAGCGTATTTGCTGCAACTTGATATTTTAGTATTTTACAGCATACTTTAGCACATGCTTAAGAGGTTAAAAGTTGCATCACATCTTCCTTACCAAACATCTTTCATAAATACATCCATTATGATTCCATGGAAAAAGATGGCATCTCACATTAAAATATAACCATTAGTAAAAAAAAGTGTGTTACCAATGTTACACATACTTCAGCTAGACCAGGCTCAACTACAACATGCAAACCATGGCTGCTATGTGCTTTACTTCAATCTGTAGAAAACTAAACTTTTTAAGAAATAAAGTGTTTAGTGATGTACAGAAAGGCTCATAAGACCATATATGGTTCTTAAAACAAATATATCTTGTAGATAAACAACATGACTTCAATATATATATATATATATATATATATATATATATATATATATATATATATATATATATATATATATATATATATATATATATATATATATATATATATATAGGGGCGGACGCAGGATTTCACAGTAGGGGTTGCGCGGGAAAGTTAGGGGTTGTACAATAATAGAAAAAATAAAAATTTTGAAAATTTTTGAAAATTTTTCCACTATGCCCGGAAAAATTAGGGGTTGCCGGTGCCACCGTGGACCACCCCTAAATCCGCCCCTGTGTATATATATATATATATATATATATATATATATATATATATATATATATATATATATATATATATATATATATATATATTCAAGTATTTTAATTGTGGTATTTAACTAACACAATTAAAGCTATTCAGACATTGCAAAACACTAACTATTACTTTAAATAAGGTGTAAAGTCCATAGGTCTAGTAATATATAATCTCTATATTCCAAACCCTTTAACTCTTAAAGGAAACCTCTACACAACCTGTGAAACAAAAGGGGGAAAATGTGATTTCACTGAAAAATATTTATTATTTTCCATGTTTTTTTGGAAAAATATTTATTATTTTCCATGTTTTTTTGGAAAAAGAACCCAGACGTCATAATCAACTCAATATGCACCTTGATAATTTTGTTTATTTCATTATTTCCACCACCACCACTTTTGTCTCTTGTAAACACAAATCAACTAAATCAAAAAGAGCCCTGATGAACTCTAAAATACATAGAAAAATAAGAATATATTAGTTAACAATACATTTAAATAACATCAAATCCTTTACATACCTACAACAGTTATGTAACGCCTGGTTCCTGCTATGGATTTAATTTATTAAATTATTCAATTTATAAGTGCAACTCGACGAGTTGGAATCCCCAAACTCGTCGAGTAGAGATTAAGGGCCACATAATTTAAGAAACCTACTCGGCGATTTGGGAGGCCTCAACTCGATGAGTAGGCTGGCAGGGATGAAACCCTAATTTCTGGGGTTTGCACCCTATTTAAGCACCTTAAACCTTTCATGTTGGCCTCATTTCCAGCCTCCAAGGTCCAAACCCTAAATCTCGAAACCATAATGGTATTGTGAGTGTTTGTGAGCTATTCTAAGTGTTTTAGTGTGTGCATTGAAGCCATTAGAAGAAGGAAAAGCTTGAGGACACAAGAAGGAGGTTTAGATCCAGAAGTTGAGCTTCATTTCTGATTCATCTGAGGTATAAAGCTTCAACCTTGTCCATGATATGCTTAGATCTAGTATTAGGATGTTTTGATTCATGTTTTGGTCCAAGTAATTTCATGGTTGGGATTTGGACGCCCCATCTTGGCAACCCTTCAGATCTAGGGTCTTGAGGGGACTTCATGGCATAAAGTTGCCAATTTTATGCCCATGGAAGTCCCATGCAACCTTTAGACCATCATTTTGGCCTTTTGAAGCTTTTATGGCCATGCATGTGGATAAAGGTTAAGGATTTACGTGATCCTTTAGTCCCTAGAGTCCAGATCTATGACCTTATGGTCTATCTCGAAGTTTTGAAGGCTTTTGAAATAGGATCTAAACCATTTTGGGTTAGGGTTTGAGTTTTTGCCTTATGGAGAGGTTCTTAACGGGTAAAGTTGGAAACTTTACCCTTCTAGACGTATTTCCAGCTTAGATCCAGAAGATAGGGCCCTGGTTTGAAGAATGGTGACTTAATGCATTAAGAAAGGCTGAATGACTGAAGAACTCGACGAGTTCATAGAGGAACTTGACGAGTTGGGTTGAAATGTCCCAATTCTGTAAAAGGGAAGAACTCAGCGAGTTGAAGGAAAACTCGACGAGTTGGATCGTGATTTCACGATTCTGTGATTCATGGGAACTCGACGAGTTGAAGGGAAAACTCGACGAGTTGAGTCAACTTGGAGTGTTGACTTTGACTTTGACTTGACCTTGACGTTGACCATGGTTGACCCTAAAGGGGTTATGAGTATAAATAGTATCTAAGGGGGTTGTTTTGATTCAGGGAGTGTATAGAGCTGATTCCGGGACTGAGACATTTCAGCTATCATTCGACATTGGAGGTAAGTTTTCCTCCTATATGAACGGGTCGAAGACACCAATGCTGGCTCGTATATGTATGCTAGTATGTTCTGGGCTAAGGTCCGATGTCGGGCAGCGCCCGATGTAGGTTTATATGTTTCCGGATTTCGATCCGATGTCGGGCGGTGCCCGAGGAATGTTTGTATGCTTGATGTCTTCGTGATTCTGGTATGTGTCTGTTTTGTATGTTTCCGGATTGCGGTCCGATGCCGGGCAATGCCCGAGGAATGTTTGTATGCTTCCAGATTTCTTTCTGATGTCGGGCGGGGCCTGAGGAATGTTTATATGTTTATGTTATGTGATTATTTATGTGTATTTGTTGATATGTTCAAATGTATACCGAGCTTTGATCGATGTCGGGCGGGGCCCGATGCCGAACTCTGTCCGATGTCGGGCGGGGCCCGATGTCGGACTGTATCCGATGTTGGGCAGGGCCCGATGAAGGGGCGGGGCCCACTTTATGTTTATATGTGATTATGTGATTGTATGATTATGTGTATGGTATGTGGTAGTTTGGGGAGACTCACTAAGCTTCGTGCTTACAATTTTCAGTTTTGGTTTCAGGTACTTCCGGTAGAAAAGGGAAGAGCTCGGGATGACTGCATTGCACACACCACAATGTTTTAGCATGGGATGTTTAGTATGATATATATATATATATATATATATATATATATATATATATATATATATATATATATATATATATATAGTCATATGTTTTTATATAGATTATGATGTTTTGAGATACTATAACTTATGTTTTGACGAGAGGTTTTGATAACTATGATTTTATTTAATAATTAAAAATGAAATTTTTGGACATGATTTTTGGGATGTTTCAAGTTGGTATCAGAGCCTTGGTTTGAGGGATTCGGACACACTCTCGGGTGTGTCTGAACTCAAACTAAGGACTTGGTATGAAATTTTTTCAAAAGAAAAACATTTTTATAAAAAGGATTTTGAAAAGAGAAAAGGGTGTGGTGCATGCAATCAGCCGAGCTCAAGTAAGTTCTCCCAAATTACCCATACACGTTTATGTTATGATATGAATTGTGAATTTGTGAACTGCATGCTAGGTTAGGGCTAAGGATCTAGGAAGGATACCTTGTATGCCTACTGTATGAGCTTAGTGAACTGCATGCTAGTACTGATTAGTCAATGATATGATGGTTTGATTAGGATATGCTTGGTTTTGTTTACTCAATGCCCGAATGTTGCTTGCTTTGTGCTTTTAGGAGTTCTAGTTATCTTTAACTAACTAGTAAACGAATATGTTAAGTTACATATTATGAGGACTAAATAATTTAAGAAGGTTAGGTTTAGCCTTATTTCGCAGCTCTTGTTTGAGTCTAACCGTTGTAGGGAGAGATCTTTCATGCGAAGAATTATCTAGTCTTAGTAAAATGTAATGGTATTCGCGAGCTAGTTAGGGAAAGTTAGCAGGGACTTCTTATGCAGTTGATGGCGGAGAGTGGGTCGGAGATTACCCTAGGGCAAGCCTAGGATGAGATTAGCGCGGAAAGCAGTAGTAGTGAAAGGGACTTGGTGGAGTCAAGGCAATTCTTGAGGAAAGTACGGAGAACTACTCGGTCGGATGAACTGCTTGCCTAGCAGCTCCTGCAGCTGAGATGACAGCTCATGCATCTATGGCGATGCCAAACGGTACGGCGCCTTGGCAATCGGGGTCGCACCTGGCACGAGGTCGATCCTGAACTCGACCTGCCTCTCAGGAAGCACACCGGGTAAATCCTTCGGAAATACATAGGAAAACTCCCTAACCACCAGGACCTCTGAAACTGAAACCTGATCTCCAAACCACGTATCCACCACATAAGCTAAATAACCCACACACCCGTGTTGAATATATTGTTGAGCTTTGGCTGTAGAATAAAACTCTGAACCCATCTTAGTTCCCTCTCTAAAAATAACCAGTTCTCCCTTACTTGGGGTTCGAACTACCACACGCTGGACCTCGCAATCGATCATAGCACCGAAATGGCTCAGCCAATTCATACCCACAATCACGCAGACATCCCCCATGGGGATAGGGATCAAGTCGATCGGGAAGGATACCCCAAAGATCTCCAGAATGCAACCCTGATACACTGAAGAAGCAGAAACCCCGTGTTCGTTGGCGATAGAAACTCGCAACGGACACTCCAACTCCCTTAAAGGCATAGCGAACTCCCTACTAAATGATCGAGAAACAAAGGACCGACTTGCACCCGAGTCAAAAAATACTAAAGCAGGCAAGGAATTCACTAAGAACGTACCTACCAAAGGTACAAATATATAAGCATAATACAAACATAATCAATAAACATACCAGTCACAACATCTGGTGCTGCTTTGGCCTCCTCGGCGGTAAGCTGGAAAGCGCGCCCTCAAGCCCTCGGGGGCTCCGCCCTTCCCTGACTCCCATCTGTGATCCTCAAGGTAGCCGGCGCTGGAGCCTGCGCCGGCCTAGCGCCAAGAGATGGGCAGTTGGCCTTCACATGGCCAACCTGGTCGCAAAGATAACAAATCCTGAAACTGACTGTTGGAGCCTGCTGGCGGCAATCCCTCGCCATGTGGCCCCGCTGGCCATAATTGTGGCACCCAGATGATGATCGACAAGCACCCTCATGCTCCTTGCCACATTTTCCACAAGTGCGACCCTTCTGCCCCCAGATCGGACATCAACAGTCTTAAACCTCTTTGGCGCAGGTCACACCTACGTCGGGGCCGGTCTCAACTCCCTCGTCTACAAATGAATCTCAATCTCACGCGGCCTGGCGGCCTCCTGTATCTCCAACAATGTACCATAGTGTTGAGTAGAAACAAACTGCATGATCTCCGTCTTGAGCATGCTTAAGTAACGGGTCATCTGAGCCTGCTCAGATGCAACAAACTTAGGGCAGAACATAACCCTCTCCGTGAACATCTTGGTGATCTTCATCACCGTCTCAGAACCCTGGCTCAACTCTAGATACTCATGAGCCAACCTCTCTCTCTCTCTCTCTCTCTCTCTCTCTCTCTCTCTCCACCAGCAACACATACCAGGAGCGGAACATCTCAGAAAACTGCTCCGAAGTCACAGAAGCACTCTGCTCAGCAGTATAGGAACTGGTAGCGAGCCTCCACCAATCCTTTGTTTCGGTCCTCAAAAGGTTTAGAGCACACCTGACCTTCCGGCCAGTAGGGCACAAACAAGTGAAGAAACATCCCTCCACATCAAATAGCCACCTCATGGTGATGATCGAATCCTGCACCCCATCAAAAGTCAGCGGCTTCGTCTTGTCGAAGTCCCGATAGTGAAAAGCCCGAACCGATCCAACCGTTGTAGCCGCAACAACTGCAGTGGCTGCAGCAGTCTCAGACAACGCATCATAATGCTCATCAAAGTACTCAACCATGGTGGTCTTGATAGACCCAAACATCTCTGGAAACTATGCTCGGAACCGAGCAACAACCTCCTCCTGCAGGATCTCCCTGATCCTCTCATCCAACGCAGCTGACTCACCCTGACGGACAGCTCCTGATCCCGATCCGGATCTTGCCTCAACTCGACGTGTAGTCACCATACTGAAAGTAAACCAGTAGGATACCAGATAACACACATATCATAAAGGGGAGCCAACTCCTAACAAAGCTCTAGGGATTGTGACTTCTCTGTTACGCGTACAGGTCCTGTGCTTTCAGTAGTACGGTCCCATACTACCTTCCACACCTACCCGTATTTGTCTCAGAGGATCATCACAACACTCTAACAATACTCACAAGCATAACCATACACTCAATCCTCACTCCCTAGAGGAAATGCTAAATATCTCAAAACTGGTCGGCTGACCCCGCACGACTCATCCATGAAACTTCCACCAACTCTACACCACTCGTGTATGCTAGCCATACATAACACTGGACCCTATAGACATTTGAATATCTGATCCTAACCTAAGCCCTTCATCAAACAAGAACAGGAAATAAGGCCAAACCAAACATTCTCATGCTATAAGATCTTAGTTATGTACAACCATGATATATACACTAAGCAACTACAGTAATTATGTCAATTCCATAAAAGAAAGGTCCTAGGCTGTCAGGCATCATATAATCAAGCAATTATATCATGCAATTCCTGAAGATCCCTAGCCTAACACTAGCATGTTGTTCTGACATATCACAATATCAATAAAAATATGGTATTTAGGGGTCTACTTATTGGCTCCTACTGATCGTACACACTGCATCCTCCTTGAATATTTTGAAAACCATTTAAAATCATTTTAAAATCTTTTTCCTTAGTTTGAGACTGGATTCACACGAGTGTTCCTCCAATTCACTCAGACCAAGACTCTGATACCAACTTGTAACATTCATAAAGTTCTCAAAAATTTGAAACTTTTAATTATACCCAAAACCATCATTGTTTACAAATTGCTTTTAAAATAAGTTCCACATCAGAGAAATCCCAAAACCGTGAAACAAAACATGAGGAGGTGCATGATCACGCCTTCGCCTTCCCGTGATCCTCTGAAGTACCTCAAACATAATCCAAAACTGTAAGCCCAAAGATTAGTAAGTTCCCCCAAAATACCAATACATAACAAATAACACAAATATAATAATAACATGTAATGGGTCCACAACTAACAGACTAGATTACCCCTGAGCCCACAAAATAAGTCTGGATTTCCCCATGGGCCCACAGCTTATGTCTGGCTTGCTCCCCGTCTTGATCAGTCCTTGGACTGAATGCCACTAAACCCTCAGTACGATTCTGACATGCCCTTCCTGGCCCCCCAGCTCGTATCTAGAATGCTCATGAGCCTTCAGTATGAGTCTGGCATGCGCTCCCTGGCCCTCAGCTAATATCTGGTATGCTCCAAGGTTTGTTGGCTACAGCACGGAGCTATACAACCTCAACCCAACCCACACAACATGTCGACATATAACGGATAATAACACATTCAGATAAACAGATAGTATCGCAGGTAGTCCTACAGATCTACTAGACTAGCATATCAAGACTAGCATCAATTCCATACTCAGCATATTTACAATATCAAGTTATCAAATCAAAGGGCCAGCCTTGGTTCCTTCGACCTGAAAGTATAGTGAGGACACTCACCTCACAATGTCGAACCACACTAAAAATCTCTGGCTGCTGGCTCACGAAAATCCCGAACTATCACAACAAAACAAACATCCAATTAGCAATTGGATTACCATCCTTGACTAAAGATCCAAACTTAGGGCAAATGTCCACTTTACCCTTTCCCTAATTGGGCCAAGGCCTAATGTCCAAATTTTGATCCAAAAAGCCCAAAATTACTTCAAGACCCATAATTAGCCCAATTTTCCAAATTGGGCCCAACCCCTTATTGGGCCTTATCCTAAGGTCCAACTCTCCAACTGGCCCAAAACACTCATGCTCAGAAAGTCCAATAAGGGCCCAAGCCATACAAGCCCAAAAGTTGGCCCAAAACTCGAAGCCAAACTCAAAAGCCCATAGACGACGTACGCTGGGCGTACACCGGAGGTACGCAGGGCGTACGTGAGCCTCGTATTGACCACCATCGGGGTGGCTGACCGAGTATGCGGGGGCGTACTCCTCCCTACGGGGCGTACCCTTGCAGATCTAAAAGTCCATTAAGTGCTTAATGGCTTAAGCATTGAAGCCCAAATTATAGATCCATGGTCCAAATGCACCCTTGAGCCATAAAGTCTCTAATTTTATGACTTTACATGTCCATAAGCTTTTAATACAAGGTCTTAATCGATTAAGAACCTTTTCCCAAATGCATGAGACACCATTGGGACCTCATTTTTATGACTAAGGACCCTTCCTAGGGTCTAGAAGGACATCCCAAAACGTCCAAAATCAAACATGCACAACAATGGGACTTTTAGGGACAAAAGAACATCATAAAGCTACCAAGATGAGATCTAAGCAAACCAAACATAAAGGTAGCAACTTTTTACCTTCTGGAGCTTCCAAATGAGATGATGATCCAAGATCTACAAGCTTGCTTTCCTTCCTTAACTCCTTGATGCACTTCCTTCTCCTTTAAGCACACAAATATCACACTTTAAGCTCAACACACTCACTTATGGGGTTAGGGTTTGCTAAAAACGGCTCAAGGACTTGGAGGGTGAAAGAGTGAGGCAAAATGATCTATAAAGGTGCTTAAATACTCTTCAAACCCTAAAAATTAGGGTTTCACCCTGACATTAGTACGCCCAATGTACATATGTGTACGCCCAATGTACATATGTGTACGCCCAGCGTACTAGGGCATGCTCTAGTACGCCTAGCCTACTCACATGTACACCCAGCGTACTACTTATGCTCCCAAAAATTACCACTTTGCCACTAGGGCTTCTTAAGGCTACTCCTTTATACTCCAAGTACCCAAAATGACATATTTAAATACAAAAGAAAGGATTTGAAAATACATGAAAGCCGGGTTTGTTACAGAGAGAAATGCTCGGATGAATATGTTTTCTTGATTTCTTCTTCATCATCGTATTATTGATTTATTTAAGGTTTAATGTCACAAGAACCCTAATTTTGTAAGAAATTGTTGGTTTTATCAAAAGCGATTTTTTATGTTCATTTATGCCTCGCATTTGCTTAAAATTTGTCAATGTTGCCCTTTTATCCGATTTAGGGCTCCTCAACCGGTCACCGAGTCAATAAGACACTTAAATGCTGACGTAGGGGATAACAAGGCTTGCCTCGTCAGCACTATACCTTTAATTAAAAGAAATGAAAGCACATTAAAGAAAAATGAGAGCGGTTATCAAACTTAAGAACTCACAATAAAGGATACAACAACTTATCCACTAAACTAAAACTGATTTCATGGTTTTCATTCCAATTGCTTATCCTTTCTTATAAATGAAGGGTTTTTTTTTTCCACATGTTGTGGTTATTTTGAATTTATTTTTTTCCACATGTTGTTTTATGAGTTTTTTATTTTATAAAATTATACATAATATTTTAATGTAATAATTCAATAAATATAGCAATAAATGAATATTAATTTCATTAATAAACTTGTCTTTAATTTCAAAATTCCCAAAATTAAAACTCATTAGTTTATTTTCTTTATTTAAATTATTTGTTTAAATTTAAATAATAAAAAACATTTACATTATAATAATTCATTATTTTTATTATTTTCTTATAAATTCAAAGTTCTCAAATATTTTGACTTTTATATTTAATTTTTTTTTTCTAAATCAACACATATAATATATGTGTCTCACAACTAGTATTTAATTTATAACGGATAAAATTCCTTTATTATTATTATTACTATTGTTATAAAAAAACACTTTTTTTCTTGCCACTATAAACAAAAGAAATTAAAAAGACATTTTTTTTTTGAGTTTTTTTGCTGCCTGTCGTAATCAAAATAATGGAAGATTTTTTTTTCTTAAAACCATTCTGTTTGTATTTGACCAAGTGGTTTAGCAAACAAAAACCTTTTTTTTCTTCTAAACATATAAATATGAAATACGTTTTTAAATAGATATAAGTACATATAAAAACATTTTTAAAATACATAGATATGTATATAGTGCCGATTGTAAAATGTTTTAGTAGTGGTGAGACGTAAAAAAAATTCCGGATAAATTTAAATTAGTACTAACACTCGTAATTTAAGACATTGCACCTATCACAAAAAATAAAAAAAATTTACACTAAATGTCAAAATCGGAGCAATGAATAAACATCTCCTGTAAATAATCAAGTTTCCTCTTTGTACGAGACAAAAACATATTGTCCTTACGAAACAACTCATGATTATGTTGTTCGACAAATTCAGCAACAAGATATTTATTAGTACCATCTACTAGAATAAAAATAATTTTCGCTTTGCATTCACACCTAAACGAGTCTTTCCTTCTCTGAATCTTATTATGTTGAGGGTCTAAAGTATCCACTTTAGCGGTTCTTGGTTTACCTTCCCGATTGCATAGCAAATTTCGTTGTGTGATAATGTTGGATTCGGTTTTTCTAATTGGTCCAAGCCTGACATCAAAGCCTGCTAATGATGCATAACTTTTATACATTGATAATGTTGCACTATATGAATCAACAATTGAATTGATTTTAGGTTTGATGTGGTCTGAAACAACAGGAATCCAATAAGATGATCCACCAGGAGAAACATAATCATGTGTAACATGAGATTGTTCTGCATCAAAAAAAAAAAAAAAAAAAGATTATCCTTTATGCAAATTGAAAAAATTCGAAAAGAATTAATCTAGTTTAGTAAAATTTTTTCTTATTCGTATACTAACCTTTCTGAAAATCAATGTTATCATCGGCTATAGTATAATCTGCCTCATGATCAATGAACTCGATTTCGTTTTCTGCATCTTTTAAGTAGAATATGTAAGGATACGTAAATATATAAAAAACAAATAAATACTTAAACTACATCACCTGGGTTATGATTAATACAATCACCGAATTGATATTCGGAATTGTCATATATATGATTTTCAATGTGTTCTAATGGATCCTCATCTTTGCAAGTGCAAGTTACGCCATATTGCAAAAAACAATATACAAGTTAAACATTATTATTATAAAAATTAACAAGTATAAAAACTTATAAAGATACTTCACCTAAATTTATATTGATATTCTCGGATATTTGAAAATCGATATTATGTAGAGAATCATGATCAGCTAACCCGAAATCTTCATAATCATGTGCATAATCCTTAGGATATTCATGTTGAACATGAATATGATCGTCACCTGCTGATACCGTGTCATCCATAAGATAATTTACAGCACGATTGAACACCAGATTATTGGAGAAAGCAAAATAAATTCAATATTACAAACTTTGAACCAATTCAGTATATATATTAACAAAGGAGAAACCGTGTAATTGATATGTAACTAACAAGGCGTGATATCTGCATTCATTGTTATCAAATATTAGTTTTTTTGAATTTTTAGAAACATTGTAAAGATAAGAATCAACACAAAAACGTATTATTCATCATGATATTATAAATATTTGACAGATTCAAATTCCAAATATAACACATTCCATAGATAAGACTTCACAACATATCATCCTGCATAACTTTGACTTTTTATTAATTTATTCAGCAAACTTTATAAAAAAAAATATTTTGTATGAATTTACATATGATCTCTGATTTATTACGGCATAAACGAATATACTAAGAAATCAATTAATATACCAAAATATTATTCTGTCAGAACATTTGAAACAAGATTTACAAAAAAATTAGTTTTCTCACGTTTGTTCGGTATATTCTAATAAAACTTAACATAATTCGACCAGAGTCTTATTCTGTAACAATATATGAGACAAGAAATACACTAAATTTATTTTGCTCATGTTAGTTCTGTATATTGTAATACAAATTTTAACATTCTGCAAAAATTTAATAATAACAATTCCAACAAAATCTTTGATTAATCATTAATTAATACGACTTTCGGAACACTTATTTTGTATGAATATAAAAATAAAATGCATTTAAAAACATACATTCAATTGTGTTTTTCTTTATTCTGTATTTTGTAATCAACATTTACATTCTACTACTTTTTATAACAACAATTCTAACAGAATGTTTGCATATAACATTATGTATAACACAATTTATGAAGAATTATTCTATACAAATATGAGAACAAAATACATTTAAAATAACATATTTGTAGGCATACGATAAATAACAAATTGTATGAAATTTTAATCAAATACAAAATGAAAATTATTAATATTAATTGAATGAAAACATAAAGTTACAAGGATAAACCCCTAAATTTCATGAATCCATATCATTATTAGAATGAAATAAACTCCATAACATCCGATAAGACTAAATTGAAAACATTATTCAAATCCTAATATATCTTGACGAAATAAACATCTACTCTCTCTTGACCACTGCTTGAGGACAGTTCCTCCTATCATGACCAACACCAAAACAAAAACCACATCTTTTTTTCTTCACATCTTGATTCACTTGGGATTGCTTGACATTCGGACTAGTGTTATCAGAAAAGTCATTGTTATTGTTATCAATATTATCTTTGTTCTGAAAAACACAAAAATATAATTCAAAATATGAATTTCATCAATGAAATATCACAAGAAGAAATATGATATAAATCTGATGAACGATTAGTCTGCACTGTCAATAGACCAAAATTTATATGCATATAATGAACGAAATAAATACTGTAAGAACAACATACCTCCATTAACGAAATATCAGAATAACAAAAATGATATGAAGATGATGAACGATCAGTCTGCAATAGAATAAAACGTATATATATATATATATATATATATATATATATATATATATATATATATATATATATATATATATATATATTATTTTCGTTGATAAGATACATATTTAATAGGCTGATATTTAGGAATTTGATTGATATCAATCAAATTTTAATTAACTCGGTAAAATATAAATTATATTCTAAGATTACAGTAATACCCTTTAAGAATGATTGACTCACATTTATGCATACAATAACACAATAAATACTTTAAACACATGAACCTAGCTCTCTCTCTCTCTCTCTCTCTCTATATATATATATATATATATATATATATATATATATATATATATATATATATATATATATATATATATATATATATATATATATATATATATATATATATATATATATATATATATATATATATATATAGAGGCTTGAACTTTGTTGATATCGTAGGAAACCTAGATTAATTTATGCTTGTAATTGCCATGATCTCGTTGCTATACAGAATATGTTTTTCTTCAACAAACATGGTGTAGATTCTTAATTAATAAACCAGATCGACAGATCCTTTCTTCTGTTATGTTGGAATATATAAAAAGCAAATGGAAAAGTCTAATTTGAGTTCATATATATATAGCAGCAGTCAATTGTCACACCCCTGAAACCAGACGGCGGAAAAGTCCGAGGGCTCGCGTGACTTAAATTGAATATCATCTCAATGAATATACATGAATCATAACATAAACATCACCATGCATCAATACATTACAACTGATATTGTTCACATCCAGTACATTGTTATAAATATTACACATCCATAACATAAATTGTTTAAGAGTTTTCAAAACATAGCTTCCTAACATACTTGATATTACCCTGCAGCTTACCTGTTAGCTGAGAATACAAGTTATTTTGAAAAACGTCAACATATGAAATGTTGGTGAGTTCATAAGCAGGGTTGTGATAAAAGTGATTTGTGTAGTTTATAAAACCCAGAAAATCCGATATTTTCTGAAAAGACAATTGTTTACCAAAGTGTGAAGATCCATAAGTTGATGCATGAATGATTTCAAACGTGCATAGAAGGAAGTTTTGTATTATAGTTATAGAAAATTACAAGTGAGTGGTGTTGATTTCCTCGAAAAACCCGATGTTTTCCGATAACATAAAATATAATTGTTTTCAATTTGCTATACCGCCACAACGAATGATTTTTGATTACTCTTCCTTGATTACTCGGATGGTATTGGATTTAATTAATTATGTGAGTCGTTATAACCATGCATAATAATGACTAGTTCGTCTGTCTTGGCATCCTAATGTACGCCGGGATTGATCTTAAGATTTTGTCACCCTAGACTGGCCGAGTCTAACTGTAGCGAACAGCTGAGGTGTGGGGGAGTCACCCCCGTATAGATCTATACACAAACTCTCGCTCTCCTTGCAGGAGACTTTGATTATAACTACAGACTACGAACGACACTTAGAGGTGTCACCCGTTATTTCTCACTTAATCCAAACAACATTGATTACTATTGATTAACGACCTGAATTTGTTTACTTTGATTACACATAAGCCTAACAAACGAGGAGAAGAGGAATACAAAGTCCTGCTACTTTCGTGAGTTATTTTAGGCTGTTGGGTATACGAAGGGCACGTTGGCCCATTTCACATTTGATTTACTTGGACCTTACTAGCAATGCTAATGGGCCACTAAGGCCTAATGGCACTTAAAAGCCATTGAGGGTCCCTTAAATATGAAATTGGGTCAAAGAAGGCCCAATGACATTTATTATTATTATCCCTTGGGCCCAAAAATCATGTTAATGGGTCACAAAGGCCCAACAAGCATGATTGGAACTTTCAAGCCCAAAGTTTTGAATGTTTACTTGTTTTAGGTATTGTATAATTGTTGGAAGGTTTGATTGAACGATTGTTATTTTTGTATCGACACGAGACCGGTCGATTTGTTTATAACGATATTTGGATTTATACGTATATTCATCTCTCTATTTTCATGAGTTGTAGTTTTTGGTATTTTTGATTCAATTATCTTAAAGATAAAATAATTGGTTCAAAATGTTGGTTTGACCTTTTTAGCCCTTCTTTAATAAAAATAACAGTTTTAGTCCTTTATACAAAAAGAAAGACATTTTAAGCCCTTAAACCATTTTCTTGACACATTTGACCCATAGACTTGTTCAAGTGATATTTTTAGCTCAAAACTTATTCTTTAGCAGTTTCAGCCCTTCCAGAAAAGTGTTTTTCGGTTAAAGTCCAAACTTTTTGCAACTTTTACAATTTTGGCCCAAATTCCAAAAACTTTACATTTTTTATCCTTTTTGGAAAAGAAAAGCATTTTAACCCTTGAAATAGTTTTGTTTAACTTTTTATCCCCTGTTTTGAGGAATTTATCATTTCAGCCCCTTGAAAATCATGTTTTTCGCAATTTTGGGCTTAATGGGCCGAAAAGCCCAAAAATTGGCCCATTAAGCTACAATTTACATTTCAAGTCCCTTGAAGAGCATAATGTTCATAAAAACATTTATTTTAACTGTTTTGACTCTTTTGATCCTTAAGAAAACCGTGAATGGCAATTTTTAACCCAACTTTTGTTTTTTTTTTGACAAATTAAGCCCAAAAATTGGTTTTATGTTGCAATATGTTGATTTTAATCTTAGAGGGTAATTTTCTTGACTTGTTTAGTGTAATATACCTTAGATCATGTTTGTTTTCCTTCTTATGCCATAGATCTCGTGATTTCTTTCCTATTTGTTTACATATTCAACACATAAGCACATAAAATCACACATACAAACATGAAATCATACATAGCATACACATACACATAGATCTACACATTTTACTTGTATTCTCCCCCATAAAACTTGTGAAAACCGAAAAGAGAGGGGTATGAACTCACCTTGAGTTTGTGGGTTCGGTTTTGAAGAAGAATGGAAGAAGTTTGATGCTATTCTCGGCCTAGCAAGCTTCTTGGAGGATCTTTGGCTTAGATGAGTTCTAAGAGGCAAGATCACAAATTTTGTATGAGTTAAGGAGAGATTTTTGATAAAACAAAGAGTCTAGATTATGGATCCAAGCATCAACTTACCTTAGATGATGATTTTTGTGGAATAACCTCCTTGAAAAGCTCTTAATCTCGAAATTTTTGATGAAGAAAGGAGTGGTGGTTGTGAGTTCTTGAGATTTGTTTAAGTGAATTGTGTGTGTGTGTCTTTCCCTTTTGTGTTCTCGGCCGAAGAAGAAAAAGAGGGGAGAAGAGAGAGAAGTGAAAGGATGGTTGCTTGGAGATATGAGATGTTGCATGGAGGACCATAATATAATTGTGAGGTGGCATGTAAAAAGTCAACTCTTCCTCCCTATGCTTTGTAGTTGGGCCGAGAGAGGGAGAAGAAAGAAAAGAAATTGGGCCTTTTTGTGCTTAAGTCCATATTATGGCCCAATTAGATGATTTTTGGCCCAATTGGTCTTTGGAGAGGGTTCACGGCCCAAAATAAATCAAGAATTGGTTTTATGGCCCATTAGGGCTAATTAGACTTGTTATGGCCCAATAAGGCCCATTAAAGATAACCTAGTTCATTTTAGGCTTATAAGGCCCAAAATATTAAGTTTCATGTAAAAGGGTCCAACTAGGGTCCATTTAAGAGTTCTAAGCCCAAAATAGTCAAATTGGAAGCTTATTGGTCCATTAGGCCCAATAAGAAAATCCTAGTCCAAAATGGACTTAAACCGGGATTTCTAGGGTTTCTAATTCTTTGTTGACTATTTGCAGTGCTTGTATAAAGTGTTTGATGGAAGTTTTGTTGTTATTTAATAAGCATCATACATGTTTTCACATTTTTGGTTCACAAATGTTATCATTGTTGTTGTTACAAGGCATCAAAATTCCTAGTTGTGACATCATCCCCCCGTTAGAGGGAATTTCGTCCCGAAATTCTTTTGAAAGCTAGATTTGAGAATGCGAGAATAGGTGAGGGTACTTCTGCCTCATTTGGTCTTCACGTTCCCATGTGAATTCTAGTCCGCGTCTCGCGTTCCATCGAACTTTCACAATCGGAATGCGACTTTGCTTAGTACGCTTCACCTCCCTGTCCATGATTTCGACTGGTTCCTCGATGAACAAGAGATTCTCGTTGATTTCGATTTCCTCTAATGGAATGACGAGAGTCTCGTCGGATAAGCACTTCTTTAAATTGGAAACATGGAACACGGGGTGTACACTGCTGAGCTCAGCGGGTAGCTGCAGTCTATAAGCTACTGGACCGATTCGGGCAAGAATCTCGAAGGGTCCAATGTATCGAGGGTTTAGTTTTCCCCGCTTCCCAAAACGAATCACCCCTTTCCATGGAGAGACCTTTAATAACACCCTATCCCCGACTCTAAATTCCAAGGGCTTTCGCCGCTTATCGGCGTAACTCTTTTGTCTGTCTCGTGATGATTGCAGTCGGGCCCTAATCTGAATTATTTTCTCGGTCGTTTCGCGTATGATTTCTGGTCCTGTTAATATATTGTCTGGTGTTTGTCCTCTTGGTAGCTGGGTGTCTCCTACCTCAGCCCAACACAACGGTGATCTACATTTATGCCCGTACAATGCCTCGAAAGGAGCGACTTTGATGCTTGAGTGATAACTGTTATTGTACGAGAATTCGATCAAAGGCAAGTGGATATCCCACGACTTTCCAAAGTCTATCACACATGCGTGAAGCATATCTTCTAGCGTTTGAATGGTTCGCTCGGTTTGCCCATCCGTTTGTGGGTGGTAGGCAGTGCTCATGTCGAGTTGCGTTCCCATAGCTTTCTGAAGTGATTGCCAAAAGCGTGAAGTAAACCTACTATCTCTATCTGAGATGATAGATATTGGCACTCCATGGAGTCTCACGATTTCCTTGATATAGATCCTTGTCAGACGCTCCATCTTGTATGATTCTTTTATTGGCAGGAAATGAGCGGATTTTGTTAATCTGTCAACTATTACCCATATGGTATCCAAACCATCAGTCGACTTGGGTAGTTTGGTCACAAAGTCCATAGTAATCCTTTCCCATTTCCACTCGGGAATTACTGGTTGCTGTAGTAATCCCGATGGCTTTTGATATTCCACATTTACTTTAGCACATGTGAGGCACTTGCTAACGTAAGTGGCAATTTCTACCTTCATGTTAGGCCACCAATAATGTTGCTTAACATCCAAGTACATTTTATCTGAACCCGGATGGATGGAGTATCGCGTCTTGTGGGCTTCTTTCATGACTACTTCTCTGAATCCCCCAAGTTTAGGGACCCAAATGCGGTTCATGAAGTAATATGCTCCATCCTCCTTAACTTCGAAATTCTTTTCCATTCCGCGTAACGCTTCGCTCGTTCTGTTTTCTGCCTTCATGGCATCCGACTGGGCTGCTCTGATTTGCGAGGTCAGGTGGGATTGGATGGTTATCGAGAGAGTTTTCAAACGACGATTCGAGTAATCCTTTCGACTCAAGGCATCAGCTACTACGTTAGCTTTACCTGGGTGGTACTTGATTTCGCACTCGTAATCGTTCAGTAGTTCAACCCATCTTCGTTGTCTCATGTTTAACTCCTTTTGATTTAAGATGTGCTGGAGACTCTTGTGGTCGGTAAAAATGGTGCACTTGGTACCATAAACGTAGTGCCTCCAAATCTTCAGGGCGAAGACCACAGCTCCCAATTCGAGATCATGGGTGGTATAATTCACTTCATGTGTCTTTAGTTGTCGGGACGCATAATTTATCACCTTTCCACACTGCATGAGTACACAGCCTAAACCCTGATTCGACGCATCACAGTAAACTACAAAGTCTTCTGTTCCTTCCGGTAGTGATAGTACTGACGCACTGCAGAGTGCTTGCTTCAGAGTTCGGAATGCAGCTTCTGCTTATCTGTCCATTCGAAGGGTACGCCCTCTTGTGTAAGCAAGGTAAGTGGCTTGGCTGTTTTGGAGAAGTTCTGAATGAATCTCCTGTAGTAGCCTGCGAGGCCTAAAAATTGGCGAATTTCTGTGGGTGTTGTTGGGATTGCCCATCCTTCGATGGCTTTGACTTTAGAAGGATCCACATGTATCCCTTCTTGACTAACAACATGACCTAAAAAGTTCACACTACGGAGCCAAAACTCACACTTAGAGAGTTTTGCGTATAACCTTTCGGTTCGCAGGGTTTCTAAGATTTGCCGGAGATGTTGGCCATGCTCCTCTTCGCTTCGAGAATAAACTAGAATGTCGTCGATGAAAACGATGACAAAGTTATCGAGGAATGGTCGGCAAATTCGATTCATTAGGTCCATGAATGCGGCAGGGGCATTCGTTAGACCGAAGGGCATTACGACAAATTCATAATGTCCATAACGCGTTCGGAAGGCGGTTTTGGGAATATCCTCCTCCCGGACTTTGAGTTGGTGGTATCCAGATCGCAAATCTATCTTAGAGAAGTAACTTGGTCCTTGGAGTTGGTCAAATAGATCGTCGGTTCTCGGAAGTGGATATCGGTTTTTGATAGTGAGCTTATTAAGTTCCCTGTAGTCAATACACATCCTGAAGGTACCGTCTTTCTTCTTAACAAAGAGAACCGGAGCTCCCCAAGGTGAGAAACTGGGTCGGATGAATCCTTTGTCCAAAAGTTCACTGAGTTGACTGGACAACTCTTGCATCTCCGCAGGAGCCAGTCTGTAGGGCGATTTGGCGATGGGAGTAGCTCCTGGCACTAGATCAATTCGGAACTCGACTTGTCTTTCTGGGGGTATCCCCGGAAGATCCTCCGGAAAGACATCCGGGAAATCGCAAGCCACAGGGATGTTTCGAATATTGATCTCTTCTTTGGACTTATCCACTATATGAGCTAGAAACGTCAAGTCCTTCTTTCGTAGATGCTTCTGTGCCTTAATACATGAGATAAGACGAAGGTTCGTGCTGGGTTTGTCTCCGTATATAATTAGGGTTTCGTGATTTGGGAGATGAAGGCGAACGGCCTTCTCGTGACACATAATTTCAGCATGGTGGGGGCTTAACCAGTCCATGCCGATAATCACATCAAAACTCCTAATGGAAACAAGCATTAAGTTTATTTGAAAGACGTGATGATTTAAGGTCAGGGTACATCCGATGTAGATTTCCCCAGTGGATTCTGTTTTCCCATTAGCCATTTCCACCGTAAAGGTTTCATTAAGCCTCTAAGGTTGTTGTTTTAACAAGTGTTTGAATTTATTACTCACAAAACTTCGTTCTGCCCCAGTATCAAATAGGATGCATGCATAAGTGTGGTTTAGGAGAAACGTACCGGTGACAACAGCGGGATCCTGAACCGCTTCTCCATGACCCATGGTCAGCACTCTTCCTGTTCCTCCATTCCCAGGGTTGTTGATGTTGGGGCAGTTTCGACGGATATGCCCAGTCTTTCCACATCCATAGAAGGTGGGGCTTGATCCTGCATTATTGCCGCTATTGTTGGTGTTGTTGTTGTTGCGGTTGTTGTTGTTGTTGTTGTTTCCTTGCTGTTGGTTCTGGGGAGGATAGGTCCTGCAATATTTTGCCGTGTGACCCTTCCGATTGCAACTGGTACAATGCATCTCTCTGCATTCCGATTATGATGAAGACTGCACTTGTTGCACTTTGGGAGATTCCCGGAATACTGCCTAGGGGCACTTGGATTAGCCGAGACTGGAGCATGTGGTGTGGAGGGTACTTGGGTGGTTGCAGCATTGATTGTCACTGTTTGTTGTTTCTTTGACGACTCTGAGCCTTGTCGTCCTTTTCTCTTGTTGTTCTTTCCCTTCTTGTTGTCACTCTCCTTCTTGCCTTCAGTTTCCACTAGCTTCTCGCCCTTCTTGTTGTTGTGGTCGTACAGTTTCTTGGCCAACCTCTTGGCACTGTCGAAGGTTTCAGGATTTGCAGCTATTACATTTCCTTGAATTGGGGAGGTTAATCCCCAGATGAATCGTTCGATTTTATTTCCCTCTGAAGTGATCATGCCAGGGCACAACAGTGATAGCTCGCTAAACCTTGATATGTATGCATCTATATCAGAATTTCGGACGGTGAGATTCCACAGCTCTTGCTCCATTTTCTGAATTTCGTCTCGTGGGCAGTACTCGGCCATCAGCATTTCTTTCAGCTCCGCCCATGGCATAGCGTTGGCTACGGGGAGGGTCATGGACTCTACATGTCCATTCCACCAGGTGAGAGCCTGGTCAACAAATGTGCATGCAACAAACTTCACTTTCACCTCCTCGGGGCATTCACATATTTCAAATACTGATTCCACCTTTTCCATCCATCTCTTTAGGGTTATCATTCCACCCGTGCCATTAAAGGTTCGTGGCTTGGCATTGGTGAAATCCTTGTAGGAGCATGTCTTGGTAGGTCCTTGACTTATCCCGTTGTTCGAACTTCCAGCCCCTTGTCCATTGACTCCACCATTGTTCCCTTGGTGGATTTGCGCCATGGCCGCAGTAACCGCAGCAGATACAACTGCTTGGAATGTAGCTGAGTTGACTTCGGGTGTGGTTGGTCCAGGGTTTCCACGGGTTGGTCGTTGAGGCATCTTTCTGTCATGGAGCGGAAAGATGTTGAGTGCCTATGATTTTTGTGAGATTGTGGTCCTATAAACTAGGTGTATTGCATGAACTTAAGTAGTTTCACAAATTAGCATACAATCATGGGTACATAACACATAACAGATAACAACATCATAATAGAACACATAAAAATTTTCCATTAATATTATCCGCACTTTGTTACATGAAAATCTGCTCGAAAGAGCATACATAGGTGGTGCAAGTTCGGCAGCGTAACGACTCTATGAGTAGTGTAATCACTTAAACATAGAGTCGATGGTACATAGCATAGATCATATAAGCATAATACTAAGGATAGATATGACTAGTCCTAACACTCTAAGGAGCGCTCGACGGCGGTAGTAAGGTCATATACCGAAGTGTTGTGCCAACAACTGGGCCATCTCAGTCATTTCTCCAATGACTTCATCTTTTTCCTGTCCAGCTTGCACCACTCGTGCTTCCATGGCGAATAGCTGTTGCCGCAGGGCAGCAATCTCAGCTTCCGGAGAGCGATTCTCTCTCGCGGGATTCTCTGGTGGGGCAGGGTGGTCCTGCTGCATCTCGCTGGTAGGTGATGTGGCAGAATCCTTGCCTGAGTCTTGTTCTTCATCCATGTCGTCGTCGGTACCGTCAAACTCGTAGTCTGTGTCCGTGTACTCGTCGGGCCCCACGCCGTGTGCTCCTCCCTGATCTCCCTCAGGCTCATCCTCGATCATCCCGTGGGCCACTAAGACCTGATGAAACTGAATGCCTTGGTGTTCTCCTTCCATTGCGACTGAGAGGAGGTATATGAATAAACATTATTACTCCTAAAATGTTTTAGTTGTTATGTAATTTGAGTTGATGTTCTTTTCTTGGTAACAAGGGGTATGTTTTTAGGTTTACCGTCCATCGAGGTTTTTACCGAGGCATGTATTAGTTGTACTTCGGAGAAAATGTAGTTGATCAGGTTACATTCACCCCTTAATACAACCATGAACAGTCCCGACTTAACCGAGATGTCAGTATTATCTTATTTGATTTGGTATTATGTTCTTTTTCCTATATCGCACAAGTAAAGATGTTTTTATCGTTGTGTTTTATTCTGTTTTGTTCAGAGTTGTTTTAGTCCCTCTTTGGTTTATAGTTGCATATCAATGTGTGGTTAGATATGCCAGTTCACTATAAACAGAGCTCTAATACCAACCTGTCACACCCCCGAAACCAGACGGCGGAAACGTCCGAGGGCTCGCGTGACTTAAATTGAATATCATCACAATGAATATACATGAATCATAACATAAACATCACCATGCATCAATACATTACAACTGATATTGTTCACATCCAGTACATTGTTTTAAATATTACACATCCATAACATAAATTGTTTAAGAGTTTTCAAAACATAGCTTCCTAACATACTTGATATTACCCTGCAGCTTACCTGTTACCTGAGAATACAAGTTATTTTGAAAAACGTCAACATATGAAATGTTGGTGAGTTCATAAGCAGGGTTGTGATAAAAGTGATTTGTGTAGTTTATAAAACCCAGAAAATCCGATATTTTCTGAAAAGACAATTGTTTACCAAAGTGTGAAGATCCATAAGTTGATGCATGAATGATTTCAAACGTGCATAGAAGGAAGTTTTGTATTATAGTTATAGAAAATTACAAGTGAGTGGTGTTGATTTCCTCGAAAAACCCGATGTTTTCCGATAACATAAAATATAATTGTTTTCAATTTGCTATACCGCCACAACGAATGATTTTTGATTACTCTTCCTTGATTACTCGGATGGTATTGGATTTAATTAATTATGTGAGTCGTTATAACCATGCATAATAATGACTAATTCGTCTGTCTTGGCATCCTAATGTATGCCGGGATTGATCTTAAGATTTTGTCACCCTAGACTGGCCGAGTCTAACTGTAGCGAACAGCTGAGGTGTGGGGGAGTCACCCCCGTATAGATCTATACACAAACTCTCGCTCTCCTTGCAGGAGACTTTGATTATAACTACAGACTACGAACGACACTTAGAGGTGTCACCCGTTATTTCTCACTTAATCAAAACAACATTGATTACTATTGATTAACGACCTGAATTTGTTTACTTTGATTACACATAAGCCTAACAAACGAGGAGAAGAGGAATACAAAGTCCTGCTACTTTCGTGAGTTATTTTAGGCTGTTGGGTATACGAAGGGCACGTTGGCCCATTTCGCATTTGATTTACTTGGACCTTACTAGCAATGCTAATGGGCCACTAAGGCCTAATGGCACTTAAAAGCCATTGAGGGTCCCTTAAATATGAAATTGGGTCATAGAAGGCCCAATAACATTTATTATTATTATCCCTTGGGCCCAAAAATCATGTTAATGGGTCACAAAGGCCCAACAAGCATGATTGGAACTTTCAAGCCCAAAGTTTTGAATGTTTACTTGTTTTAGGTATTGTATAATTGTTGGAAGGTTTGATTGAACGATTGTTATTTTTGTATCGACACGAGACCGGTCGATTTGTTTATAACGATATTTGGATTTATACGTATATTCATCTCTCTATTTTCATGAGTTGTAGTTTTTGGTATTTTTGATTCAATTATCTTAAAGATAAAATAATTGGTTCAAAATGTTGGTTTGACCTTTTTAGCCCTTCTTTAATAAAAATAACAATTTTAGTCCTTTATACAAAAAGAAAGACATTTTAAGCCCTTAAACCATTTTCTTGACACATTTGACCCATAGACTTGTTCAAGTGATATTTTTAGCTCAAAACTTATTCTTTAGCAGTTTCAGCCCTTCCAGAAAAGTGTTTTTCGGTTAAATTCCAAACTTTTTGCAACTTTTACAATTTTGGCCCAAATTCCAAAAACTTTACATTTTTATCCTTTTTGGAAAAGAAAAGCATTTTAACCCTTGAAATAGTTTTGTTTAACTTTTTATCCCCTGTTTTGAGGAATTTATCATTTCAGCCCCTTGAAAATCATGTTTTTCGCAATTTTGGGCTTAATGGGCCGAAAAGCCCAAAAATTGGCCCATTAAGCTACAATTTACATTTCAAGTCCCTTGAAGAGCATAATGTTCATAAAAACATTTATTTTAACTGTTTTGACTCTTTTGATCCTTAAGAAAACCGTGAATGGCAATTTTTAACCCAACTTTTGTTTTTTTTTTTTGACAAATTAAGCCCAAAAATTGGTTTTATGTTGCAATATGTTGATTTTAATCTTAGAGGGTAATTTTCTTGACTTGTTTAGTGTAATATACCTTAGATCATGTTTGTTTTCCTTCTTATGCCATAGATCTCGTGATTTCTTTCCTATTTGTTTACATATTCAACACATAAGCACATAAAATCACACATACAAACATGAAATCATACATAGCATACACATACACATAGATCTACACATTTTACTTATATTCTCCCCCATAAAACTTGTGAAAACCGAAAAGAGAGGGGTATGAACTCACCTTGAGTTTGTGGGTTCGGTTTTGAAGAAGAATGGAAGAAGTTTGATGCTATTCTCGGCCTAGCAAGCTTCTTGGAGGATCTTTGGCTTAGATGAGTTCTAAGAGGCAAGATCACGAATTTTGTATGAGTTAAGGAGAGATTTTTGATAAAACAAAGAGTCTAGATTATGGATCCAAGCATCAACTTACCTTAGATGATGATTTTTGTGGAATAACCTCCTTGAAAAGCTCTTAATCTCGAAATTTTTGATGAAGAAAGGAGAGGTGGTTGTGAGTTCTTGAGATGTGTTTAAGTGAATTGTGTGTGTGTGTCTTTCCCTTTTGTGTTCTCGGCCGAAGAAGAAAAAGAGGGGAGAAGAGAGAGAAGTGAAAGGATGGTTGCTTGGAGATATGAGATGTTGCATGGAGGACCATAATATAATTGTGAGGTGGCATGTAAAAAGTCAACTCTTCCTCCCTATGCTTTGTAGTTTGGCCGAGAGAGGGAGAAGAAAGAAAAGAAATTGGGCCTTTTTGTGCTTAAGTCCATATTATGGCCCAATTAGATGATTTTTGGCCCAATTGGTCTTTGGAGAGGGTTCACGGCCCAAAATAAATCAAGAATGAGTTTTATGGCCCATTAGGGCTAATTAGACTTGTTATGGCCCAATAAGGCCCATTAAAGATAACCTAGTTCATTTTAGGCTTATAAGGCCCAAAATATTAAGTTTCATGTAAAAAGGTCCAACTAGGGTCCATTTAAGAGTTCTAAGCCCAAAATAGTCAAATTGGAAGCTTATTGGTCCATTAGGCCCAATAAGAAAATCCTAGTCCAAAATGGATTTAAACCGGGATTTCTCGGGTTTCCAATTATTTGTTGACTATTTGCAGTGCTTGTATAAAGTGTTTGATGGAAGTTTTGTTGTTATTGAATAAGCATCATACATGTTTTCACATTTTTGGTTCACAAATGTTATCATTGTTGTTGTTACAAGGCATCAAAATTCCTAGTTGTGACATCAATAATTACATAGGATAAAAATAAATAAAGTAGAACCAAAAGTGAGTGGGTTAAACGGGATAATTAATTACTTGGTCATATATTGATTGGGTGACACAAGAGTCTCCATGTATTTCCAGCGTTGATTGATTTCCATGTCTTTAAATCTACACATGATGTCATAGGTATGCTTCTTCATATCCCGTTGGTAAACATGACCTTCACGATACATGAGCCAATCTCCATTCCTCATAATATGCAGTAGCTTCTCATAACGGAAAACACGCTCTAATGGGGAATAAGCTATCATCTTTGTCCAATCTCTATCTGCATTCATCCTCCACAACTCAATCGTACGATACTCACCTAAAGAATCTGTAAAGGCCACACAGAAGTGAATGGACCCTCTTAGAACCATGAAATCCTTACACACTGTCATTTCCTTTCGGATACCCCAACGCTCTGTCCTAGTGAGATACATAGGATTTTCAAGCTCATAATAATTTAATGATAACAAATAATATCATTCCTCTAGAACAACATTATTAGATAATATAAGTGTATACAAAATCTGACCTAAGACCAACTACCCATCCCAACCGATCCTCACAGATCCTAGTTCGACAATCATCTGGAAGAATCACCTTATCTAATGAATTGTCTTAGAATATGTTTGATTACATAGCTAGGGGTGTCCTTGGCCAGTGTAAGTCATATAAGGCAACCAATATTCACAGCTTTGATAAATATGGTATGTCATTTTATCTACGTCCAAGGGTTATAAGTCCATGATAGCAACACAATTCACTAGACTGCCTAGAATAGTCAATTATTATCATCTACTCTAGTCGATGACTCAGACATACTTGCCAGTTGTCTGATTTGGACCAACCATTTTTGTAGGACTGAAAATCGGGTTGCGTTTGGGTTGACGGGTTAGCGGGTCAGAAAACATAAAACTCAACCCAACCCATATAATATATAGGTTGGTGGGTTGGCAGGTCATGGGTTGACAGCTTGGAAACCTAAACCCAACCCAACCCAACCCATATAACCCGTTTAAGTATATGGGTTCACATGTTAGTGAGTTGAACCCAAACCGTATAACTCGTTTAATAAATAAGTAACACATTTAAAAAAATGAGGTTTTTTCAACATAAATTCATAAAGTGATTAACTTCATTAATGATTCGACGTCATGTGGGATAGTAGGTTACCAACAAATTGACGATGAGCGAGTGATGGGGTGAGGATGTGAGGAGCGGCCGTCGGCTAGTTGTGGTCTAGTGGATGTTATATTCATTTGTGACTCATAAGTATGTGTGTTTTCCTTTTTTTATTAGGGCACCGCAAAAAACTAGCCACACGATTATACGAATACGGAAGGCGAAGGATTACAATGAAAAAGATCAATTGAAAAATGTTGAGAATGCGAGACAGTCGTAAACCAGCTGTAAACCAATCGTTATATAAGGGTGTATTTAGGGGTGTTCAAAAATATCCGAATCTGAAAATCCGATCCGAAATATCCGAAAGGGAAGTAATTCGTACACAACAGTTTTTTGTCATACACAACAATTCATGCATTATATAGTTGTACAATACAATATTTTAAAGCATCAATTGTTGTGTATGGAGAAAAATTGTGGTGTACAGATCAGCTCCCTATCCGAAAATCTGATCCGAAAAATCGGTTATCCGACATTTCGGATATCCGAAATCCGGATATCCGATTTTTTGGATTCGGATACGGATAGTAGATTTAGAAAATTTTGGATATTCGGATATCCGATATCCGAAATATTATATATAACTTTTTAATTATTTTTTTATTTACCAAAAATTCAATACTATCTTTAATTTTCACGTGTTGACCTCATGAATTCGACTTAGAATTCTCAAATCGCATATTCACAAATCGACAAATCGTATACTCATGACACTTTTATGTTTAGCTGTAATGCTGTATAAATTAATTAGTTAACTTTGAGCATTTGTAGTTTATTTTTATTAAACTTAATTTCTCTTAATATTATTATTGTATATTTAAATCATTGAAACCTTATTCTTAGATGCTTCCCCTGTGGTCTTATTTCCAATCACGAATTGTGATATCAGTCGTTTCCACAAAATTCTTTCACTTGATAAAAGCATTAGGTGCTTTTACATGTTCTCGAAATCACCTAGATGGTATATGGAGTTTATTCGTAGTGTATTTATTTTTTTATCAAACATTTACCGAAAAAAACATTATGCAATTTACATTCAAGTTCAATAATTTACATTGTTCATGTTCATATCTATGTTTAATAGATTATTAACTAGGAATTTATAAACATTAAAGTAACAATGAATTCATTGATTTTCGGATATCCGATTTGGTATCCGAATCTGAATCCGAATTTCGGATATCCGAAATTCCGGATACCAATATCCACTATCCGAAATTTCCGGATATCCGAAAATTCGGATATCCGGTTTTGAACACCCTAGGTGTAGTAGTAATTGTCACTTTTTAATAATTAATAAATAAATTAGTAGTGATTATACAGGGAAGTGATATTGACACGGTAGTATTTTATGTTTCCACTGAAAAACATATAAAATGACAATCATGCCCCTATTTACTTAAAAAGATAGCAACCACATTATTATAACTTTACCGATTTACCGATTAATTTGTTTTAATAGGGGTTTTGATTTCTGAATCATCTAATTCTACGAAAGAGAATATGAAGTCGCTCCAACCCTAAAGCAAAAGGTCGGTAAAGGATTTACCTTGGTAAAATTGAAGACAGTCTATGCTTAGCTATTTTTTTTTATTAATTCTCGTTGATGAAGTTATGAATAATTAGGCCTGACAATTGGGTTGGGTTCGGGTTGGCGGGTTGGCGGGTTGGAATTCAGAAACTCAACCCAACCCATATAATATATGGGTTGGCGGGTTGGCGGGTCACGGGTTGACGGGTTGGAAACATCAACCCAACCCAACCCACATAACCCGTATAAGTATATGGGTTGGCGGGTTCACGTGTCAGTGGATCGAACCCAACCCGTATAACCCACTTAATAAGCAACATATTTTAAGATGAAATTGAAAAATCCAAATAAAATGAAGTCTAAAAGTCATAAACATTAAACATAAAGTCATAAACATCCAAAATAAACATTAAACATAAAGTCATAAATTGACCAATGTCTCTAGTATTATTATCTTCACATCTCCTTCGATGGCAACGTAGATTACCGGTACCGCTTTCACTTCCTGCTTTATATTTTTGACCACATTTGTTGCACACACAATATAGGGTTTCATTTGGTGTTTTTCTTGGTAATTTAGTAAAGCTTTTCCAAACATCTGAAGTTGATGTCCTTGTTTTCCTTTTCTTTGAAGAAGTACTCTCAACTCCTTGTAATTCATTTGGTGCTTCAGCTTCTTCAATTGAGTCATCACTTTCACTTTCTTCATTGTCAACCTCAACATGATTGTCAAAATAACATCTTCCATATCGACCTACACAAACAATATAATGATTAACAGTTTAACGCTATTGTTTAACAAAAAAAGAAGCACTACTGATTATTAAATAGTGGGTAAAACAAGTCAAAATCAGTGTAAAACAGGTTCAGGTTCAAAATCAGTTTAACAAGTCAACAATAACGCTACTGTTTAACAGAAAAAGAAGCACTACTCAAAATCATATTTTCATTTAACATAGTGGGTAAAAGATACACAATGTGGAAGCATTATATCTTCCTGGTCGATTTCCGTAACTAAGAAGCAAAAAATCAAAGATAGCAGTTGAATTCCTAAACAATGAAACCGTAACTTACGCCATAGTGTGTTTGAGCTAAATACAGAAAATAAAGTACCTTAAACACATTTTTAATCAGATCCTGAATTTCAAGTTCCAGTGATAGAATTTAATCGATAAATACAGAAAATAAAGTCGTCCAAAGAACGAACTTGGATGATGATGATGATGGGATTTACAATCAAAATCAGAAGTGTCGAACGTCGATGGATGACTGGATCATAAGCGAACGTCAAAATCTGGTGGTAATTCAGTAATTTACTAATCAATAGAGTGTATATACTATAGTCTATAGATTGTTACTTACCGTAGAGAGAAAGGAAGTTGGGTCGAAGTGTCGAACGTCGAAGCTGATCAGGAGCGAGTGCGATGTGCGAACGGCGTTGAGCGGATGAGGAGCGGCCCGATGAGTGATTGAATCGTGAGTTCATGATGTTTCTGCCTTCGAAGATCAGTCCATATCCTTCGTTCAATCGTTTAATCGTTCAATCGTTCGTGAATGTGGATACCGGAAAGAGAGGCGGTTTTTTTTTTTGATTAGGGCACGCAATGGCTGGCTGCACATGGACTCAAGGAGCGAAGGATGGATGACTGGATCTGTGGATCATGAGCCACAACACAAGCCCACAATGCCACATTGCCCAAACATACAACTCTAATATTAATATGGATGATGATACCAACGAATACCAAACTAATTTTTAAGGATATGATAAATAGAAAATAATAGTATAATATTAGATTGTTAAAAATTAAAATAAATAGATAATTAAATAAATTAGGCGGGTTGACCCGCGAACCCAAACACGTAACCCAACCCAACCCATTAAATAAACGGGTTGGCGGGTTGACGGGTTGGCGGGTCAGAAATCTCAACCCTAACCCGCTTATTTTCGTGTCGGGTTACGGGTTGGGTCGAGAGTTGCCACCCCTATGAATAATGTTTTAAAACCCGGGTCGACCCGGCCGGTTCAACCGGTTGGACCGTGACCCGGGGTAGAAGGCGGGTCAATTGAGAACGGTTTTTTGTAAAAATACGGACCGGATCGAACCGGCCGGGTTTCCCCTAAACCGCCGTTCGACCGCTTATGTTAAACCGGTTAAAACTGGATTGACCCGTTTTAATAGGGTTTGGATAGTTGGATACAAGTAGCAAATGTCAAAACAACGAGCCGTTTGCGGTTTCTTTAATGTTTTTCAATATTTAAACTTTGTGGACATCAAATTATTGGTTTTATATGTTTATGCATTATGCAGGAAACTAAAAGTATATAAAAATAGAAAAAGACCATAAATCGGGATGACCCGGCGGTTGAACCGGTTGACCCGTGAACCGGTCATCACACCGGGTCAACTAAAAACCCGGCTTTTAAAACATTGGTTATGAAGGCATGTTGCATCATTGCTCATGGTGAGTTCACCCTTTGACCTCATATTCATCGTGGTTAACTGCTTATGTACTTCTATTTGTCCATACATATCGCTAGTTGGACCAGAATCATCAAGTAACGGTGAAGGTGATCCCATAGTTGTTGGCACCCCATTTTCCACTGTACCATTCATCACTTCTTCGCCGTTTTTATGCAACTCACCGGAATTCTCATTTGCTCCACCACTGGGATTCCCAATTGTTCAGCCGGTTGCATATGCATACCCTCAAACGAATTATCAATGGTTAACAATCAAAATCAATGGCATAAATCATCACAAAATTCCCCATGCTTGTCTTTGCATGTTAGATTGCAATTTAGAAATTAAAGAGATCTAACCTGAAGCAACTAACATAATATTAATGGCCTTGATCACTGGTTTGTTTTTCTTACACAAAATGAAGAACACACCCACAACAACCTTAATGAGAAAGAATATCGGGATTTTAATGCCAAGTCCTACTGGTAACATGTTGCTTTTCTCTTTCTTGCTGCAGGTTAAGGTGGTGCTCCCCGGAGGCCGGAGGTGAATTCACAGTCCCCAAATAAGTCGAACATGACTTACCAGATGTAAAAAAGATTTGCATTTATCTATCTCTTAAATAAATAAAAAGGGCAAAATTATCAATCTTACACTTTTTTTAGTGGAATGATCAAAACTTGTCGGTAGCAATATCAGCCCCCTTTGTTGACATCGTAGGAAACCTAGATTAATTTATGCTTGTAATTGTAATGATCTCGTTGTTATACACAATATGTTTTTCTTCAACAAACATGTTGCATGCAGATTCTTAATTAATAAACCAGATCGACAGATCCTTTCTTCTGTTATGCTGGAATATATAAAAAGCAAATGGAAAAGTCTAATTTGAGTTCATATAATAGTTACATAGGATAAAAATAAATAAACTAGAAGCAAAAGTGATTGGGTTAAACGGGATAATTAATTACTTGGTCATATATTGATTGGGTGACACAAGAGTCTCCATGTATTTCCAGCGTTGATTGATTTCCATGTCTTTAAATCTACACATGATGTCATTGGTATGCTTCTTCATATCCCGTTGGTAAACATGACCTTCACGATACATGAGCCAATCTCCATTCCTCATAATATGCAGTGGCTTCTCATAACGAAAAACACGCTCTAATGGGGAATAAGCTATCATCTTTGTCCAATCTCCATCTGCATTCATCCTCCACAACTCAATCGTCGAATACTCACCTAAAGAATCTGTAAAGGCCACACAGAAGTGAATGGACCCTCTTAGAACCATGAAATCCTTACACACTGTCCTTTCCTTTCCGATACCCCAACGCTCTGTCCTTTGCTGTCTGAAAAGGGGAGTTGCTATCTCGCTCAACTTTTCCGTCTTTGTGCAGAAACTCATAATTAAATATGAGGGGTGTTCTCCACAAATCTGCTTCTCTTTTAAGAAATAGAGTTTTTCATTCAACAAAACGCTTGGCATCAGGAAATAAATGCGCTTGGAAGTCCTCTTTGGTGACTCGACCTTTCTCCATGAGTCGGATTTCAAAGAGTATATATACACCTTCGGGTACTTGGTCACACATAAAAGCTTGTAGTCATCGTCAGAAGAAGTATAATACAACCCAAATCGACCTCTATATTTGATGTTGAAACATTGCTTATCAGAACTGGGTGTAGACAACGTCTTATAGTCACTGGTCAAGGGATTCCATAAAATTAAATCAGTATCTTCAACCTCATTGATGAACCGACGCCTTTTTATGCATATCAATCCATGCAAAGATGCTAAAATCGATATATACATACGACTTCCGTCTTCGAATGGTAAAGGGCGGCTGACAGTTAAACCATCTTTAGGTGTTTCACAGTCGATGGTGCAGAAGTTGCATGGTGTTGTGTAAGATAAGAGCAGAAGTTTGAGGTGATTTTGATGGTCGTCGTTGGTTACATGGTGGAGTTGCAGCTTTGCAAACACAGGCGTTGTTAGGAACGACTGCCACTGCCTGGAAACACACAAAAAACGTCGTATAGACTTCACCGGCAGCCTTGGCAGTATGTTGAAAAGAAGTATGTCCGGTGGCAGATCGGTCGTCATGATGTTATTACGGGGATTTTGGGGCTCCGCGCTGTACGTATGTCGTCTAGGTTTTCCACCAAGAACTAGGTTAGGGTTTCGGGAGGACGTTTCTCATTACGAATATATATCGTGTTATTCGTTTGATAAATGGAATGTTAAGATAAATATGGAAGCGTACGTATCGGGTTTTTTAATGGCAAATTTAATAGTACTTTTATTGTATTTGAATACAACCTAATAAGACTTTTTTTTATTTTTTTTTTTATTTTACTAGACGTGAGACGTTGAAAGTCCGGAGAACCAACACCATTCGAAGGTGGGCGGTCCACCCCGCCTAGAACAGTCCCCGTGTATTACACGGGTTTATAAAACAAAAGTTTAATATAAAATTATAAGCATTATATATTTTTTAAAGTAATAATTTTATATAAATAAAAAGAATATAATAAATAAAATAAGTAACTTAATATATAATGTATGATATTTGAAAAATTATAGAGCATTTATTATAAAATTAATAGAATGATCTACTTTACATATATAAATCTCACTAAAATATGAATTTTAAATTTAAAAAAATGAAAATTACAAGAAAATAACAAATGGATAAAAAATAATTCAAAAACTCTTAAAAAATGACATGTGTCAAATTCAATAAGAACATGACATTTGACAAAATTGATTTTCATTTATTAGGTTAAGATTATTATTTTTATTTTTAACGACAAATCTAAACCACTCCATAATTTTACCTATGTCCAAAACCAAACTTGAACTCTAGACCTTAAAAAGTTAGAGCACATACGGCTCGTTTACAAGCCCATTGGTGTATGGACAATTAATTCATGGGTGTTCTCACACTCAAAAGTTAACATATAATATGTCATCTCACCCCATGATGTTATAACATCATATGAGAAAATGAACAATATCTTATAACACTCTCAATCTTTAATGTTATCATTTTTTTTTGAATTTAACTTTTAATTTTTATAAAAACAAAGTTAATTTAATTAAACATGTTATTTAAATAAAACCTAATTTTTTAATTAAAAACTAGAAAAGATTCCCCTCGCGATGCGGGGGTTAGAATAAAACTAATAAGATTGCACATATTAACAATGTACATTGAAAAAGCAACCCAAATAAATAGAACTTCAAAAATACAATGTTGTAATAGTAATCCGAAGAAGTGAAAATATGATGCTATAATCAACAAAATATTACATGTCATTTATATTAAAAATCCTATTTTTACGATTTACTTTTATTATTGTCCCATCATTGAGACTCCTTTAATTTAATTAGACACAACAACTACTAACCATAAAACATCTACAACCTTTGGAGAAACTCTTTATTATGTTGTTTCTCCCTGCCATTATTTGTCACTTTAACCTTCACAATTGAACAAATTAAAAAAGTTTAAGAAGGTAGATAACATTTAAAAAAAATACAAAATACGAATTGATAAGCCATTTCATCTAAGTAATGTACTCTAATACAAAATCGAGAACTTTTAGTAAAGATGGCGCAAATGAGTGAAAGAATGTGAACCATCATATGATCCTAGTCAACAAAAATTACATCATATCAACACAATGACATTTCATTCCCAATAAATATCATTGTATTTTCATCTATTTGCGTAGGAGTTATTTTTGTAGAATAAATAAAAATTGCATGCTATATTTTTCATAACAATGAAGGTGGCATGCTTTTTTGTCATAAAAACAAAAGTAGCGTACTATTTTTCATAAAAATATAAGTTGCATGTTATTTTTGTCATAAACATGACAGTAGCATGCTATATTTGTGTGATAATAATGAAAGTAGTACCTTCTTAAAAATCAAATCATTTGGGTAAATTACACGGATGGTCCCTGTGGTTTAGGGTAATCTGCATGTTTGGTCCCTAATAACTTTATTTAACTCGTACTGTCCCTATTTTATATTTTTGTTACACGCTTGGTCCCTGTCCATTTTAAAAAGACCGATTTACCCTTACTGATATATTTTACCTTTTTTAAATTATCAATTAATTTAAAGAAATTAATTAATTGTGATTTTGGTCAAATTGGATTTGGTTTGGATTTCACAAAACTTCATCTTCATCCCTTTGCCCCTATCTCAGTCGCAACTTCACACCACATCACTTCACACTCCACTACAAAGTTCTTCAAGATTATCTCCACTGTCACTCTACAATCGCTTCAGGGAAATGCAGGTTCAAAGACTTTGCAATCGCCGGACATGAGAAAGCGGTGGTAGTCTGACCTCCTCTCGTCCCCTGCCTCATTGTGTTCAGTCGTCGAAAAATCTCACCTTCTCTTGGGAAAATGTCGGACTCCACCGGAAAACACTAGATTCTAACAGAAAACACCGTACGCCGTTGATCTGCAGTCTAAAGTCGCCGATTTGCAATACGACCATCCACACCACCTCTAGAAACCTTCACACAATGTCATCTTCAGAAATGCAGACATATTGGTGACTGTGATGGCTACAAGACGCAAGCGGGAAGAAGATAAGGATCGTATGAGAGCTCGATTGATCAGGGGACAGTTAAGATGTTGATGGTTATCGATCGATTTTGAGGATGGGGTTGCATTTGAATCGAATTAAGAAGGATGAAAAGAAAAGGTAGATCGATCAAGAAGAAGGGGTGATATTGGACATTGTAGTTCTCCATCGTCGGAGATAATAGCATAGGGCTCCACATTGTTGCTTAATCCTTGCATCCTCCCATGATAATTCCATCACAGTCTCCTTCACCCTCTCGTTGAAAACCACCTAACTCTTTCTTCCTTATCATCTGGTAATCGATTCACAGATCTGACCACCTGAACAGAGATCAAAATAAACTCACAGGTGAGAAAGGAGAGGAACGAAAATAAGAAATTTCTTACCTCCTTTAATTCTCCTCTTGTCTTGGGCAAAATATGTTGAGATATGATTGTCGGTAGGATGGGTTCTCTCGTCAGAATGTTGCAGTGGTCATCGGAAAATGATGTAAAGGTTTGGGGAAAGGGGAACATGAGAAAAAAGGGTGGGTGAAGATGAAACGGGGATTGGGGGTCTTTTATTTCTTTTCATTTCTAAATTAAAAATGATGAACAAATAATAGAAAATCAAAAAAGAAATTATTAAGGGTAAAATAGTCTTTTTATGTTTGATAGGGATCAAACGCACAACAAAATTCTATCTTAGGGACCGTCCGGGTTAAAAAAAGTTGTTAGGGACCAAATACGCAGATTACCCTAAACCACAGGGACCATCCGTGTAATTTACCCAATCATTTTTAAAAAGTTGATTTGATTCCATTCAACTCTCAAAACAATTCAGTCCCTTCCTCTCATTTTGTTTACGACATGGTCCCAGAATCTTATCAATTTAAGTGACATAATTCAAAATGTAAGCAAAACATTAGTTCGTTAATTCTACAAATTATTTGAAAATATCCCATAATGAATGACTATATTACCAATTGAAATCATAATAATTATGTTTTAATGTCTTAGATAATATAATTTTGACTGTGATGACCTGACCACTTAAAAGTCAACTAATTACTTGTTAGAATAAATAAAGAGTTGATAAAGCTACGACACTTGAAGGCCTTGGTTGTTATTAGAAGATCCAGTTGCGAATCTTGTGAATTTTGCAAATCGAAGGATACAACTAGCTCTAACCAACATTGGCTTGGATTGTCAATTGCCTCATTCAAGATTCGCTCCAAAGTCCACGAAGGAAATAAGAGCTTTCGGCTTTCCAGAGTGACTTGAGCTTCACGCTCAGCTTTCTCTTTTTCTTCTGCCTCTCTTGCATTTCACAAGTTTTCATCAAGAACCGCATCACACGCTTTTCGCTTAAGTTTAGCGCTTTAGTCTTCTTTTTCTTCATCATCGTCATCAATAAGTTTTCCTATGCCTTTCGAACCCGAAGCTTCAATATCCTTCGGTCCGTTCGTTGATTTTGGCTTTTCTTCATGATCATCAGAAGGTCCGACTTGTTTCAGGGGTTCTTTTTCAGGTTGCTTTACAACTTCTTCCCCTTATTTCAGAATGGATCTTGACTCTGAAACAACTTCTAGTCTGTTAAGCATAGAAAACACCGGTTTGAGCTTTCAGCCAAATGTTGCCTGACAGAGACCGTGAGAAGAGAGTCATGCGTCTCGATAAGATTGGATAGGAAGGCATTCATGTCAGTCATGCAACTTTTTGTTGTATTAGGTGTCTAAGCCCATAACTATAATTGGTATGTACTTGACTTCATTATGAGCATGGTCCTTTTGGGTTGCCTTCACTCATGCAACTTGATAGGATGACAAGTGGAGAGAGAGTAGAATTTATTATATGAATAATAAATTGGTACTCAAAATGGTTTTATTTATTACAAGATTAATATATTATTTGGAAATCATATTATTAATTAGTGATTAATCAGAAACTAATATTAATTTTGGGATTAAAGGAACTGATTAATAATTGAGGGACTGTTCTGCAAATCATTGATAGTTGCAAGAACTGGGCTGATGGACTCCATAAAGTGGAGTGGATGAAATCCAATAGGGAAGCCCTATAGATTTCGTCCAAGGGCTCTAAGGAAGGAGCCCATGGGCTGCTTGTTGCCTAAGCAAGGTATTAGGGTTTCCACCTGAAAACCTAGCAGCCACAGCTATATAAGGAACCCTCTACTATGGATTTTCGCCCCCTATGAGTTTTAGAGAACCCTAGCGTATTTTCCTTCCCTCTCCAAGTCATCTTGTTGCATTGGGTGTTGGTGACTCCATTAGAGGTGCAACACTTTTGGCACTAGGCTTTCAGAAGTCAAGATCAAGAAGGATTATACTTGTTATTGCTACATAACAAGAGAGGTAATGTTCTAACCCTAATCATATGTGATTTTTCTGAAAATTATATGCTAGTCTTAGGGTTTATGCTTTGGATGATTGTTTGCATTTATAACTTGAGAAAAACCTAGATCTAAAGCATTAGGGTTGCATGTACACCTTGGGAATGTTGTAGTGCTCAAAACCCATCAGTGGTATCAGAGCCTAGGTCGTTTTTCTGTTGTATTTGATGCTTTGGTTAATTGTTCAAAGCTGAAAGAAGTCGAAATCTGGACTCTGCCAGATAAACTCGACGAGTCCATAGCAGGCCTCGACGAGTCCATGCACTGACTCGATGAGTTGGCTCGTCTGTTGGCAGGATTTTCGGGATTTTGGCCAGAATTAGATTAGGATCATTACCATAAGTTGTTTTAACTAATCCAAAACGTGTTTTATGATATGGTAATGATTAGAGTGTTGTTAAACACACCCAAAAATTGGGTCAAAACCACTTATTAACTAAAGTCAAAACCACCCTATATAAAACCCAAATTGATATGATGTATTGAGCCAAAGAAATGAAGTCCCACTTTCCTCAAAAATTAATCCCACACGACATTGTTAATATCTTTTATTTATAATATATTATCAAATATTAAATAATTTTAACACTTTTGCCCCTTATAGTTAAAACATATTTTCAGTTTATACCTTTCTCTATTTTAAAAAAAATTATTTTCAATCCTTATTAATATATTATTAATATATTGATATTCACACACATATACACACGAATGGTCCATATGGTTTGGTGTAATTTACGAGTTTGGTCACTAACTTTTTTTCTTAACTCGGACAGTCCTTATTACATCTTTTTGTTGCGCCGTTAGTCCGGCCTAAAAAGACTGTTATGCCCTTATTAACTATTTTAATTAATTTTTTATTTACAAATTATTTATAAAATTAAAAGATAATAACACTCCTCACCCTTTCCATTTATCTTCATCACTGTGCAATTGACCCCGCCCTTCCATTTCGTATTAGGCAAAACTAATAACTATATTTACATTTATGGTCCTTTAAGTTACCCTACATTTACAATAAATATCATATCTTTATTTCAGTGCGGTGTAAATGAATACCACTACGATCAAATCAAAATAAAGTACCAAGTGGACGTTCGCGGTTGAGTACACAAACAAGACCTATTGTTCCGCCTACTCAAGATCCAACAACTCAATATCCTCGTAGACATAGTTTTGCGATGTCTATGTCAGATTATAGTGGGTCCAATCAGTTTGATTTAAACCAGGAACCAGTGAGGCACAATACATTTTCATTTCAACAACCTTCAACATTTTATTCAAATTCACTTATGAGTGAAATTCCAAATGAATTTCATCCATACGTTACTAACATTGAAGATGTGGAGGGAGATGGAAATTTTGGATTTCGGGCAATAGCTCTCTCCCTCGGGTATAGTCAAAATTATTGGCATCAAATTCACTCAGAATTACGCAACGAGTTATAAGAAAATTGGGGACGGTATGCAATGATTTTTCAGGATGATATAAACAACGTATATCACTCGTTGAGTTTCATTGGATTGGGTTCTGCACAAAGTGAATCAACCGTTTGATTATGTGTAACACCCGTATTTTCGATTAATAAAAGCAAGTATAGTTTACGACATCATTTATCAAACTTTAAATTAAATTGGTCGTTAAATAATATCTATTCCAGACTTTTTCCATAAAAGCACTGTGGCCACAAAAACGGGCTAAAACACGACTTTGCCTTTTTCCATTCCAGACTTTTTTTTTTTTTTTATGATTTGCCGATCATGATACTGCTTCCATGATAATACTATGTGATATTAACAAGTTAGCCTTGCATTAGGCTTGAAAATAAAATTAAGTTTAAAGAAAGTAAACTAACCAGAAAGGTGAATCCAAGATTGATGTATCGTAATAAAACTTTGATACTCCAAATATATTTCAGACTTTTATTGCAGAAAGGTTTTTTACAGAGGAGGGATTACAAGAGAGAGAGAGAGAGAGAGGAAAATGGCTTTCAGCCTATCTAAAACATAAGATAGAGGCTCCTAAAATAGATCAGGAGGACTCAAAAACAAACAAAACCTAAATTATTACATTTAGCATTGGCAGACAGCTTTAAGAAAAGTAGAAATGACTTTTTGTTTGATTCTTCCGGCTTCAATAATGTCTGACGAGTATTTTCCTCTGTCTTCAATAATAAAAGAAGAATATCTTCTTCTTTTATTTTGGTCCATCCACCTGTCACCTTTAGTCTATTGTGGTGATATCTTTTTGTTTTTTTGAAAGATTCTTTCTTTGCGTGATTGACTCCTCAATCATGTCAATTATACAATCAATTGGGAGTTCTCCATCTGGAACTTCTTCATCATCTGGTTGGGATTCCCCTGCTAAACATGGTGATTGGCCTTGGCTTTGGTTATCAACTGACATATTATCTTGAATATCTTCATTTGAACCTTCATCTGTATCATGTTTTGAAAATCTTTTAAGATTTTCTTTTAATTCAGAACAATATAATCGGAATGACTTGATCATTTCCTCTTTAGTTAAATTATCTTTTTGAGGAGTTGAGGGGGTCACTTTTGTTGAGGAGGATATTTCCGAAAAAAGTTTCTGGTCTTGGTATTTCTTAATTTGTTGATTGATATGATCAATTGTTTCCTGAGCATTAAGGATTTTTGTTTCTGGATTCTTATGAAGCATTTTAGGCCAAAATTTGGTAAAGTATGACCTTTGTAGGGAAGGAAATTTAGAGGGAGTATAATCCACATATGGGGACCATTTCCAGATCCAAGGAATAGAAAATTCCATGAAAAAATGCATAGAAGATATTGCTTCCAATCCTTCTGATTTCAAGGGTATAACTTGGTCTTGGTATCTTGGAGAGACAGGTAACCATTCCCCATATAATTTCCTGAATGGTTCCTCAGGGAGGATATCTATACTCGGGCCGTATGAGATCCACCAATTAGTAAACCAATTTGGTATATTTCTGTTTTGGTTATAATTGGTGGATCTCATACGGCCCGAGTATAGATATATACCAAATTGGTTTACTAATTGGTGGATCTCATACGGCCCGAGTATAGATATCCTCCCTGAGGAACCATTCAGGAAATTATATGGGGAATGGTTACCTGTCTCGCCAAGATACCAAGACCAAGTTATACCCTTGAAATCAGAAGGATTGGAAGCAATATCTTCTATGCATTTTTTTCATGGAATTTTCTATTCCTTGGATCTGGAAATGGTCCCCATATGTGGATTATACTCCCTCTAAATTTCCTTCCCTACAAAGGTCATACTTTACCAAATTTTGGCCTAAAATGCTTCATAAGAATCCAGAAACAAATTTCCTTAATGCTCAGGAAACAATTGATCATATCAATCAACAAATTAAGAAATACCAAGACCAGAAACTTTTTTCGGAAATATCCTCCTCAACAAAAGTGACCCCCTCAACTCCTCAAAAAGATAATTTAACTAAAGAGGAAATGATCAAGTCATTCCGATTATATTGTTCTGAATTAAAAGAAAATCTTAAAAGATTTTCAAAACATGATACAGATGAAGGTTCAAATGAAGATATTCAAGATAATATGTCAGTTGATAACCAAAGCCAAGGCCAATCACCATGTTTAGCAGGGGAATCCCAGCCAGATGATGAAGAAGTTCCAGATGGAGAACTCCCAATTGATTGTATAATTGACATGATTGAGGAGTCAATCACGCAAAGAAAGAATCTTTCAAAAAAACAAAAAGACATCACCACAATAGACTAAAGGTGACAGGTGGATGGACCAAAATAAAAGAAGAAGATATTCTTCTTTTATTATTGAAGACAGAGGAAAATACTCGTCAGACATTATTGAAGCCGGAAGAATCAAACAAAAAGTCATTTCTACTTTTCTTAAAGCTGTCTGCCAATGCTAAATGTAATAATTTAGGTTTTGTTTGTTTTTGAGTCCTCCTGATCTATTTTAGGAGCCTCTATCTTATGTTTTAGATAGGCTGAAAGCCATTTTCCTCTCTCTCTCTCTCTCTCTTGTAATCCCTCCTCTGTAAAAAAACCTCTCTGCAATAAAAGTCTGAAATATATTTGGAGTATCAAAGTTTTATTACGATACATCAAACTTGGATTCACCTTTCTGGTTAGTTTACTTTCTTTAAACTTAATTTTATTTTCAAGCCTAATGCAAGGCTAACTTGTTAATATCACATAGTATTATCATGGAAGCAGTATCATGATCGGCAAATCATAAAAAAAAAAAAAAAAGAATCTGGAATGGAAAAAGGCAAAGTCGTGTTTTAGCCCGTTTTTGTGGCCACAGTGCTTTTATGGGCATTGACTCGCCTATCTCACCCAACTCTTTTTTTATTTTCAAAATTAAGTTATCTTTATCTACTTTACTTATGATATATATATATATATATATATATATATATATATATATATATATATATATATATATATATATATATATATTAAATTAGTACTTATTATAAAATAAACATGTATATAATATGTTTGTTATTAAAGTATAAGTTTATGAAATAAAAGAAAACACGTAGGTATATGCGAGACTGTTTAGGTAAGTTATCTCAATATACTATGTATTACAATATATATCTATGTATGTTAGGATAGAGAGCTAGTAGAGTAAAAGTATATTCTTTATAAGCTTTATGTTATTAAACTCGAGTTATTGAGTATAGCCGAAAGTATAGTTTCTATGTGCTTATTATTACTATACTTGAACTAGTAGAATAGTATCGAAAGTGTAATCTCTATGTGTTTAAATTTTATTATATTTAAGTTATTACGGTTAAGTTAGGGGTTGACGGCGGAACGACGATAGGTCGGGAGCCTATAGACCCGTGTGTTGACGACGAAATGGCAGGTAGGCCGTAAGTCTAGATACACATTTTATTGGTGGATCGGCGAAAGGTCGTGAGCCATTGATTGTATGCATGTATATGTATTGTGATATATTGTATTTTGGGAAAACTCATTAAGCCTCGGCTTACAGTTGTTGAATAACTATTTTTCAGGATGTTCTTTTGATCGTGGAAAGGCTCCAGCATGACTGTACTCGCATCGAAGAAATTAATAATGTTTTTAGACTTCCGCTAATACTCTCTTTTATGTTTAATAAATGTATGACAATGATATTTCAATAAAAATGAGCTTTTGGACATATTTTCTATATGTTTAAAAAAAAATTGTGTTGAAAATCGGGACGTAACATTATGCCGGATACTGGATTCCTCATTGCTAATAAGTATGGTGTAATCGTCTACTTTTTAGACAAACAAGGTTCGTCGACCTGTTTTCCGCTTTGGCATGGCCCGCAAGACATCTCACATCATAGATCTATTGTTATCGCCTTCGTTTATAATGGCTATTACGTAAAAGTTGATTTACAAGAATCACATCCAATGCCTACAGTTTTGTCACTTTGGCGCCAACACAGATCAGAACGTGTCGCTGGATGGGAAGTATTGTATAATGCTCGACTTAATGCATATATTCCACCGAATGGACCATGTAATAATTGTAATACTTATGTAGTTGATGTCCCTGATAATTAATAAAATTAAAATATGTCAGTGTTTGACAAAACGGTGGTAAATGAAAATTAAAATTTTATTTATTATAGTTGTGAAAAAATATCATATTATGTTTTTTATTGTTCGTTTAATTGTTTGTGTGTAGCGCCTGTGTTTCTAGGCTAGGCATTAATATTGACGTTATAGTCTAGGTTAACCTTTGTAACTCATTTTGAAGAAATGAAAAGGAATTATGTGAATATTATGTAAAAATTATGTGTTTTATGCTTAATTATTAGGGTTTAATTAATTAAGAATAAAAATGAGCGTCAAAAATAAATATTAGATAAAGCCGATATCTATTAAGAAAGTTGTAGTGGTCGTGACAAGGATTACGGATATATAAAGAATACCAAAATCCGAGTTATAACGAAGAAGTTATGACCCGTCGAAGTTCCGCGACAAAACCGGCACGGTGCCGAATGTCGTAAAAAGTGAGTTTTGATAAACTACTTTTTAGCCTTAGTGATCTAAACGAAAGTCGTAGTGTTCGTTAAACCGAGAGTAGGTATAAAAAGAACGCCCAAATCTGACTTCGTATGAGGAAGTTATGATTTTTCGAAGTTTCAGCTTAGCAGTAGACAACTAAAAACTCGAATTTTAGATCGAGTGATTTTTAGCCGACACGACCTAAACGATAATCGAAGGTCTCGTCAATAGTAGTACAATGGTAAAAACACAGACGAAACGGACGTCGAATGAAAAAGTTATGAATTTTTAACGGATTTCCTGTCCCGGTCTGTTAAAAATAATAATATAAAAATTAAATTCAAAATTAGCCGACGAACTCTAAACAAAAGTTGTAGAGCGTAATTTTACCTACGCGTGCATATAAAGAACGTCAAAAACGGAGCCCGTATGCGAAAGTTATGGATTTTAGAAGTTTTGGCGCGAAAATCGAGAAAATTGCCAAAACCGAGAAATTTCGCAAGGTGGACTTCGGCCACCTCACCCTCGCTCAAATCGTGCCACGTGTCCGAACAGCTGAGTCATCCGAGGCCACCTGTCGATGCGTGTCGCATTCTCTTCGGACCGAAGGCTCGGCCAATCAGAAGCTGCCTCGTACCCCTTTATGACGCATCCGAGCTTCGCAGGGAGTGTCACGTCCGAAGTCTCGGACCTAGACCTCGGTCCAATCAGAGGCCGACAGCAAGATCCTCGCATGCGCAACCCACGTGCGAGCCACCTGCGCGCCTTCGCATCTGCTGCCGCGTGGCTTCCTCTCAGCCATCCGATCAGCAGCCTCGCAGCCTATAAATAGGAGGGTGCGAGACCTCCCGGGGAATATTTGAAAACTTGTCCTTTTTAGCCCCTAAACCCATATTTCTTTCATTCCAACTTCCCCCAAAGCCCCGGTATTATACCAAACACCCGGAATACGCCCCGAAGTGCCCGAGAAGCCCGAGAAATTTATCTTTTCGGTTTCGAAGCCCGACCCTTGCAGAGCCCGGTTTCTCAATAAAACTCCCGGTTTTATTAGAAACGATCGTTTTAGGAAACGAAGTGCCGCCCGATTATCATCAAATCAAGTGAGTGTATAGTCACCTTCATCTTACACCTAGAAATGAAGTATTTTCTATAAAATACGTGCTACGTGTAATTATATTAATTGTTTAATTGAGGTGACTGTAGAATAGATGTTTTATACAAGTAAACGGACCTACTCGTCGAGTCCCTTTCCTAAATTTACACTTTTGGCCCTTCATTGAACAATTGAAATTTGGGGTGTTACAACTCTCCCCCACTTAAATTAGGCTTCGTCCTCGAAGCCTACTGCAGTATATGCTTCAGAACAAACCCTTTGCACTACAGACTCCGATTTCTCAATCAACTCATGCTCTTACAAACCCTACTTCTGCATCTCTCTTAAAATGGCTCATTCTCACGTGGCATCCTTGCCACTACTCCAAGCCGACCATCGGCCTTTCAACTCAATAGCACTACATATTAACCACGTATTACCCGATGATACCATCCCTTCAAATCAGGAACACACCTTCGCGCCCTGCGAACGCTAGATACCACAAACACCCACTGAGCTCTGCCAAGACACTAATCCATCTTCCTTCGCCCAAAATTGGCGATAACCCTGATAACTTGCAACCTGGAACGAATCCTCATGATGGAATATCCCAGATTGGAATACCTCCACATACATAACTCAAGCCCATAACCATACTCGGAACTAAGGACCTTGTCCTTGCGTCACCCTCGAACCCTTTGGTTCGACACAATGGAGTGTAACCCACTCACACCTCCCTATCACGATCTCTAGGTCCTTGACCTCCGACTGAAATATCCTTATACCGTCCTCAGCACCGGTCCAGACTACTCCCGAGTCTGCTATCCTGCTGACTCACCTTCCTCTGTCCCAATCTCTAATTTGGAACCACTATCCTCCTCCTCTTCCAAGGAGACTGAAAACATGCATGCGCATCATCCAACATTGCCACAACCTCAACGGGCATCCAACCCGTATGTGCTTCCATATATCTGGTACAACCCCAGTGCTTACTACCAATAACTGAAGCACGTTCGATCATCCATTTACTCTGCTGCCTCCCTTTCAGAGGACCCACACTCCTTCCGGAGCTACATACCTTTCCTTTCCAGGAAGTCTACTCAACAACCCTTACCGCACTTATAAGTGCCACTGATCTAAACTCCACTCTACACTATCCTTGTAGAGCAACTGCTATTCTCGAACTCCCATATACTCCGAATCTGATCCCATAACTAACTAGGCCCACGCACGGCCTCCAGCCATCTCCATCATCATGATCAATACTTGGGGCCAGACCATATCGATTACTATTGCATGGCGACATATTTACTCATTCTCCTCATATCGATCCCCTATCACATACAGAGTCTTCAGCATGAATGGACCGCCTTTCCAGGCCTTCAGCCTATCTGGACCACTCTCAGAACCTTCAGCATGTCTGGACCGCCCTCCTGGGCCTTCAGCCTGTCTGGACCGTTCCCCGAGCCTTCGGCCTGACTGGTACGCCTTCCGGCCTTCAGTCTATCCGGACCGCTCAAAACTATCGTACGTCACCCTGAACCATCCTTCCCGGGAATCTCTCCCATGCAGTCTGTTCTAGCCCTCTTGGGGTTCCGAACTCTAGTTCCGTTCCCGGAATCCTTTCCATGGCCTAAACCCAGGCCTCACATCGACCAACTACCTTACCTGAAACCATGGTCTGTTCCCTGCCCCACTTGTCTATCACTTGCTCCAATCATGCCACACTCTCGGCTAACAACACTGATAAATCTAAACAGCTAACCAACCTTCAATACTTGCTGTTTTACCGGAGACTTTTCCAATTCTCCTAACTTTCGCTGACAAACCGGCATAATTCGATCGACCTTACTTGAATAAGTTTCCCCCTCTTCTCTCGGAACTAAATCCCTCCGTAGTGAGCAACCTCCACAGAACACTCTCCCGTCATCGCACATCCCGAACTCCAAGGAATTTCGAATCTCGACTGAACACTTCTCGCATCGCAGTTGCTATTCCTAGCAACGAGATCATATACCTTATCTTTCAACCAAGAGTCCTCCTGAACGCTAACTACAACTTCTAACTACTGAGATCCTCAATCATACTACGAAACATGCAGAACAAGGCAGACATATTTACAATACCACACAAATAACAAGATAACAAGATGGAAACATACCCGCAGCTGCATCCGGCTCTGCCCAGACCTCCTCTGCTGTAAGCTGGAAAGCGCGTCCGTGAGCCCTCGGAGGCTCCGCTCCACCCCGACCTCCACCCGTAATCCTCAAAGTGGCCGGTGCTGGAGCCTGCACCGGTCTTGCAACAAGCTGTGGACAGTTGGCCCTCAAGTGCCCAACCTAATGGCAATGATAACAAATCCTCATATCTTGAACTGGGGCTGACTGACGGCAATCCCTCGCATAATGCCCCCCTCTCCCGCACTTGCGGCACGCACCACCGGACCTACAAACTCCGGTATGACCCTTCCCACACTTCTCAAAAGTATGGCTGCTCTGACCCCCAATCCTGGAATCAACGGTTTTGAACCGTTTCGGCGCCGGCTGCGACTGCACCGGGGCCTGCCTCTGCTCTCACAACTGCAACTCAATCTCCAACTCACGCCGCCTGGCGGCCTCCTGCAACTCTAACAAGGTATCACATCTCTGCGTGGACAAAAACTGTCTAATATCCCTCTTGAGCATACTCAGATACCGGGACATCTGAGCCTGCTACGACGCGAACTCTGGGCAAAACATCGCCCTCTCAGTGAACATCCTGGTGATCTCCGTCACCGACTCTGAATCCTGCTTCAGCTCCAGGAACTCCTGAGCCAACCTCTCTCTCTCTCTCAACCCGTGGAACATAACGAGTGCTGAACATCTCCCGAAACTGATCCCAATTAACCGCAGCCCGCTGCGCATCAGAATAAGATCCCGTAGTCAACCTCCACCAATCCTTCGCCCCGAGCCTCAAAAGGTTCAGAGCACACCTTACCCTCTGATCCGCAGGGCATGAACACGTGAAGAAACAACCCTCCACGTCTGACAACCATCTCATAGCAATGATAGGATCCTCAACTCCATCAAAGGTAGGGGCTTCGTATTATCGAAGTCCCGATACTTAAAACCTTGACCGGTTCCTCCCCCTGTCGCTGTAGCTGCCGCGACAGCTGTCTCCGCAAGTGCTGCATAGCGCTCATCAAAGTACTCAACCATGGCGGTCTTGATCGACCCAAACATCTCTGGCAACTCAGCCCGGAACATGGCAGCAACCTTATCATGCAGGATCTCACGAATCCTGGCGTCCAACTCGTCCGTACTCATCTGACCAATGACCTCGGGTGGTACTGGTCCATCCTGATCACCCTCTCCTGATCCCGATCCTGAACCGGATCCTGCCCCGAGACGTATCGTAATCGCCATACTGCAATACACCAACGAGACCCTTAGACACATCACACATCCACCCGGGGAACTATCTCATAGCCGATACCCTAGAGAGTTGTGACTTCCTTGATACGCGTATGGGTCCTGTGCTTTCAGTAGTACGGGACCCATACTACCTTCCACACCTACCCATATTTGTCTCAAGTATCACCACAACACTCTAACTATAAACACACACATCGAGCGCTCAATCCTCACTCCTAGAGGAAAGTTGAATATCTCATATAAGGAAAACCCTAGGCTAGCAGGCATCACATAATCAGGCAATTCTATCATGCAAATTCCTGAAGATCCCTAGCCTAGTACTAGCATGTTGTTCTAACATATCACATAATCAAATAACTTGCATGGTATTTTGGGGTCTACTTACTGGCTCCGGCTGATCGTACCCTCTGCGTCCTCCTTTACTTATTTTGAAAATCTTTTGAAAACTATTGTAACGTCCATAAAAATTGAGCCAATTTAAAACATTTTAATTCATTCAAAAACCCTTAAGTTCATACATCTCGTTTTCAAAATAGTTTAAACATCAGAGTATCCCCAGAACCATATCACATAAGACATAAAACATGAGGAGCGGTACGATCACGCCTTTGCCTTGCCACGATCTCCTGAAGTACCTAAAACAATACACTGAAACTGTAAGCCCGAAAGCTTAGTGAGTTACCCCCAAAATACCAACCGCACATAAACATACTCATATCATATCACAAATAGAACAACCATGCACATCGGGTCTACTGTGTGACTGGTCCGCCCGCACCGAGCCTTCAGTCCACTTGGTCCACCCTCCGAGTCTAGCCATGTACATCGAGTCTACATTATGACTGGTCCGCCCACACCGGGCCTTCAGTCTGCCTGGTCCACTCTCCGAGCCTCGGCACGTCTGGTCCGCCCACTTGGGGCCTTCAGCCTATCCGGACCGCTCGCTGGGCCTTCGGAATATCCGGTCCGCCCTGGGTATGTTGGCCTACAACACAAAGCAGGACCCGCCTCAACCCAACCCCCGTCAAACAACCATGTGCACATAAAACAATTAATCACATAACAAATCCTCAACTAGACAAACAGTCTAACAGATCACATAGCATATCAACATCCTAACCAGGATTCCGACCTAACCGGTCACTAGCATAACATTACCCTATATACTGGGTACCGACCTTAACTAGGTCACTAACATAACACCATCCCAAATACCAGGATGCAGATCTATCAAGGCAATAACATAACAAACAATACCCGGATTTCCATCCGATAAAGGGCTGGCCTTGGTACCGTAGACCCTGTCGATATAGTGAGGATAACTCACCTGAAACTGCCGACTGAAAGGATAAGATCAGCTGCTCCGACCACATACACGAACTCCACCACCGAACACTACCAAAGAACCAATTCCATAAATACCCAAAATACCCTTGATGTTAGCCTTTAATTCCTCAAGCTCTTTTCACCAATTTCCTCTTCCAAGCTCCAATCTCCTCAATAATGAAGCCTCACACGAAAATCAGGGTTTCTGGAACTCTCGGGGGGATTAGGAGGCTGGGAGAAGGACATAAAGTCCTTTAAATAGGGTGCAACCCTCAGGATTAGGGTTTTCTTCCTACAGCACCAACTCGTCGATTCCAAGCCTCCGACTCGGCGAGTTGGCCACTTAAACCCTGATAGAATCCCGCTCCGACTCGGCGAGTAGATGTACCTACTCGTCGAGTCCCATTCCTAAATTTACACTTTGCACCCTCCAACTTCTTGCTTCCGAACTTGGGATGTTACAACTATTTTTGAAAATCTCTCCTTGATTTGAGACTGGATTCACACGAATGTTCCTCCAATTCACTCAAACCAAGGCTCTGATACCAACTTGTAACACCCGTAAAATTTGAGCCAAATTAAAACATTTTAATTCATTCAAAAACCATTAAGTTCATACACCTCGTTTTCAAAATAGTTTAAACATCAGAGTATCCCCCAGAACCATATCACATAAATCATAAAACATGAGGAGCGGTACGATCACGCCTTCGCCTTGCCACGATCTCCTGAAGTACCTGAAACAATACACTGAAACTATAAGCCCGAAAGCTTAGTGAGTTACCCCCAAAATACCAACCACACATAAACATACTCATAACATATCACAAATAGAACAGCCATGAACATCGGGTCTACTGTGTGACTGGTCCGCCCGCACCGGGCCTTCAGTCCACCTGGTCCACCCTCCGAGTCTAGCCATGTACATCGAGTCTACAGTGTGATTGGTCCGCCCGCACCGGGCCTTCAATCCACCTGGTCCACTCTCTGAGTCTACAGTATGACTGGTCCGCCCGCATCGGGCCTTCAGTCGGCCTGGTCCACTCTCTGAGCCTCGACACGTCTGGTCCGCCCTCTTTGGGCCTTCAGCCTATCCGGACCGCTCGCTGGGCCTTCTGAATATCCGGTCCGCCCTGGGTATGTTGGCCTACAGCACAAAGCAGGACCCGCCTCAACCCAACCCCCGTCAAACAACCATGTGCACATAAAACAATTTATCACATAACAATCCTTAACCAGACAAACAGTCTAACATATCTCATAGCATATCAACATCCTAACCAGGATTCCGACCTAACCGGTCACTAGCATAACATTACCCTATATACCGGGTACCGACCTTAACCAGGTCACTAACATAACACCATCCTAAATACCAGGATGCAGATCTAGTAAGCAATAACATAACAAACAATACCCGGATTTCCATCCGATAAAGGGCCGGCCTTGGTGCCGTAGACCCTGTCGATATAGTGAGGATAACTCACCTGCAATTGCCGACTAAAGAGATAAGACCAAGCTGCTCTGACCACCGACACGAACTTCACCACAGAACACTACCGAAGAACCAATTCCATAGATACCAAAATTACCAAAATACCCTTGGAAGTCAAACTGGTCAACTCTTGGTCAAAGTCAACCTTCCTAGTTGATTCTACTCGCCGAGTCGACCCGTTGACTCGTCGAGTTCCTACACTCAGAAACTCCTATAACACGACTCAACTCGCCGAGTCGCCCCAAGACTCGTCGAGTCCAACGATCTCCGAGTCCCATCATGCTCAACTCACAGAGTCGTCCCTCGACTCACCGATTCGAGGCTTAACCAGAAGTGGTTAGGGTTCCGCGACCAGACTCGTCGAGTCCAAGAACAGACTCGCAGAGTCCAAGGCAATCTTCAACAGACTCGCCGAGTTGTTCTTCCAACTCGCCGAGTCCATGCACATGTTCATACAACTCGTCGAGTACACCCATGTGACTCGTCGAGTCTCTTCAGTTCTCAATCCATACAGAGGCTTTTTGAGCCATGCAGGGGCTCCAATCCATAGATCCACTCTTCTACAGCCTAAACCTCACATAAAGTTGCAAACTTTACGTGAAACCAAGGAGATATAAGCCCAAAACACTCTAGGGCTAGGGTTTATGACAAAGGGGCTTCACCAATAACTCTTAAACAGGAGCTTTATGACATCAAGGACCATCACAAGCCTAGATCTGAAGTAGCAACCTCAGATCTAAGCCTCTAACTCGAAATAGCTCACAATCATACCAAAAATGCCCCAAATCTCAATGATAATAGATCTAGATACAAAAGAGTCCAAGCAACAGATTAATACCTCCAATATATGCTCCAACTGAAGTAGATCCCGGATCTACACCACTCCTTTGCAGCAAACCTCTTGATCTTCAAGCCCCTTTCGAAGATTTTCTCCTCCAAAGCTCTATTCTCTCTATTAATGGAAGCTCACTTGATTCTAGGGTTTCTGGATCTCAAAAGGGTAGCAAAGAGGCTGAGGGTGGGTTATAATGTGCTTTATATAGGGCACAACCCCCGGGATTAGGGTTTTCTCTCTTCAGCACCAACTCGTCGAGTCCAAGCCTCCGACTCGGCGAGTTGGCCACTTAAACCGCGATAGAATCCCGCTCTGACTTAGCGAGTAAACGGACCTACTCGTCGAGTCCCTTTCCTAAATTTACACTTTTGGCCCTTCATTGAACAATTGAAATTTGGGGTGTTACATAACACGTAATAATAGTTCAAATAATTATTATAAGGTCCTAATAACGTTATTATATTTAAATAAAAGCTATATTAAAAATTAGGTAGGTGTATCTTACCTACGAGGGGGTTTGGCTAGAAGCCGCGCTCTGCAGGGGCAGAACTTCCGAGCCAAAAGCTCTTCTTCTCGGAGCCGTCGAGCGCTCTGGGGCTTTCTTCTAGCGCTAGGGGAGTTTTGGGAGGTTTAGAGAGAGGGTAGAGAGAGAAGGGTGGAGGTGTGAAGAAATGAGGGTGGAAGGGGTTGTATTTATAGGGTGAAATATGGCTGAAATTAGTGTCACATGTCACCATCTAGTGGCAAGCCTTGGGGAGAAATCAATGGCCAAGATTGTGCCACGTCACCCCTTTGCAGCAGCACCCTGCCGACTTCTAAACCCCATAACTTTCGCATACGATCTCCGTTTTCGACGTTCTTTATATCCATGCTTAGGTAAAAATAAGATCTACAACTTTCATTTTGACTCCGTCGTCTAATTCTCGACCGATCTTAAATTTAACAGTACGAGGAGATTATACTGTTAAATGTCCGCGTAAAATTCATAACTTCTACATACGGACTCCGTTTTCGTCTGTCTTTTTACCGTTGAGTTCCTATTAATGAGATATTAAATTCTCCTTTAGGTCGCGTAGGCCAAAAACAACTCGATCTAAAATTCGAGTTTCGGGTCGTGTACTGCTGTGCCCAATCTTAGAAAATTCATAACTTCCTCATACGAAGTCAGATTTGGGCGTTCTTTTTTTGTATGTTCTTGGTTTAACGTATACTACAACTTTTGATTAGATTTCTAAGGCTAAAAATTCCTCCATCGTAAATTCACTATTTACGTCTCCCGGTGTCATGCCGGTTTTGCCGAAAAACTTCGACGGGCCATAACTTATTCGTTATAACTCAGATTTCGGCGTTCTTTATATGTACGAAACCCTTGTAACATATACTACCATTTGGTTAAGACTAATCCTTCTAAATAATCTTCCATAAAAACTCATTTTTGATGCTTATTGTCTCTAAATTGACTAGCCCGAATCTGCGGGCGTTACATGTATGGCTGAGGAAACCCCTTAGCAGTAATGTCCATCCCGATGATATTCTTTAGGCTAGGTTCCTTGTGATAAGTGTTTAGGGACGTAAAGTGAGGATAACGGGAACTGGTAATCGGGGTTATTGTTGATTGATGAACTTAATAAGTTTATTATTATTGTGGGTTGAAATCCCTATATGCTCACCAGACTCCCAAGCCTGACGCACTCAGCTTTTTATGTTACAGGTAGTGGACCCCGAGAATAGTCGGAGGACGATGAGAGATTTTTTGATTATAGGCCAGTAGTTGTAAATAACTGTTGTAAGGCTTATAATGTCTCGTTTATGCTTTTGATCTGTATCGGAACATGACATCCCGAGGTTTTGATATGAAATGAAACTATACATTTCTTAAAGAAAGGTTTTGATAAACTTTTATCATGTTTTGTTTTGGGGACCAATTCCGCAACATCTTTTAAAAAGATTTCGCTGATTTTATTTTAAAAAGCATAAATTAAATCGGTCTTTTCTGGCCGAGAAATTAGGGGATGTCACAGTTGGTATCAGAGCATTAGTTTAAGCGAACTAAGAAATTAGTACGATTTCTAGACTTAAACTTAGAATGCTAAGTGATGATTGTGAGATGAGTGTCTACCATATTTTAGACATGAGCACTAGTGTCCATAGCTGCTAAAGTTCATTCATCGGGTACTAAATCCATAGCTACCAGTGTTTATCTAATAGGTACTAAATCCATAGCTACCAACGTTTATCTAACATGTACTAAGTCCATAGCTACCAACGTTTATCCAATAGGCACTAAGTCCATAGTTGCCGATGTTATTTATTAGGCACTAAGTCTATAGCTGCCAATGTTCACTCATATCATCTTTCATCTCTCATCATTTATCTACCCATGTTTTACCCAACATATTCGTAGATATAAAATACATATACAGTTTAAATTATTTAAAACATGTATAAAATCGTTCATCCAGCATAGATAGCAAGTATACAGGTTATATGCACACATAGCACACAATTTATATAAAATACTTCATATCTATGTGTAAGATGAAAGTAACTATGCACTCACCTGCAATGGTGGTGACTCGGTACTCGGACAGCACTTCGTTTACTTTAAAACGAATTTCCGTTGACAAAACCTTGTATCATTTCCACTAGAGTTTAGTCTAATGTTCAACGAGACTAATTAATAGTCTAACTATTATTACTATTATATAAGCGTTAAACAATACTCTTCACCCACTATGTACAGACAGGGGCCAGACATGAAACACCCGAGGGTAGGATCATTTTGGCATATATCACTTCTGAAATCCAACAACCCAGGCGGCCCTTCAAACCGGATTCCCCGTACCGCGAGTGGTTAAAAAGATATTATAACGACACTTATATAACACGTAATAATAGTTCAAATAATTATTATAAGGTCCTAATAACGTTACTATATTTAAATAAAAGCTATATTAAAAATTAGGTAGGCGTATCTTACCTACGAGGGGGTTTGGCTAGAAGCCGCGCTCTGCAGGGGCAGAACTTCCGAGCCGAAAGCTCTTCTTCTCGGAGCCGTCGAGCGCTCTGGGGCTTTCTTCTAGCGCTAGGGGAGTTTTGGGAGGTTTAGAGAGAGGGTAGAGAGAGAAGGGTGGAGGTGTGAAGAAATGAGGGTGGAAGGGGTTGTATTTATAGGGTGAAATATGGCTGAAATTAGTGCCACATGTCACCATCTAGTGGCAAGCCTTTGGGAGAAATCAATGGCCAAGATTGTGCCACGTCACCCCTTTTGCAGCAGCACCCTGCCGACTTCTAAACCCCGTAACTTTCGCATACGATCTCCGTTTTCGACGTTCTTTATATCCACGCGTAGGTAAAAATAAGATCTACAACTTTCATTTTGACTCCGTCGTCTAATTCTCGACCAATTTTAAATTTAACAGTACGAGGAGATTATACTGTTAAATGTCCGCGTAAAATTCATAACTTCTACAAACGGACTCCGTTTTCGTCTGTCTTTTTACCGTTGAGTTCCTATTAATGAGATCTTCAATTCTCCTTTAGGTCGCGTAGGCCAAAAACATCTCGATCTAAAATTCGAGTTTCGGGTCGTGCACTGCTATGCCCAATCTTAGAAAATTCATAACTTCCTCATACGAAGTCAGATTTGGGCGTTCTGTTTTTGTATGTTCTTGGTTTAACGTATACTAAAACTTTTGATTAGATTTCTAAGGCTAAAAATTCCACCATCGTAAATTCACTATTTACGTCTACCGGTGTCATGCCGGTTTTGCCGAAAAACTTCGACGGGCCATAACTACTTCGTTATAACTCAGATTTCGGCGTTCTTTATTTCGGCGTTCTTTATATGTACGGAACCCTTGTAACATATACTACCGTTTGGTTAAGATTACTCCTTCTAAATAATCTTCCATAAAAACTCATTTTTGAAGCTTATTGTCTCTAAATTGACTAGCCCGAATCTGCGGGCGTTACAATTATCTCCCCCTTAGGATGATTACGTCCCAGAATCATCAACGAAACAGGGCTGTATAATGACTCCATACGTTATCTCTTCATCCTAGGTAATAATCGTAACTTCTATGTTTCTTCGAATGCGTATCTAACTCCTGGTCTTCTTGACTGCAAGCGGTGCTTGATCTTGCACCCGTTCTCTATGTCTTGTTACACTTTCAATCATGACCTTCATGTCACAAACTCGCTCTTTATCAGAGACTCCTTCTTCTTCTTAACAAACATAAGATAAGTTTATTTGATTTCCACGATAGACCGATGGGTCACGTTCTAATGAACTTTCATCGTATGTTGCAACGCTCAGACTCAGGTCTTTTAGAGTCAAATTCTGGAATTGGATATACTTTCCTTCATGTTCTAATGTGATATAATCACATTTTAACATGTAGCATTTCTAGCTACCAAATTCTTTAACAACGAGCACGATACTTCTATTGATCGCTTCGATTTCAATCTTCTAGTTTAAGTCGGACGCTACATCAAACATAGTTCTCTGAACCACGTAACATATTTGTCTTAGTCGGACTCGATTTGATATGACCACTAGGGTCAGAATAACAACAATCTTCTTAGTTATTACTGAAACGATGGTAATGACATACTTTGAACAAAACGGAATCAATTACTAGCTTCTTGGTAACCTTGTGACTTTCCCTGATCCAAGTGTGAGTCATGTGGTTCCGGTAGTATAGGCCTCTACTACCATTCACACCTACTCATAATCGTCCCAAGTATTGTCTCGCAGCTTTCCAAGTTACTATCACAAAAACAATTTTAACACATAAAAATGTGTCCAATCAATCATAAATTTTTCCCTAGACTCTACTAGGATTTCTTCCATGTGTATCTTCAATAATCAATTATGCTTCAACTCGGTGGTGAAAATGCCAGAGGGTAGGATAACTTTAGGAATTATGCCAATCGTTTCATCATCCCGCCAATCGAAGGTGTACTTCGGACGTACCGTACTCCTCTAAACATACTGTTATCTTTCCTGACGTACTCTAAAGGCAAGGGACCACTCTTACGATATCTTCCGATAGGTGTCATTCACTATCATAAGCCTTCTCGTTTCCTCCGTTTACTCAATTTGCTACGAGCCTTCACTACGACGTTACATTCACGGAAGCATGCGTCCAGCGCATCAAGACGAGAATATAGATAGAAAAGATTTAGACGTGTAATACTCCTTATTACTCCGAAAAGTTACATGCCAGTTCTAATACCGTAATTAAACGTTTAGAAATCTGAACACATAAAATTTCCAGATCCGGTCGGCAACAGACCACAGATCCGATCATACGATAGCATCATAAATCATTTAGCACATAAAAGCATGTTAGACATTTTCCCTAAATTAGCTAGTGCTTGTGTCTATTCAGGTGTATTACCTAAAATTTATTAGACACACTCCTCACCATCATTGCTTAGCATCCTAATTTTAAGTCTAGAAATAAATCTTTATTCCTAGTTCGCTTAAACTAATGCTCTGATACCAACTGTGACATCCCCATTTTCACGGCCAGAAAAGACCGATTTTGTTTATGCTTTATAAAAAAATCAGAGTACTTCTTTTGATAAAAAATGTTGTGGAATTTGTTCCCAGTAAAACATGATAAATACGTTATCAAAGCATTTCCGAAGAAATGTATTTTTTTATTCATTTTAAAACATTTGGGATGTCATTGTCAATACATAAACATAAGCATAAACAAAACTTACATTCATTTACACTAGTGATCTACATCTCTTTAATCTCTCAGTGTAATGTAACTTCATATCGACACCTGTGATACAAATAAGCTTGAGTGGGTTAGGTTGGGAAACCTGGTGAGTACATAGGGTTTTCAACCCACAATAATATAATTATTATGTTTAATCGTCAAACAATTCACCCAATTACCCATCCACATTATCTTCGTTATTCTTAAGGGTCTACCCTAGGAATCATCTATCCTGCATTCGTTCATTCCGAAGTCCATCGCTTCCAGGGTTCATATGACAGACACTAAGTCCATAGCTGCCAATGCTCGTTCGTAAAGCATTAATTCCATAGCTGCTAAAGTTCATTCATCGGGTACTAAATCCATAGCTACCAGTGTTTATCTAATAGGTACTAAATCCATAGCTACCAACGTTTATCTAACATGTACTAAGTCCATAGCTACCAACGTTTATCCAATAGGCACTAAGTCCATAGTTGCCGATGTTATTTATTAGGCACTAAGTCTATAGCTGCCAATGTTCACTCATATCATCTTTCATCTCTCATCATTCATCTACCCATGTTTTACCCAACATATTCGTAGATATAAAATACATATACAGTTTAAATTATTTAAAACATGTATAAAATCATTCATCCAGCATAGATAGCAAGTATACAGGTTATATGCACACATAGCACACAATTTATATAAAATACTTCATATCTATGTGTAAGATGAAAGTAACTATGCACTCACCTGCAATGGTGGTGACTCGGTACTCGGACATCACTTCGTTTACTTTAAAACGAATTTCCGTTGACAAAACCTTGTATCATTTCCACTAGAGTTTAGTCTAATGTTCAACGACACTAATTAATAGTCTAACTATTATTACTATTATATAAGCGTTAAACAATACTCTTCACCCACTATGTACAGACAGGGGCCAGACATGAAACACCCGAGGGCAGGATCATTTTGGCATATAGCACTTCTGAAATCCAACAACCCAGGCGGCCCTTCAAACCGGATTCCCCGTACCGCGAGTGGTTAAAAAGATATTATAACGACACTTATATAACACGTAATAATAGTTCAAATAATTATTATAAGGTCCTAATAACGTTACTATATTTAAATAAAAGCTATATTAAAAATTAGGTAGGCGTATCTTACCTACGAGGGGGTTTGGCTAGAAGCCGCGCTCTGCAGGGGCAGAACTTCCGAGCCGAAAGCTCTTCTTCTCGGAGCCGTCGAGCGCTCTGGGGCTTTCTTTTAGCGCTAGGGAGTTTTGGGAGGTTTAGAGAGAGGGTAGAGAGAGAAGGGTGGAGGTGTGAAGAAATGAGGGTGGAAGGGGTTGTATTTATAGGGTGAAATATGGCTGAAATTAGTGTCGCATGTCACCATCTAGTGGCAAGCCGTGGGGAGAAATCAATGGCCAAGATTGTGCCACGTCACCCCTTTTGCAGCAGCACCCTGCCGACTTCTAAACCCCATAACTTTCGCATACGAGCTCCGTTTTCGACGTTCTTTATATCCACGCGTAGGTAAAAATAAGATCTACAACTTTCATTTTGACTCCGTCATCTAATTCTCGACCGATCTTAAATTTAACAGTACGAGGAGATTATACTGTTAAATGTCCGCGTAAAATTCATAACTTCTACATACAGACTCCGTTTTCGTCTGTCTTTTTACCGTTGAGTTCCTATTAATGAGATATTCAATTCTCCTTTAGGTCGCGTAGGCCAAAAACAGCTCGATCTAAAATTCGAGTTTCGGGTCGTGTACTGCTATGCCCAATCTTAGAAAATTCATAACTTCCTCATACGAAGTCAGATTTGGGCGTTCTTTTTTTGTATGTTCTTGGTTTAACGTATACTACAACTTTTGATTAGATTTCTAAGGCTAAAAATTCTTCCATCGTAAATTCACTATTTACGTCTCCCGGTGTCATGTCGGTTTTGCCGAAAAACTTCGACGGGCCATAACTTATTCGTTATAACTCAGATTTCGGCGTTCTTTATATATACGAAACCCTTGTAACATATACTACCATTTGGTTAAGATTACTCCTTTTAAATAATCTTCCATAAAAACTCATTTTTGATGCTTATTGTCTCTAAATTGACTAGCCCGAATCTGCGGGCGTTACATGTATGGCTGAGGAAACCCCTTAGCAGTAGTGTCCATCCCGATGATATTCTTTAGGCTAGGTTCCTTGTGATAAGTGTTTAGGGACGTAAAGTGAGGATAACGGGAACGGGTAATCGGGGTTATTGTTGATTGATGAACTTAATAAGTTTATTATTATTGTGGGTTGAAATTCCTATATACTCACCAGACTCCCAAGCCTGACCCACTCAGCTTTTTATGTTACAGGTAGTGGACCCCGAGAATAGTCGGAGGACGATGAGAGATTTTTTGATTATAGGCCAGTAGTTGTAAATAACTGTTGTAAGGCTTATAATGTCTCGTTTATGCTTTTGATCTGTATCGGAACATGACATCCCGAGGTTTTGATATGAAATGAAACTATACATTTCTTAAAGAAAGGTTTTGATAAACTTTTATCATGTTTTGTTTTGGGGACCAATTCCGCAACATCTTTTAAAAAGATTTCTCTGATTTTATTTTAAAAAGCATAAATTAAATCGGTCTTTTCTGGCCGAGAAATTAGGGGATGTCACAGTTGGTATCAGAGCATTAGTTTAAGCGAACTAAGAAATTAGTAGGATTTCTAGACTTAAACTTAGAATGCTAAGTGATGATTGTGAGATGAGTGTCTACCATATTTTAGACATGAGCACTAGTTTATTTTAGGAAAGATGCCTAAAATGCTTTTATGTGCTAAATGTTATATGTTTGCCATATATGCCATTATTTGTTCGGATCTATGGTCTGTTGCCGACAAGATCTGGAAACCTTATGTGTGTAGGATTCTAAGCGTACGATTACGATATTAGAACTAACATGTAAACGTTTCGGAGTGATAAGGGAATTTAAATACCCATCGAGGATAAAGACCTAAATTCGGCTTATTCGGTATATAGATTGTAATGGCAAGAACTCGTAGTGGAGTTGCAAATGCAAACGGAAACAGGGATCAACAACCTCAACCCCAAGTAGTTGAGCAAGTACCTGTTGTAGGAGCTGCACCTAAGCCAATGACGATGGCTGGGGTACAAGCAATGATACAAATGATGTTATATCGCCAAATGGAGGAGACAAGGCGATTACTACAACAGAATAAGGAAGAAACTACGATACCTGTTGAACAGCCTGAATTGAATGAAGGGCAATCAGTAGGAGGGCTCTACAGTGGGACTCTTGGTCAAGCCAACCCACCGATAGTTAGACAAAACAACCAGGATGGAGGAGTTGATGGACGCGGATGCAAATACAAAGATTTCATGGCATCTAAACCATCGTGTCTATCTGGAAGTCCGACACCGGTGGAAGTCATGAATTGGATCTCCGAAATGGAGACGATGTTTGAAAGTTGTGAGTGCAACAACAAACAAAAGATCGTACTTGCAATTCCTCAATTAAAATCTGGTGTATTGAGCTGGTGGAGTTTACTAGCTGATTCGATGCCCAAGGGAGAAGCTAGCAAGATGTCTTGGGAAGACTTTGTGGTACAACTGAAATTGCAATACTGCTCTGAGCAGGATCTTCTGGAAATCAATAACGAGTTCCAGAATTTGAAGAAGAGAAAGATGAGCGTTACTGAATACGCTGCTAGTTTTAAGGAAAAGATGAAGCTCGTTCCTCATCTAGTTCCAACTGAACTCTCTAAGGTCAACAAGTTTGCCCTTGGATTACCAGCGGACTTTGGTCTGATGGTCAAGCAAGCAACCACTCTGAAAGCCACCATCTGGGCTGCTAAGAATGTTGAGACTCAGATCAGAGAGAAGGGTCTGGAGAGGGCAGAAGTTGGCAAAAAGAGAAAATTTGAAGGAACTTCAGGTTCCAACAAGAAAAGCAAATTTTTAAAGTCTAAGAAGTTTAGAGGAGGAGGAGGCGAAGTGAAATGGTGTGAGAAATGCAAGAAAAAGCACTCTGGGAAATGTAGTGAGGGGGTGACTTGCTACAAATGTGGAAAGACTGGGCATTATGCCAACGAGTGTCCGTCCAACAAGAGGATATGCTTTACATGTAACGAAGAAGGGCACGTTTCGAAAGACTGTCCGAAGAGGAAGGACGCAACAAAGCCCAATCTTCCACCAAAGCCGAAGGCGAGAGCCTTTCAGATGACACTTGAAGCTGCAAAAGAAGAAGTCGATGTCGCTTCAGGTACCTTTCTCGTAAACGTAATGTCTGCCCAAATTTTGTTTGATTCTGGAGCCAATTACTCATTTATTTCGCATGAATTTGGTAGAAAACTAGCTTTGCCTATAGATAGACTAGTTAATGCTATAATAGTCGAGATTGCTAGTGGCAAGTTTGTACATGTTAGCCATCGTATGAAAAACATCCTCATTGACTTGGATGGGAATAAGTTCCATGAGGAATTATTGTCTATCGAGTTAAATGGATTCGACATAGTTTTAGGAATGGATTGGCTTAGCGCCAATGATGCCGAAATATTGTGTAGGAAGAAGATAGTAAAAGTAAACCTGTCAGGGAGAGAGTCGTTTATGGTGTATGGAGACAAACGCAGAGTAAACTCTGGAATCATTTCCCTAATGAAAGCCAGAAAGTGTTTGGCCAAGGGATGTACATCATATCTAGAGTTCGTGATCGATGCTAAGAAGGAAAAAAAGGAGGTGCAGAACATTTCGGTGGTGTGTGATTATCCGGAAGTCTTTCCCGAAGATCTTCTCGGATTTCCCCCTGATCGACAAGTAGAATTTTGTATCGACTTGTTACCAGGAACAACGCCGATAGAAAAAGCACCGTATTGATTAGCACCAACAGAGATGAAAGAACTTATGACACAACTTCAGGAGTTATTGGACAAAGATTTCATTCGACCTAGTTCATCACCCTAGGGAGCCCCGGTGTTATTTGTAAAGAAGAAAGACGGGAGCATGAGAATGTGCATCGATTACAGAGAGCTGAATAAAGTGACAATAAAGAACAAGTACCCGTTGCCGAGGATCGATGACCTGTTCGATCAGTTGCAAGGTTCGAGCTATTTCTCGAAGATCGATCTTAGGTCAGGATACCATCAACTAAAGGTGAGAGAGCAGGATATCGAAAAGACTGCGTTCAGAACAAGATATGGACACTATGAATTTTTTGTTATGTCGTTCAGACTAACCAATGCCCCAGCAGCTTTCATGGATTTGATAAACATGGTTTGTAAACCATACCTTGATAAATCCGTGATAGTATTCATAGATGATATCTTGATTTATTCGAAAAGCAAGCAGGAGCATGAAAAGCATCTGCGTGAAGTGCTAGAAGTTCTGAAAAAGGAGAAGCTATATGCAAAGTTCTCCAAATGTGAATTTTGGATTCAAGAAGTCCAATTTTTAGGTCATGTGGTTAACCAAGAAGGAATAATGGTTGACCCAGCAAAGATTGAAGTTGTGATGAAGTGGGAACAACCAAAAAAGTCCTACGGAGATTCGAAGCTTTTTAGGATTAGCCGAATATTATCGCCGATTTATCCAAGGCTTTTCTTCGATCGCTACTCCATTAACAGCTTTCACCCACAAAGGAGCTACTTATGCTTGGAATGAGAAGCATAAGGAAGCCTTTGAAAAGTTAAAGAAGAGATTGTGTGAAGCACCGATTCTTTCATTACCTGAAGGAGTTGATGACTTCGTAGTTTATAGTGATGCCTATGGAGTTGGGTTAGGTTGTGTTCTGACCCAAAGGGATAAAGTGATAGCGTATGCATCGAGGCAATTGAAAGAGCATGAAAAGAACTACCCCACCCATGATCTGGAGTTGGCAGCGGTAGTATTCGCCTTAAAGATATGGAGGCACTATCTTTATGGTACTAAATGCAAACTTTTCACTGATCATAAGAGTCTTCAATATCTCTTTAATCAGAAGGAATTGAACATGAGGCAACGACGCTGGCTAGAGTTACTCAAGGACTACGACTGTGAGAAACTTTACCACCACGGTAAAGCAAATGTTGTTGCTGATGCTCTCAGTCAAAAGGTGAATCTTGAAAAGAAAAGGCCAAGAGCGTTAAGAATTGAAGTTGTCTCGACAATTGTGGAAAGTATAAAGAAAGCTCAGGAGGAAGCTTTAGAGAAAAATGACCGGAAGGAGGAACGTTTGGGTAAAACGTTGGTGTTTGATACAAACGGTCAAGGACTGAAGGTATTCAAAGATAGGATTTGGGTACCTAAGACGGGATGAGTAAGAGATCTTCTTATGGAAGAAGCTCACAAAACCATGTACTCGATTCATCCCGGCAGTACAAAAATGTATAGGGATCTAAAACCCTATTACTGGTGGCCGACGATGAAGCTCGATGTTGCTAAGTATGTGGCCGAGTGTGTAACTTGTGCTAGGGTTAAGGCACAACATCAGAAACCGTATGGGAGTTTAGAACCTTTACCTGTACCCATGGGTAAATGAGAAGACATCACCATGGATTTTGTGACTAAACTGCCCAGAACAAGGAACGGTCACGACATGATTTGGGTGGTCGTTGATCGCTTCACTAAGAGTGCGCATTTCATAGCAGCCAACGAGAAATGGTCTATGGATAAACTTGCGAATTCTTACGTGAAGGAAATTGTGAGGCTTCACGGTGTTCCGTTAACGATTGTATCCGATCGTGACAGCCGTTTTACCTCAAAGTTTTGGAGAAGTCTACAAGAGGAATTGGGTACCAAGTTGTGTTTGAGTACAGCTTACCATCCGCAAACCGATGGTCAGAGCGAACGAACAATTCAAACATTGGAGGATATGCTGAGAGCATGTACCCTAGAATTCCAAGGTAACTGGGATGAACACTTACCTCTAGTAGAATTTTCCTATAATAATAGTTTCCACTCAAGCATCAAGATGGCACCTTATCATGCTTTGTATGGAGAAAAGTGTCGAACGCCGTCATGTTGGCTGGAAGCTGGGGAAAAGCAGTTTATGGGACCTGAAATAGTCCATCAGACTGCTGAAAAGTTGAAAGTGATTAGGGAAAGGATGTTAGAAGCTCAAGATCGACAAAAGAGTTATGCTGACAAAAAAAGACAACTGATATCCTTCGAAGTTGGAGATTCGGTTTTACTTAAAGTCTCGCCGTGGAAAGGGACTTATAAGATTTGGTAAAAGGGGAAAGTTGAGTCCAAGGTTTATTGAACCATTTAAAGTTCTTCAGAGGATCAGGAATCAAGCTTACAAGCTAGAATTACCGGAAGAACTGGAGGGTATTCATAACACCTTTCATGTGTGTTATTTGAGAAAGTTCACGGGAGATGTGCCCGACATAATTCCCATTTCTGAATTAAGGTTGGATGAAAACAAGAGGTTAATTGAAGAACCTGAGGCAATCGTTGACCGTAAGACTAAGAAGTTGCGACGCAAGATGGTCGATTTAGTTCTTGTGCGTTGGAAACATACGAATGGGCCAAATCTCACCTGGGAAACGGAGAGTGACATGATGAGTCGCTACCCGCATTTGTTTGCTGATGTGTGATTCCGGGGACGGAATCATCCTAAGGGGGAGAGAATTGTAACGCCCGTGTTTCTAGGCTAGGCATTAATATTGACGTTATAGTCTAGGTTAACCTTTGTAACTCATTTTAAAGAAATGAAAAGGAATTATGTGAATATTATGTAAAAATTATGTGTTTTATGCTTAATTATTAGGGTTTAATTAATTAAGAATAAAAATGTGCGTCAAAAATAAATATTAGATAAATCCAATATCTATTAAGAAAGTTGTAGTGGTCGTGACAAGGATTAGGGATATATAAAGAATACCAAAATCCGAGTTATAACGAAGAAGTTATGACCTGTCGAAGTTTCGCGACAAAACCGGCACGGTGCCGAATGTCGTAAAAAGTGAGTTTTTGATAAACTACTTTTTAGCCTTATTGATCTAAACGAAAGTCGTACTGTTCGTTAAACCGAGAGTAGTTATAAAAAGAACGCCCAAATCTGACTTCGTATGAGGAAGTTATGATTTTTCGAAGTTTCAGCTTAGCAGTAGACAGCTAAAAACTCGAATTTTAGATCGAGTGATTTTTAGCCGACACGACCTAAACGATAATCGAAGGTCTCGTCAAGAGTAGCAAAATGGTAAAAAGACAGACGAAAACGGACGTCGAATGAAGAAGTTATAAATATTTAACTGATTTCTAGTCCCGGTCTGTTAAAAATAATAATATAAAAATTAAAGTCAAAATTAGCCAACGAACTCTAAACGAAAGTTGTAGAGCGTAATTTTACCTACGCGTGCATATAAAGAACGTCAAAAACGGAGCCCGTATGCGAAAATTATGGATTTTAAAAGTTTTGGCGCGAAAATCGAGAAAATTTGCCAAAACCGAGAAATTTCGCAAGGTGGACTTCGGCCACCTCACCCTCGCTTAAATCATGCCACGTGTCCGAACTGCTGAGTCATCCGAGGCCACCTGTCGACGCGTGTCGCATTCTCTTCGTGCTACGTGTAATTATATTAATTGTTTAATTGAGGTGACTGTTGAATAGATGTTTTATACAAGTTTAAATTGTATATGTATTTTTATCTACAAGTATGTTGGGTAAAACATGGGTAGATAGTTGATGTGTGATGCAATAAAATGATGAGAGGCCTCGATGTGATTGTGATCCAGTCATCTAGCGGAGTTTGGATAACGACCACAAACTTTTCTAGATAGTCCAGTGGAACGCTGGCAGGCTCTCAACCTGTAGTGTAACAACATAAATTTCCAAAACAATTTTTCATTTTTAAAACATAATTTCATTCATAAGATATCATAAAAATCCATTGTACCACATGTCATCATAATAAAACAAATCCCAAGATCTCTAATACATAAATCCCATCGGTATGTACAGATCATGCTGGCGCCTTCCCGCGATCCTCACTGGTACCTGAAACACATCACACAAACACTGTAAGCATAAATGCTTAGTGAGTTCCCCAAAATACCACATACGCACATACGCCACTCAAGGCTATATGACCTTTCGGTCACTGTGTCTCAGAGGACTTCCGTCCCACAACCCTGGTAGACCTTCCGGTCCTACCCGTAATGACCTTCCGGTCCATATCATCTTGACCTTCCGGTCCATATCATAATGACCTTCCGGTCCATATCATAATGACCTTCCGGTCCTGAGCATTCATAACATACATAACACATCCATATCATATAACAACATACAACACATACATCACATAGTACATAAGACCTTCCGGTCACACATAGGTACCACTCTAAGTACAGTATAGTGAGAAGACCCACCTCGTACGATGTCGGATAACCTCTCGTGCTCGATAACCCGACCTAGCCTCCTCCTATTAACATAATAACATCTCTAATCAATACTTTCTCTTGTCCTCATTTCTAAAGAGTGGGTAAAATACCATTCTACCCCTCCCAGATCTCTCTCTAGAACCAGCTTGACCAAAACCCTAAGGTCAACTGAAGTCAACTCAAGTCAACGGTCAAACTTTGACCAGACTCGTCGAGTGCACTCGTGTGACTCGGCGAGTCCAGGCGTCTTCCGAATCCTCATAGATCTTAACTTGACTCGTCGAGTTAACCTTTCACTCGACGGTTACCACTGGTCATGAATCGCGAGGCAACCCCGACTCGACTCGTCGAGTGCACTAATGGACTCGGCGAGTTCCTTCCATGGAAACACTCAAATGACCTTCTGAGGTCAGATATGTTTCTCTAACCTATAGATTTAACCTTATCATACCCATAAATCACGTAAAGGTCCGACCTTTACACTCATGCAACGTCCATAAAGCTTCTTTTGGTGAAATAGCCTCTAAAATGGCAACCTAGGTTCATATCTCTAATGGAGTAGCATAAAGCAAGATAGATAGGACTCTCTGGGCCTCTTAAGGTCCAGATCTAAGAAGAACTCCACCTTGGGACCTCACATACTTCGAATCCAAGCTAAAGAAGGCATAAGAAAACCCTGGATTCAAGTAGATCACCAAATACACGAGATTGACCACAGATTAATACCTATAGCAGCCTCTTCTGATCAAATGGTGGTAGATCTGAGCTCCTCAATCTTCCTTGCTTTCCATCCTTCCTTCTTTCTTGCAAAATCACACTTAGAATGAATGAAAACGGCTTCTTCTTCTTCTCTCTCTCTCTCTCACAACGCTCTCAGGTGCTCTGGTGCTCTCAAGGGTGAAGGTGGCCGCAAATGAGGGCCATAAGGTCCCTTAAATAGGGGACAGGCCCGAGGATTTAGGGTTTCCACCCACAGCGCCTACTCGGTGAGTCTACTCTTGGACTCGTCGAGTAGTTCATTAAACTTACGTGGCCACCCCGCTTCTACTCGACGAGTTATAGCACCAACTCGTCGAGTAGATCAATGATTCACAAAAATAAATAATCAAAATAATATACTTGGAAATCCGGGTGTTACAATTCTCCCCCACTAGAATCAGACTTCGCCCTCGAAGTCTCGCTACGCAAATAACTCAGGATGCTGCTCCCGCATCTCCGCCTCCGGCTCCCAAGTCAACTCGGACCCTCTCCGATGTTGCCACTGGACTTGAACCAGGGGCACCTCCTTGTTCCTCAGAACCTTGATCTTCCGATCCAAGATCGCGATCGGCTTCTCAACATAATTCAGGCTCGTATCCACCTGAATATCCTCTAGTGGCACTACCTCTGACTCGTCGGCTATACACTTCCTCAACTAGGACACGTGGAAGGTATCATGTATCTGACTCAACTCCGCAGGTAGCTCCAAACGGTACGCTACCATGCCCACCCTGGCGGTCACCCTGAACGGACCAATATACCGGGGGCCCAGCTTGCCCCTCTTCCTAAATCGGATCACTCCTTTCCAAGGAGACACCTTCAGGAGTACGAAGTCTCCCACCTGAAACTCAAGCTCGGATCGTCGCCTATCCGCATAACTCTTCTGGCGACTCTGATCTGTCAACAACCTCTGCCTGACCTGCTATATCTGCTCAGTCGTCTGAAGCACTATCTCGGTGCTACCCATCACGCGCTGCCCTACCTCTCCCCAACAAATGGGAGTCCGACATCTCCTCCCATACAACAAATCGAAGGGAGGCATACCAATACTCGAATGGTGGCTGCTGTTAAAGGAAAACTCAGCCAACGGCAAGTACGTGTCCCAACTTCCTCCGAAGTCTAACACACATGCTCGAAGCATATCCTCAAGCTTCTGAATCGTCCGCTCACTCTGTCCGTCCGACTGTGGGTGGTATGCGGTACTGAAATGCAGCCTCGTACCCAACTCCTCAAGGAACTTCTTCCAGAACCTGGAAGTGAAACTTACATCTCGATCTGACACAATCGATATCAGTACTCCATGACGCGATACCACCTCCCTCACATACAACTCGGCCAGCCTCTTTGCGGAAGAGCTCTCACTGATAGCAAGGAAGTGAGCGCTCTTCGTCAGCCGGTCAACGATCACCCAAATTGCATCGACGCCCCTCGCGGTCCTTGGCAATTTGGTGATAAAATCCATAGAAATTTGTTCCCACTTCCACTGGGGAACCTCAAGTGGCTGCAACTTTCCATGTGGACGCTGGTGCTCGGCCTTAACCTTGCGACAGGTCAAGCACCTCTCAACAAACCACGCGAGATCCCTCTTCATACAGGGCCACCAATACTCTCTCTTCAGGTCCAAATACATCTTAGTGGCCCCGGGATGGATCGAGAACCTCGATCTGTGCGCCTCCTCCATCAGAATGGTACGTGCCCCGCCTGTATACGACACCCAAATCCGACCTTGAAAGGTCATCAGCTCTCGGCCATCGGTAACGAACTCAGACACCTGCCCGATCACCCGCTCCCTCTTGCGGTTCTCTAGTATCACGGCCTCTGCCTGGGCCTCCCGAATGGTGTCCAACACCGGAGTCATCACCTTCAATCGCATACAAGTATCTCGAATCAGATCACTCTCTGCCCTACGGCTCAGAGCATCAGCTACAACATTAGCTTTGCCCGGGTGGTACAATATCTCACAATCGTCATCCTTTACCACATCCAACCATCTCCTCTAGCGCATATTCAGGTTGGGCTGATCCATCAAATACTTCAAACTCTTGTGGTCCGTGTATATGGTACACCGAACCCCATACAGATAGTGACGCCAGATCTTAAGGGCGAACACCACTGCCCCCAACTCCAAATCATGGGTGGGATACCTCGTCTCATGAGGATTCAGCTGCCTCGATGCATACGCTATCACATGCCCTCTCTGCATAAGCACCGTACCCAACCCCGATATCGATGCATCGCAGTACACCACAAAATCCTCCACTCCCTCTGGGAGGGATAACACCGGGGCTTCGCACAACCTCTGGCGAAGAGTCTCAAACGAGGTCTGCTGCTCCGGACCCCATGAAAAAGCAACGCCCTTCCGGGTCAACTTGGTGAGAGGCACGACAATCTTGGAGAAATCCTTGATGAATCTCCGATAGTAGCCGGCCAACCCCAGAAAACTCCTAATCTCGGTGGGTGATCTCGGCACCTCCCAACTCATCACAGCCTCAATCTTGGCCGGATCGACCAATATCCCATTCTGGTTAACGAGATGCCCCAAGAACTGGACCTCCCGTAACCAGAACTCGCACTTGGAGAATTTGGCATAGAGCCTCTCCGATCTCAAAACCCCGAGAATCTCTCTCAGATGCTCCTCATGCTGCTCTCTAGATCTCGAATACACCAGAATATCGTCGATGAACACAATCACCGACCTGTCCAGCATGAACGCTGTTGGTGCATTGGTGAGCCCAAAAGGCATCACCACAAACTCGTAGTGCCCATAACGAGTCCTAAACGCCGTCTTCTGGATATCCTCATCTCGCACCTTCATCTGGTGATATCCAGACCTCAAGTCTATCTTGGAGAACCAAGATGCTCCCTGCAGCTGATCGAACAGATCATCAATCCTCGGTAGTGGGTAACGGTTCTTGACCGTTAACTTGTTCAACTCCCGGTAATCAATGCACATCCGGTGTGAACCATCCTTTTTCTTGACAAAAAGGATCGGTGCTCCCCAAGGTGAGCTACTCAGCCTGATAAATCCTTTCCCCAACAGCTCCTGAAGCTGTGAGGATAACTCCTGCATCTCTGGTGGCGCAAGGCGATAGGGCGCCTTGGAGATAGGTGCATCTCCCGGAACCAAATTGATGTGAAACTCCACTTGCCTCTTGGGAGGCACACCCGACAACTCCTCGGGGAAAACATCCGGGAACTCGCGCACTATCGGCACATCACTAACTGAACCCGGCCCCTCTGCGGCCACCCGTGAATCCATCATATAAGCCACAAACCCGCTACAGCCCTGCTGTAGGCTCCGCCTCGCTCTAGCATCCGAACAAATTGCTGACCCAGAACGGGTACCCTCGCCGTACACCGTAAGTACTCCCCCACTAGGGTCTCGTATCGTCACCAACTGTCGCTCGCAGTCTATAACAGCCCCAAATCGGCTCAACCAATCCATGCCCACTATGACACACACGTCCCCCATCGCAATCGGGACCAGATCACTCGGAAACTCCACACCGAAGATCTCGAGTACACATCCTCGAATCACATCCGTAGCATACACCGCTCGCTCGTCAGCTATGGAAACTCGTAGAGGTCGACTCAACGCCTCCCGCTGGATACTGATGTGCTGACTAAATGCTAACGACACAAATGACCGACTCGCACCCGAGTCAAATAGCACCAAAGAAGGTATAGAACTCACAAGAAAAGTACCTATGCATACCATAATATAAGCACAATATCTCAAACTTAACATAAGTAAATGAAAGAATACATACCAGCCACGACATCGGGCGCTGCGCGGACCTCCTTCGCTGTCAACTGGAAGGCTCTCCCGCGAGCCTTCGGTGCCTCGGCCTTCACTGGCCGAACCTCAGTAGCTCGCACGGCAGCAGGGGCAGATCCTTGCGGTGCTCCCTGTGCTGTCCCCCGTAACTGCGGACACTCGGCCTTCCGGTGTCCGGTTTGGTTGCAATGAAAGCAAACCATGAACCCCTTGGGGCAATCCTTGGCTATGTGCCCCTCCTTGCTACATTTGTAGCAAGCACCAGATCGACAAACCCCATCATGTCCCTTGCCGCACTTCCCACAAGTGAGGCCCTTCTGGCCTCCAGATCTCGAATCGGCGGGCTTTGCCCGCTTGGCTGCCGGCTAAGACTGTGTCGGCCGCCGGTCCCTCCCCTGAGACTCGGCCTCCTCCCGGGCTTGAGTCTCCAGCTCGATCTCCCTGTTCCGGGCATTTACCTGTAGCTCGGCAAATGTCCGGTATGATGAGTTCACCACGAACTCCCTGATATCCCTCCTCAAAATGCTCAAGTACCGGCTCATACGTGCCTGCTCAGACGACACGTGTTCAGGGCAAATCAACGCCCTCTCATGAAACATCCTCGTAATCACCGTCACAGACTCAGTTCCCTGCTTGAGGGACAAGAACTCCTGGGCTAAACGTTCCCTCTCCACAAGGGGAACATACTCATCTCGAAACATCGTGGTGAACCTCTCCTAGGTCACCGCAGTAAGCTCCGCCGTAGTGAAGTCTGCCGTCACAAACTTCCACCAGTCCTTCGCTCCCAAGCGAAGCTGGTTCAGTGCAAACCGAACCCTCAAATGCTCCGGACAGGAACAGGTGTAGAAGCATCCCTCGATATCAGAAATCCATCTCATCGCAGCAATCGGATCCTGCGTCCCATCAAACTCCGGTGGCTTCGTGTTGCTGAACTCCCGGAACAACATCGAGTCACCCCCCTGAGGTCTAGCAGCAGCAACAGCTGCAGTAGCTGCAGCAGCCGCAGCCTCAGTAACCGCTGCGTACCGCTCATCAAAGGTCTCAATCAATGTGGTCTTGATAGACCCAAACATCTCCGGAATCTCGGCTCGGATCGCCGCAGCCACCTAATCGTGGATCATCTGACGAAGCTCCTCGTCACTCACGCCGCTCATCTCAGGTCTGTGGCGTGTCCCAACCATGATGTCTCTGAAATACAAACATAAAATATCAGAAACTCGCTCGAGTATACTCGCACTCGATCACTCAACCCTACTTGTTCCCTAGTACCCTAAGGATTCTTACTTGGACTGCGCACTGATCCGGTGTCTTCAGTAGTACGGGCCCTATACTACCGTCCACACCGCATCAGTATTCACCCCAAGTCCTCCTCCTAGGATCCCAGATCACAAGTACTCTACATCTCGCTAGCATAGGCTACCCTTCGGTAGACCTCTCATAAGCTCCTCACTGCAGCCTACTCACTCTCAACAATCTCATAGCAGTAGAAATCTTCCTAGGCTAAGGCATCACAAATCAGGCCACTCTAGTCCTAATATGAATACCTAGCCTACTCTAGCATGCGTAACATATCATAACATAACTCATAACACATAATGTAAGGGTATTTTGGGAAATCACCGTTTAGGCGCTCGTACACACTGCTTCCTTCTGCTTTTCTCAAATTCTTTTACTTTTTATAAAAATTGTTTCCTTTATGAAAAACTTTCTCAAATCCTCAGTTTGAGTTCAGATACACCCGAAGGTGCATCCGAATCCCTCAAACCAAGGCTCTGATACCAACTTGTAACAACGTAAATTTCCAAAACAATTTTTCATTTTTAAAACATAATTTCATTAATAAGATATCATAAAAATCCATTGTACCACATGTCATCATAATAAAACAAATCCCAAGATCTCTAATACATAAATCCCATCAGTGTGTACAGATCATGCCGGCGCCTTCCCGCGATCCTCACTGGTACCTGAAACACATCACACCAACACTGTAAGCATAAATGCTTAGTGAGTTCCCCAAAATACCACATACGCACATATGCCACTCAAGGCTATATGACCTTCCAATCACTGTGACTCAGAGGACTTCCGTCCCACAACCCTGGTAGACCTTCCGGTCCTACCCGTAATGACCTTCCGGTCCATATCATCTTGACCTTCCGGTCCATATCATAATGACCTTCCGGTCCTGAGCATTCATAACATACATAACACATCCATATCATATAACAGCATACAACACATACATCACATAGTACATAAGACCTTCCGGTCACACATAGGTACCACTCTAGGTACAGTATAGTGAGAAGACCTACCTCGTACGATGTCGGATAACCTCTCGTGCTCGATAACCCGACCTAGCCTCCTCCTATTAACATAATAACATCTCTAATCAATACTTTCTCTTGTCCTCATTTCTAAGGAGTGGGTAAAAGACCATTCTACCCCTCCCAGATCTCTCTCTAGAACCAGCTTGACCAAAACCCCAAGGTCAACTGAAGTCAACTCAAGTCAACGGTCAAACTTTGACCAGACTCGTCGAGTGCACTCGTGTGACTCGGCGAGTCCAGGCGTCCTCCGAATCCTCATAGATCTTAACTCGACTCGTCGATAACCTTTCACTCGACGGTTACCACTGGTCATGAATCGCGAGGCAACCCCGACTCGACTCGTCGAGTGCACTAATGGACTCGGCGAGTTCCTTCCATGGAAACACTCAAATAACCTTCTGAGGTCAGATCTGTTTCTCTAACCTATAGATTTAACCTTATCATACCCATAAATCACGTAAAGGTCCGACCTTTACACTCATGCAACGTCCATAAAGCTTCTTTTGGTGAAATAGCCTCTAAAATGGCAACCTAGGTTCATATCTCTAATGGAGTAGCATAAAGCAAGATAGATAGGACTCTCTGGGCCTCTTAAGGTCCAGATCTAAGAAGAACTCCACCTTGGGACCTCACATACTTCGAATCCAAGCTAAAGAAGGCATAAGAAAACCCTGGATTCAAGTAGATCACCAAATACACGAGATTGACCACAAATTAATACCTCTAGCAGCCTCTTCTGATCAAATGGTGGTAGATCTGAGCTCCTCAATCTTCCTTGCTTTCCCTCCTTCCTTCTTTCTTGCAAAATCACACTTAGAATTAATGAAAAGGGCTTCTTCTCTCTCTCTCTCTCACAACGCTCTCAGGTGCTCTGGTGCTCTCAAGGGTGAAGGTGGCCGCAAATGAGGGCCATAAGGTCCCTTAAATAGGGCACAGGCCCGAGGATTTAGGGTTTCCACCCACAGCGCCTACTCGGCGAGTCTACTCTTGGACTCGTCGAGTAGTTCATTAAACTTACGTGGCCACCCCGCTTCTACTCGACGAGTTATAGCACCAACTCGTCGAGTAGATCAATGATTCACAAAAATAAATAATCAAAATAATATACTTGGAAATCCGGGTGTTACAATTCTCCCCCACTAGAATCAGACTTCGCCCTCGAAGTCTCGCTACGCAAATAACTCAGGATGCTGCTCCCGCATCTCCGCCTCCGGCTCCCAATTCAACTTGGACCCTCTCCGATGTTGCCACTGGACTTGAACCAGGGGCACCTCCTTGTTCCTCAGAACCTTGATCTTCCGATCCAAGATCGCGATCGGCTTCTCAACATAATTCAGGCTCGCATCCACCTGAATATCCTCTAGTGGCACTACCTCTGACTCGTCGGCTATACACTTCCTCAACTAGGACACGTGGAAGGTAACTAAATGCTTTTATAAATTCTCAATCTTGGTTACTTTAGGAAAATGTGAATTTGATGTTAACCCATGAAATTGCACATTGCACCTTATTGGTCGTTAGTGGAGCATGTGTAGTTAACCGACACACTAATTTGGGACTAATGAAGGATGACAATGGGTAGCTCGTAAATTATCGTTGATCGATGGAGCGTGTGTGGTTAACCGACACATTGATTAGATGATAAATGACATCGAGAGTACCAAGCTAACTTGCATGGTTATTCACACCTTGTTTGTGATCCTCGGTATCCCAGTCAGAAACTTGAAGGGCATAATCGAGATTAAACATGCCATTGAAAAGTTCAATGAATCTCAAAAGATCTAGGAGTTTCATCTAAAACCTAATTAGCTTAAATTTTGTTTTCGTGGTGGAATTGGTAAATCGTAATTTACCTACCTTCAAATAATTTGCAATTAGATTACGACATCCCTCTTCTGAATTGTGAATTATTGTGTAGGGTCCTTGCCTTAATATTTCATTTTGGGTGTTATATTAAGGATTAAATCAACTAACTTGAATTTCTCCCCTTGTAGATGTCTTGTTCTGACAACTATGGTCTTCCTTATCCTTTTGGAAAAAGCTTTCCTCTTGAAGATGATGTTCCACGTGGCGATCGAGGTGAAATATCAATCCCTTTGTCGTGCATTGGTGGGAATGGAAATCATACCTCACTTCCTCCACCTCCTCCAGTGATTATCCCTGACCCACGTTTTCATCGACTTGAAAAGTTCAAGGTTACTCAAGCCCTATTGGCATGCAAGCATGAAGATGGAAATTCTATGTGTGCACACGTCCTCGAGATGAAGTCACACATTGATAAAAGGTTTCTCCAATCTGAAAGGAAAAGAAAGAACTTTAGTATCGTGTTTTATTATCATCCTAATGATTATGGAACCATGTCACAATTGATCCTCTAAAGACACCTTAGTGCACTTGCATGGCTAAGAAGAGGAGTAAGAAATTGTTGAAATGCTTAATGTTGGATTAATGTCTAAGTCCATAACTATAATTGGTAAGACTTGACCCGACCCGGCATGGTCCATTTGGGTTGCATGGCATCATGCATTTGGATAGACTATAATGAGAGAAATAACACTTAAGGTTGGTTAATATATTATAAGTTCTAATATATTAATAAGGTTATTTAATTAGTATTGATCAAGAATTAATTTGGAATTAATTAAGTGATCAAAAGGAGACTAATTAAATATATGGGTTGATTGTGTAAATCATTCATTCTTATATATGTGGGCTTGTGATCCAAGATTCCTTATGTTGGACTAAGTCCATGGGGTGACCCATGGATACTCCATGGAGGTTAAAATCCATGGAGCATAAGGAATGGATAAAGTTATGAGTTACATGGTGTAACCCTAATAGCCACCATATAAAAGAATCCCATGGCTCAAGAAATCGTGCACTAATGTGTGAGCGTGAGGGCTAGACGATTTCAAGGAGTGTTCAAGTTTCTCTCAAGTTATTCCAAGTGTATTTGGTGTTGTGTGAACCATTTGAGGTGTCACACTTGGGGCACTAGGCACTCAAGCTTCATGAAGACATTCTACATCAAAGAGGTATGTATTCTATCATGTTATATTTATTATTTTGTATGCTAGATTAGGATAATACCTTGGATGTTCATAATTGTATGTATAATAGAGAAAACATAGATCCAAGGTATTTAGGGTTGCATGTACACTTAGGAGTGTTAGAATGCTCATAACCCAACAGTGGTATCAGAGCCTACGCTTGTTTTCTTGTTATACTTGCAAAAGTAGCTGAAAAATCGAGTTGGATGCATATATTCGATTGTTTTGGCTGGAATTGGACTAGGAACATTACCCTAAGATGTTTTTGGACTTATAAACTTGTTTTTGATGTGGTAATGTTCATGCTAATCCAATTTCTAAGATAATTGTCATAATTTCAAGATTTGTATTAGTTTGTATGTTCATGCTAATTTCTTGAAGATTGATGATTTGAATTATCTTGTTCTTATGAGGTTCTTAGATTAATAGAAAAATTGTGTGAAATAGTTGTTTTCAATCCATTTTAATCTAAGAGTTGATTCCAAAGTGTGTTTTTGTAACTTGTCCTCAAGTTATATGAAAAGTCACATTTAAGAATCATAAAACTCATAAAAGTTGGCAAAGGTTACAAAATGAAGAGTCTAGTTCTAATTAAATGGTTTTATGACTCCATAACTTGTCCTCAAGTTATGGAGGTTCAAGAGTCTCTTCATTAAATTAAAAAAAAAGTGTAACCTTAATTAGTTCCATAAGTTACAATAAAAAAAAAGTTATTTTTTTTATTAATTAGTTTAAAGTCTTCCATAACTTGTCCTCAAGTTACGGAACTTGAAGAGTTTTTTTTTTTTTTTAATTAAAACTACTTTAAACTCATAAGTTATGGAATTAATTAGTTTTGAATAGTTTCAAAACTTGCCCTCAAGTTTTGGAATTTGAAAAGTTTTCACTTATGAATACTTTAATTCCAAGTTAGCCCTTAGAATTTTAAAAGTTAAAATTCAACCCTTATAGTTTATAATATTATAAGTTAATAATATTTATATATATGTATAAGAGTAAAGTCAGTCTTACCGTTAGTAGGCCTCATTCACGAAGCCGGTCTATAAGGGGGGTATAAGGTTACTGCCTATAAAATGGCAGTTTAATGGGTGTCCACTCTCACCCACCGCTTCCTTGACTGGTGGAGGGTCGTTAGCCGAACGGGTAGGACAAGGACTATAATTCTCCTTTCATTAAAAGTATTAATGATAAATACTAAGTAACTAAACTCTTATTAATACCCAATCTTAGTTACTTAAAAAATGTGAATTTGGTGCTAACCCATGAAATTACACTTTGCACTTTGCTTAAGTCGTTAGTGGAGCGTGTGTGGTTAACCGGCACACTAACCTGGACTTAACAAGGTAGGCAAAGGGTAACTTAATATTTATCATAGTATCGGTGGAGCGTGTGTGGTTAACCGGCACACTGATTAAGGGGTAAATATTAAGGGTACCAAGTATATTTGCATGGTTATTCACACCTTGTTTTGTGATCCTCGGCATCCCAGTCACAAAACCTGAAGGGCACACTCGAGATTGAAACATGCCTTTGAACAGTTCAATGAATCTCAAAGATCTAGGACTTTCAAATCCAATTAAAACCTAATAAATTATTTCGTTTTTCATGGTGGAAATTGGTGAATCGTCATTCACCTACCTTCAAATATTTTATAGCTTGGATTACGGCATCCCTCTTCTAAGTTATAAAATAGTTTGTTGGGTCCTAGCCTTAATATTTCATATTGGGTGTCATATTAAGGACTTTAAATCAACTATCTTGAATATCTCCCAAAAATATGTCTGGTCTAGACATTTATGATCTTCCCAAATCTCTTGAAACAAGCTTTCCTAAATGAAGATGATGTCCCATGGATATCATACTTCTTTCACCTCCTCCAATTATTCTCCCTAACCCACAAGTTCCTAAAAAGTTTAAGGTCACTCAAGCCCTATTGGCTAGGCAAGGTCTAGGTGTGATCACATCTTGGAGATGTAGTCACATATTGACAAGTCGGGAGAGTTGGGTGTCAAAGTCTTGAGAAAGTTGGTGGCTCAACTACTTTCTAAGTCACATAGTGAGTTCTTTTGGGAATCCTATGAAACAGACTAAGACAAGACCCTTAATGATCTTATCTATTTGCTAAGATCAACTTCCTAAAACGCTATGGACATTGACAATGATGACATTGGATATCCAGTAAAGCTCTCTCTTCCCAATGGAAAGGGATCGACCATAGTCAACTTGGTTGACCCAATGGTAAAGAGAGAGGCGAAGTCTGAGATAGTCCCATTATCAAGGGTCCATAGGTAACTATTGCCAAAGGAAGGGGCATTGGTTACGAAGCTGCCAAATTTACCTAAGGATGTTAAAGTCAATAAGTTTGGCTCTACTTCAGGTAAAGTCCATTGTCTAACTCTATTAAGTACATGCTGATTCTGATCGCGAAGATGGATTTCAATCGCATGGTTCGGTGATCAGAATTTTGGGCTATTACTTAAGAGTTGTGATATTTATATTGCTTAGGAATAGATAACAACAAGGTTTTCATATGGATTGTAAGGATAAGTTTTTCCGCAAAGTTTTAAAATAAAAGAAAAAGGTTTTGATTTTATTTATTTTAAGTATCCTTACAATGGCATTTGTGAAAAGTTGTTGCTTATAAGATTCCATTGATAGCAATATTGGAAAAATGGATTTGATTCTTTCGGTTGTGGTAGTGTCTAATATTACCAAATAAGGAAAGATTCTCATCACTCAAGGTTCAATTGGACCGAAACTTGGAATCATGCAAGTTGTATAGTATGATGAATGAGAACTTTCAGCTTGGAAAATTAAGACTAATTCCTTATGTGAATAAGGAAAGGACTAAGGGATCGAGTACACATTCTTGTGCACTGGTCAAGTCCACCACAAAAGATCAAGAAGACTATTCGTCATGATTTACTTAAGTTCAGTAAATATGGTTATACTTATAAGTTTAAGTATAAGTCTGTAGCATTGGAGAAGTTTCAATGTGAGACAGAACAAATAAGAAGAATCAAAGTATGGCAGAAAGATAAAAGTTTCTCAAATCTGAAAAGATGGGAGAGTACTTTAGTATCATGTTTATGATCATCTTAATGATTAAGATACCATATCACAATTGGTCCTCTAAAGTCATCTTAGTGCATTCTTATGACTAAGAAGAGGAGTCATGAATTGTTGAAATGGTTAAATCAAAAAGATGAGTCATACTTCGTTCCAAAACAATTCTTAGAGTCATACTCCAAGATTGTAACTTGAGTGACATATCTTAAAGAGGGTTTGTTAACACTAGTCAAATGTAAGAGTAAAAGGTTATCTACTCTTGTACATTTGAAATTGGTAAGTTGTGATGTTTTGATAAAACAGAGACCAACTTAGGCCAATTGTGTAAAGTGTTAGTCTTGATAAAGAATCCGCACTATCTCTTGAATATTTGACAAGGGAGTCTTATATGTCAAGAGGACAATGGGAGTCTTAAAGCTCTTGAAAGTTTCAAGACTTAATCAAGAATAAAACCTAAAGTCCTTCACTAGCACACGACTTGAGGTTTATAACCTATCGTGTTGAAATTTTTGTGCCTATTCAAGTTGGCTTTGCATAGGAGTTCTGAGAGTTCTCAATTGGTTGCACAACTACTTGGAAGCAATGGCAGGCACCTGAGCTGCCAAATGGCAAGAATTTAAGATTGCACAAGTTTAATCAATATGAGTTTGGATTTGTCACTAACCTTGTCTTGTGATTATGGTTTTGACAAATTCACATGGATAAGAACACATACACTATTAAATCTAAGTGTCATAAGGTTTCTCTCCGATTCATGAAAATGATGGTGAGGAAACACTTTCACTAAGTAGATTTTAGCTAGATAGCAATTGTGATATTTGCATTCTCAAAGTCGTTAGTGGAGCGTGTGTGGTTTACCGGCACACTAACATGGACTTGTGAGAAGTGGCAAAGGTCTAAACAATTGAGACTATGATTACGACATCCCTTTTCATAGTTCTAAAATTGTTTAGACACACATGTGAGCTATCTAAGAGAGGTGTATGATTTTGATAAAGTTTTATCAAAACAATCTAGTATCAGAAATCTGAACTTTGGTAAGAAAGTCAGCTGATTTCTGAGTACATGTCAAAGCTAGTGGGAGCATAAGTGTTATGCTAATAATCATCATGTTAGTGGGAGCATGATAATTATGACAAAGGTTGCAAGTTAGCAATGTTAATTATAGAAAACAAAAGTTTCAATTCGTGAGGTTGCAGGGGTTGAAAAAGTTGTTTTGCTATAATTAAGGGAGAGGAAATTATACTTCATTTCAATTCTAAAAGCTTACATTTAGATTTTAATCGTATTTAATCAAGGATATATATATGAATTTCATGTTGGAATGGCTCAACATAAGGAAATTCTATATATGGGTCCATTATTTGCGTTCTAAAATTCGATTATGATTACGGCATCCCTTTTCATAATCTGAATTTTGAGAACTTGGCAAATTGAAATGGAAATATTATAGCAAAAGACTGGTTTAGTCTTTATGTGAGACATCATGAATCGTGTCCCATATGCTTTGGATATAGGATCGATTACATGTGCTATATTCATCCTTTCTAAAATTTTCCAAATGCCTGGGGCATTATGAAGGGAAAAGGTCTAGAATTGGATATGACTAAAATGATTAAGCAATTGTCGAGGACAATCTAAGGTTTACCAAAGATTGGTTGCTCAAGGACAGTTGGAAGTATAATGTTAATTCTGGAAGGACCATATTGACATAATCTGTAAGGAGGCAACTCTTGTTCAGAAGTGATAGTCAAAATGGAATATGGAAATGTTTCAAAGTTAGAAATTATTCAATCTATGTAAGATTAGAAAACTTAATGAAAGAAGGATGTTTCCAAGGAGCTGATCTCCTTTGGAATGCTCTGTAATGATTGTTGTCAAGTCTTTCTGACTGCGTGCATAATCATTAAGAGGATCAATGCATATAAGTTTAGAATCTAACAGATTTCAGTAAATGGCATCAATTTGGAATTCTTATATTTGCAGTAAGGATTTGGGACTGTGAAAAGAGGATCATTGGAGTGATGTTCAATTGATCTATTTTACAAAGTAAAGATCATAGACAAACATAGTATGCATACTTGGTGTATGGCATGACTAGTGTTTAGAAAACATAGTGTACATGCTTGGAGCATGGGACAACTATTGTTTTAAATTCAAGTATAAAGTTGATAAAACCGAAACAATGAATAATGAGTAATCAGTATGGTGATAAATAAAAGTGTTTATTTATATTCATAGGGTTTGATACCATATTTGATTCATTTATTCTTGTGTTTCACTTTGCATGTTTTGACTTCCATAATAACTAAGTCGCTCTTCCTGAATGATTAAGTTATTCAAACCATCCACAGTCGGTCATATGTTGGAAGTAGATATGAATCAAGACTGTCATGGGTTGGTTTGTAGAGGTCCAAGTTGGTGGACAAAGTGGTGCTACAACACTCATGTGTGCTCATAAGTTCTGAGTATTGGATTCAACCCGCACTCATTTGAATCACTTCATGGATTTTATCATGAGTGATCATGAGACGATAATATATTATATTCTTCAAACCTAGAGATATGAGTTGTTACTATGAGTTGGTTATACATTGATTGCACGAAAACACATTGGTAACTCGATGTTATAAAACGTGCCTTTGTGTATGATTCAACAAGTAGTAGAACAAGCCATATGAGTCGAAGTTTATCCATTCCTTTTACCTTCGGGATAAAGCGATATTTGTGGGCCCCTCGATGATTTAAAGATGATACATGTGAGTGCTTGGCCAAGCCAGGACTGATTTGATTTGTTCAATCAGTCAGTCATCATGAATCGGAAATCGGGAAACAACAAATGGACAGAGAGAATGATTGATAATCCATGTCTCAGTCCATATGATATCTAGAATGGAGGAATATATGATCCCTTATCTAATGGACAAGTCATTGACAAAGGTCAGAGTTCATCGACAAGGTCAGAGTTTGACATAAGCTTTTGAGAGCTACGATTGCTGATCGGTTCCTGAAGTCATACGCAATAATAGTTTTAGACTTATCCAAGTGGGAGACTGTTGGATTAATGTCTAAGTCCATAACTATAATTGGTAAGACTTGACCCGACTCGGCATGGTCCATTTGGGTTGCATGGCATCATGCATTTGGATAGACTATAATGAGAGAAATAACACTTAAGGTTGGTTAATATATTATAAGTTCTAATATATTAATAAGGTTATTTAATTAGTATTGATCAAGAATTAATTTGGAATTAATTAAGTGATCAAAAGGAGACTAATTAAATATATGGGTTGATTGTGTAAATCATTCATTCTTATATATGTGGGCTTGTGATCCAAGATTCCTTATGTTGGACTAAGTCCATGGGGTGACCCATGGATACTCTATGGAGGTTAAAATCCATGGAGCATAAGGAATGGGTAAAGTTATGAGTTACATGGTGTAACCCTAATAGCCACCATATAAAAGAATCCCATGGCTCAAGAAATCGTGCACTAATGTGTGAGCGTGAGGGCTAGACGATTTCAAGGAGTGTTCAAGTTTCTCTCAAGTTATTCCAAGTGTATTTGGTGTTGTGTGAACCATTTGAGGTGTCACACTTGGGGCACTAGGCACTCAAGCTTCATGAAGACATTCTACATCAAAGAGGTATGTATTCTATCTTGTTATATTTATTATTTTGTATGCTAGATTAGGATAATACCTTGGATGTTCATAATTGTATGTATAATAGAGAAAACATAGATCCAAGGTATTTAGGGTTGCATGTACACTTAGGAGTGTTAGAATGCTCATAACCCAACAGTTAATTCACGAAGATGAATCATACTCCGTTCAAAACTCGAGATTATAAGTCATAATCTGGTTGCATCAAGTTGTGCCTTGAGTAACATGTCATAAGTAGGTTTATTACACATCATGACATGTGGAGTATAAATGTTTTACTTTTGCACATTTAAAAGAAATGGTAGTTGTGATGTTTTGGATAAAAAAAAGATCAACGAGGACCAATTACATGAAGTGTTGTCTTGATAAGATCTCACACTAACTCTTGAATATATGGTTGTCAAGAAATATTTTTTGACAAGAGAACCTTATATGTCAAGAGGTCAGTGTGTGACATCCCCATTTTCACGGCCAGAAAAGACCGATTTTGTTTATGCTTTATAAAAATCAGAGTACCTCTTTTAATAGAAATGTTGTGGAATTTATTCCCAGAAAAACATGATAAATGTGTTATCAAAGCATTTCCGAAGAAATGTATTTTTATTCATTTTAAAACAATTGGGATGTCATCGCCAATACAGAAAAATAAGCATAAACAGAACTTACATTCATTTACACTAGTGATTTACATTTCTTTAATCTCTAAGTGTAATGTAACTTCATATCGACATATGTGATACAAATAAGCTTGAGTGGGTCAGGTTGGGAAACCTGGTGAGTACATAGGGTTTTCAACCCACAATAATTTAATCATTATGTTTAAACATCAAACAATCAACCCAATTACCCATCCCCATTATCTTCCTTACTCTTAAGGGTCTACCCTAAGAGTCATCTATCCTGCATTCGTTTATTTCGAAGTCCCTTGCTTCTAGGGTTTATAGGACAGGCACTAAGTCCATAGCTGCTAATGCTCGTTCGTAAAGCACTAATTCCATAGCTGCTAAAGTTCATTCATCGGGCACTAAATCCATCGCTACCAGTGTTTATCTAATAGGTACTAAATCCATAGCTACCAATGTTTATCTATCAGGTACTAAGTCCATAGCTACCAACGTTTATCTATCAGGTACTAAGTCCATATCTACCAGCGTTTATCTATCAGGTACTAAGTCCATAGCTACCATTGTCTATTCAATTGGCACTAAGTCCATAGCTATCGATGTTTTATATTAGGCACTAAGTCTATAGCTGCCTATGTTCACTCATATCATCTTTCATCTCTCATCATTCATCTACCCATGTTATACCCAACATATTTGTAGATATAAAATACATATATAGTTTAAATCATTTAAAACATGTATAAAAACGTTCATCCAGCATAGACAGCAAGTATTCAGACAATATGCACACATAGCACGTAGTTTATATAAAATACTTCATATCTATGTGTAGGATGAAAGTAACTATGCACTCACCTGATAAGGTGGTGACTCTGTACTCGGACAGCGCTTTGTTTACTTAAAACAATTTCCTTCGACAAAACCTAGTATCATTACCACTAGAGTTTAATCTAATATTCACCGAGACTAATTAATAGTCTAGCTATTATTACTATTATATAAGCGTTAAACAATACTATTCACCCACTATGTACAGACAGGGGACAGACATGGAACATTGGAGGGCAGGATCATTTTGGCATATAGCACTTCTGAAATCCAGCAACCCAAGCGGCCCTCCAAACCAGATTCCCCGTACCGCGAGTGGTTAAAAAGATATTATAACGACACTTATATAACTCATAATAATAGCCTAAATAGTTATTATAAGGTCATAATAACATTACTATATTGAAACATAAGCTATACTAAAGATAGGTTAGGCGTAGCTTACTTACAACGGATTTTTCTCAAAACCGGGCTCTGCCGAAGCAGAGTCTCTGAGCCAAAGGCTCTTCTTTTCAGAGTCGTCAGGCACTCCGGGGCTTCCGCCTCGTGCTAGGGAGTTACCCTAGGCTTTGGGGGGGGGGGGTTGGAGGCTTAGAGAGAGGTTCTAGAGAGAGAAAGAAGGGTTTGAAGGTGTGAGGAATGAGGCTGCCCCGCACCTCTATTTATAGGCTGAAAATATGATCGACTCACCGAGTCCATGCCACATGTCACCATCTGGTGGCAAGCCTTGGGGAGAAAGCAACGGCCAGGATTGCGCCACGTCACCCAAACTCGGACAGCTCAATCCCGACTTAGAAAATTTATAAATTTCGCATACGAGCTCCGTTTTCGACGTTATTTATATCCACTCGTAGGTAAAAACAAGATCTACAACTTTTCTTTTGACTCCGTCGGCTAATTCTCTACCGATGTTAAATTTAACAGTAGGAGGAGATTATACTGTTAAATGAGCGCGTAAAATTCATAACTTCTACATACGGACTCCGTTTTCGTCTGTATTTGTATCGTTGATCTCCTATTAATGAGATCTTCAATTCTCATTTAGGTCGCGTTGACCAAAAACCGCCCGATCTAAAATTCGAGTTTCGGGCTGTGCACTGCTAAGCAAAATCTTAGAAAAATCATAACTTCCTCATACTAAGTCAGATTTGGGCGTTCTTTTTATGCACGCTCTCGGTTTAACGTATCCTACGACTTTCATTTAGATCACTAAGGTTAAAAAGTCCTCCATCGTAAATTCACTATTTACGTCGCGCTGTATCGTGCCGGTTTTGCCGTAAAACTTCGACGGACCATAACTTCTTCGTTATAACTCGAATTTCGGCGTTATTTATATGTACAGAATCCTTTTAACATATGCTACAACTTTTATTAATTCTATTCCTTCTAAATACTCTTCCATCAAAAACTCATTTTTGTTGCTCATTGTCTCTAAATTGACTATAGCCCAGATCTACAGGCGTTACACAGTGGGAGTCTTAATGGTCTTGAATAGTTTCAAGTACTAATCAAGAATAAACTTTTTAGTTATCACTAGCACACGATCAGAGGTTTACAACCTATCGTGATTGACTTATTCTTGTTTCTATGCCCATTCCAGTTAGTTTGATTATGCATGTGAGTTCTATAAGTTCTCAATTGATTGCTTTGGCAAAGCAACCTGACCAATGGAAAGTACATTGATCTGTATGGGTGAGCTGCTCAACAACTTGGAAGCAATGATAGGACCCTTGTGCTACCAGATGGCATGAAATTAAGATTGAACAAGTTCACTCCATATGAGTTTGAATTTTTCATAAACATTGTCTTATGATAGTGGTTGGAAATGATGAATTCAGATGGATAGGAACATATACACCATAAAATCTAAAGTTGCATAAGGTTTCTCTCCACTTCATGAAAATGATTGTGAGGAAATGCTTTCACTAAGTAGATTTTCGAGGATTAGAGTTAGCAGTTGTGATAATTGCATTCTCAAATTCGAGTATGATTACGACATCCCTTTTCATAGTTCGAATTATTACAAAATGGTAAAGTTTGAACATTCGGGACTTATTTCTATAAGTTTCTGAAAGGTTTAAGCACACACTTGTGCTATTTAATCTGAAAGGTGTATGAGCTTGAGAAGTCTAGGAAAAGACTTATCGAAGCACCACGTTTCAGAAATCTGAAATTTGGTATGAAAGTCAATAAGTATTGATTTCTAGAAGTCCAGCTGATTTATGGGTACATGTCAAGGCTAGTGGGAGCATAAGGATTGTGCTAAAGTAAGCAAAATTGTTATGCTAGAAAGAGTATAATTGTTAAGCTAGTGGGAACACAACTATTATACTAAGTTTGCAAAGTTGTAAGTTTGGATATTGTTTCGCTATAGAAAGTTATAGGGAGAAGATACTCATACTTCATTTCGAATCTAAAAGCTTAGATTGAAATTTTAATTGAACTTAGTCATGGACATATATGAATGTTATGTTGAAATGATTCAACATAAGAAAATTCTATATATGGAAATATTGTAGCAAGAGACTGATAAAGTATCATGTCTTTATGTAAGACATTATGTATCAAATCCCATATACTTAGTATATATGGATTGATTACGTATGCTATAATATTAATCTGTTCAAATTTTCCAAATACCTTGGGCATTAAGAGGGAAAAGGGACTAGAACGAGATATGACTAAAGTAGTTAAACAACTGCCAAGGACAATCTGAGGTTTACCAAAGATTGGTCGCTTGTGGACAGTTGGAAGTATAATATGATTATGGAAGGACCATATTGACATGTTCTAAGAAGAGGTAACTCTTGGTCAGAAGTGATAGACAAAATGGGAATATGGAAATGTTTCTGTAACACCCATAAAATTCGAGCCAATTTAAAGCCTTTTAATTCATACAAAACCATTCAGTTATTTTGTTTTCAAAATAGTTTAGACATCAGAGTTCCCAGAAATCGTAATCATAAATCGAGGAAGTGTACGGTCACGCCTTCGCCTTCCTGCGGTCATCTGCTGAACCTGAAAGAACAAACTGAAACTGTAAGCCCGTAAGCTTAGTGAATTACCCCAAAAATACCAACCTCAACAATACCATAACCATATCATATCAACAAATACAGAACAACCATGCATCTCGAGTCTGCAGTGTGACTGGTCCGCCCGCACCGGGCCTTCAGTCCACCTGGTCCACTCCCTAAGTCTACAGTATGACTGGACCGCCCGCATCGGGCCTTCAGTCTGTCTGGTCCACTCTCCGAGCCTCGGCATGTCTGGACCGCCCTCTCGGGGCCTTCAGCCTATCCGGACCGCTCGTCGGGCCTTCGGCCTGACTATGTGCCCTTCCGGGTCTACAGTCTATCCGGTCCGCCCTGGGTATGTTGGCCTACAACACGAAGCAGGACCCGCCTCAACCCAACCCCCAAACAAACAACCATGTGCACATATAACAGATAATCACATAACAGTCCATAGACAAACAAACCGATCTAGCAAATCATATAGCATAGTAACATCCTAACCATGATACCGACCTAAACCAGGTCACTAAACATAGCATCATCCTATATACCAGGATACCGACCTAAACCGGTCACTAAGCATAATATCGTCCTAATTACCAGGACGCCGATCTAACAGATCAATAAGCATATCAAACAAATACAAGTATACAATCCGAGAAAGGGCCGACCTTGGTGCCTTAGACCCTGATGATACAGTGAGGATAACTCACCTCGCAAGTAGCTCGGAAGGTAGCATCAAACTCTTCCATATGTTGCTCCAACTCCAACACCTATATTCACCAATGCCCCTTTGCTATCAAAATCCAATTTACCAAAATACCCTCAGAAGTCTAATAGTCAACCCTTGGTCAAAGTCAAAGTCAACTGCCAAAGTCAACAGTCCATGTTGACCTCAACTCGTCGAGTACAACCAACCACTCGCCGAGTTCCTTGCATGACTCACCAACTCGCCGAGTTTCCCTAAACAACTCATCGGGTTCGTACGTGTCCAAAGGTTGGGAAAAACCCTAACCGACTCGCCGAGTCACTTGACTGACTCGCCGAGTCATTCATCCGACTCGTCGAGCCTATAACTATCTTCATCGGACTCGCTGAGTTGACCATGTGACTTGCCGAGTCCCTCTAGTCATTCATCCATACAGAGGCTTTTTCGTGAAACCAAGGCTCCAAACTATAGATCTAGGCTTCTAGGGTGTTGTTATCACGTAAAGTTGCTAACTTTACGTGCATCCAAGGCTCTATGGAACTAAAACACTCATAACTAGCATTAGGAGAAGGTTTTGGACATGAAGGAGGGTCATAGCTTCATAAAGCTTGAGGCTTTCTGTCTACAAATCCTAGGGGAGTCAAGATCTGAAACTTTGCCCTTGTGACAAGCCCAAACCCAAAAATGACTCTATCTTGCCCTAGAAATGACCATTTCTTTCACAAAGGGGAGATCTAAGCAATGAAATGTAAAGGTGGTAGCTTTATACCTCAATCTTGATGCCACAACACTAGAAAGATGGGATCTACAAGCTCTTTCTTGTTCCAAGCTCTCAACTCTTCAAGAAATGCTCCAATACACACTCTTTTGGTCTCACACACTCAAGAATAGAGACTAGCTATCCATTAGGGTTTCTCTGGATGTGAAGGTGACAAGGGAGGCTGAGGAGGAAAGTTAAGAACCTTTAAATAGGGAGCAAAACCCCGAAATTAGGGTTTCATCCTCCAACTCCTACTCGTCGAGTCCCTTCTTGGACTCGGCGAGTAGGTCACTTAAACACGCGGACCAACCCGCTGCTACTCGGCGAGTCAGGCAACCGACTCGTCGAGTAGACCTTGAAATCATGAGAAATTATAACCACAATTGATACACGGGAATCGGGGCGTTACAGTTTCCATAAGTGGAAGTTAATCATAAAATCTGTATAAGATTAGAAACCATAATGCAAGAATGATGTTCAAAGGAATGTACTTTGAATATGAGATTTCGTTTCCATGGAATTGTTCTCCATTGGAATACTTTGTAATATCTTTGACCAAGTCTGTGTGACTTTTGTGCATAGACATTACGAAAGGATCATTGCATATAAGTTTAGAATCTAATAAATTACAATAAATGACAAGAATTTTGTATTCTTACACTTACGATAAGGATTTGAAATTGTGAAATGAACGTCGTTGAAAATGTTTTCAATTGATCTATTTCACAAAGAAAGGACCATATATAAACATAGTGTGCATGCTTGGAGCATGGGATAACTATTGTTGTAATTCGAGTATTGAGTTGATTAGTCGAAACAATATACAATGAATAAAGTCTGATTAATATGGTGATTAAATAAAAGGTGTTTTATTTATATTCAAAAGTTTTGAAACCATAGTTGATTAGATTATTCTTGTGTTTCATTTTGCATGTTTCACTTCCCGAATAACTAGGTTATTCAAACTTCTACAGTCAATCATACTTTGGAAGTAAGTAATGAGGTAAGACTGTCATGAATCCGACTGTAGATTGTCTAAGTTTTTAGACATAACACAAGTTTGCTGCAGTGTTCATGAGTACTCCTGAAATAGGATTTGAGTATTGGATTAAACCCACGCTCATCTAAATCACTTCATGGATTTTATCACGAGTGATTGTGAGACGATAATATAATATATTCTTGAAACATAGACATATGAGTTGTAGTTTACAAGTCGGTTGATCATTGATGATACGTAAACGCACCAGTAACTTGGTGTTATAAAACGTATTGTTGTGTGTGATTTGATGATAAATTGAGCAAGCATATGAGTCAAAGTTTATCCGTTCCTTTTACGCAATGTGGGATAAAAGCGATATTTGTGGGCCCCTCGATGATTTAGTGATGACACACTAAGTGCTTGGCCAAACCTGGACTAAGTTGATGTGTTCAATTTTATAAAGTAATGAAGTTTTTCATTGAAAACTCTAATTGTAGATTAATGGGTATTGCGATTGAGAAGGGAAAGAGTAGTCTACTTGAGGATCATGCTTTGGGTACGAAGAATGTGGTGGAAATCTGTGAATTGGCGTCCATTGAGTTGAATAAGCCTAACCTTGCAAAGGTTGGGATAATGAAGATGGTTGAAGCAGTTCTTGGAAAAGACTTTGAGAACGACATGCTGAAATAGGGTAGAACTAATTGAGATAAACCAAACCTAATTGAAGAACAAGTCATATATGCGGTTAATGGCACCTATCTCTCTTTCGAGATAGGTAGGAATCTTGTGATATGGTATGATAATTAGTAATATGATCATAGGAATTAGGGATATTGTTTAGGTTGGTGTGTTGATGTGATAGATGTTGTAGTTTGTGTGTTGATCGATGTGATAGAAATTTTGTCAAAATCGATATATTGAGAGTAAATTGAGAGTTCAATGTGTTTTTGTGTTATTTGATATTTTATGTTCTTTAATCTCTTAATCCATCATCTATAATACTATAAAAAAAGGCAATATCATGTCATGCATGCAAAAATAACTAGATTGCATAATTAATTAAGTTTGTATACAAAATATAAATGAATATTCCTATATAAATAATCTATCCATTTGTAAAATTGACCAAGGTAAAGTCTTAGCATTTCTAAGATAAGGCAACATCATTTGTTTTGTACTTTTTATTTATTCTTTTAATTATTTTTTTATGTTCATAGCAAGGTTGCTAAGATCGAAACATTATATAAGATCGTTTTCAGCTTTACAAGATCATGATCGTAGGAACGCACAAAAAACACTTAAAAACATAAAAACTACATATCAATCCAGTTAACAATAAATACTTTAAAACATAAAAAATACATTTTAAATACATTATTTAACGATAAACAATTCAAAAGGGGTATTCTACGTAGTTAGTCCAAAATAAATATTTGTTTTTAAAAAAAAAAATATATATATATATATATATATATATATATATATATATATATATATATATATATATATATATATATATATATATATATATATATATTAACGATCCTACGATCTTAAGATTCGATTCTATGAACCTACCACATTACTAACGAAAAACGATCCAAATAAGATCGGGATCGATTTACGTAAGTGAGATCGTAGGATTGTACTGATTCTACAATCCTATATATATATATATATATATATATATATATATATATATATATATATATATATATATATATATATATATATATATATATATATATATAGGTTTAAGTTCTATGGAAAACAAAAAAACCCTAAAAATCATAAAAATGCATAAAAAAATACTTAGAGATCACAAAACTTTTTTTTGAACTTTTTTATCAAAAAATCGTAGCTTTTAACATAAAATCGTTGAAAATTTTTTTGAAAACTTTTTTTTTTTTACAAAAAAAAAAAAATTGATTTTTTTTTCAGCAAAATTGTCAAAAAGGCTGTGATTTTTTGATAAAAAAAGTTTTGTAATGTCTAGGTATTATTTGAATGTATTTTTATGATTTTTAGGGTTTTTTTGTTTTCCAAATTATATATATATATATATATATATATATATATATATATATATATATATATATATATATATATATATATATATTCTAATATTCTGTTATTCAAAAAAATATAATATAAGTAATATTCTGATATTCTAAAACAATATTTTTAACACATATTATGGTGAAATATTCTAAAAGCATATAATGTTAGAATATTATAAATATTATTCTTTTATGAATACTAGAATATTAGAATATTTCATTAAAAAAATTGTTTCACAATGCAGAAATCTGTTACATACGCCTTAAAAAGTTATATAATTTAGAAATAAATAAAAAAAAGAAATAGAAAAAAAATAAAGGAGTAAAAATCGAGTTACAATCACAAAAAATAGAAAAATTAGAAATAATAACCGAATTACATAAATTAAAAATACAAACTTTAGAAAATAAAGTAAGTAATTTAAAGGATTTGTTAGATAAAAAGAAAAATATAAATATTAAAGAAAACAAAGTAAATAAAATAAATCAAATGTCTCAACTAATAAATGAACATACATTAATACAAAAAGATGGATCTCCTAACATGATAAATCTACAATGTCGATTATGTGGATTATGGTTAGATAAAAATAAATTTTTAGATTTAACAGCATTAATAGAAACAGGAGCAACTAAAAGTGTAATATCCTATCATCTAACACCAAAACAATATCACAAAAGAGTTATCCATGCGAGCTTTAAAACGTTAATCGCTGTTTTTAATTTTTCATCTTTTTTCTTATTCTTTTCCATAAGCTGTCTATATAGTATATATAGACGCATAAAGAAAAATGCTCGGATGAGTATGTTTTCTTGATTTCTTCTACGTCATCGCATTATTGATATTTAACAAATTTCTCCTTCTACACATTTATATTTGCTAAGATGGTATCTGGGTTCTGAACATTGAACATATTCACCTTCTTTTTTAGATCGAACAACTTCACAGTAAGTCCTGGCTTCTCCTCTCTTTAGGTTGATTCGAAAGCGCTTAAAGGTTAACTCACTTGAGTCAATCAAGTCGCTCCATGGACTCATTACAACGATGGGATTTAGCTTACCACAAATTGAATTCTTCCATAATAATCTCATATCTCTTTACGCTACGTTGGGTCACATTTCCATCGCCCGCAAGATGTTCGATGAAATGCCTCATAGAAATGTCGTCTCTTATAACACCATGATTGGTGCTTATAGTCGTAACAAGGAAGACAATGAAGCTTGCAATTTGTTCGCTGACATGAGGAATCATGGATTCTTCCCAACTCAGTTCACATACGCCAGTCTTTTCTCGTGTGATTCATTAAACACTGATCAAGGATTCTGTCTGCAATCAGTGGCCATGAAGAGCGGTTTGCTCTTTGCTGATGCTTTTGTGGGAACTGCTTTGTTGGGTTTGTTTGGGAGACAAGGTTACATCCGTGAAGCATTCATGGTGTTCGAGGAAATGCCTTTCAAGAATCTAGTGACATGGAATGCAATCATATCTTTGTCTGGACATCAAGGATTCACAAATGAATGCATGTTAATGTTTTCTCACTTTATGAAGACTGAAATCACATTATCTGAAGCTTCATTCGTGGGTGTTTTAACTGGGTTCCAATCTAAAGAAAACCTAGAATCAGGTGAACAAATACATGCGTTGGTTATAAAGTTTGGAGTAGAACATAGTGTTGCAATTGCCAACTCACTTGTTAAAATGTATGGAAAATGTGAAGGTAACACATTTCTAGCAGAAAAAATGTTTAAATTTGTATCCAATAAAGACTTGATGACATGGAATACAATAATTGGAATAGTAGCGAAAGGGGAAGAACCCATAAAAGCAATAGAGTTCTTCTCCAAGATGTGCATAAATGGTTTTCTCCCAAACAAGATCACGTTTTTGAATGCTATCACTTCATGTTCAAGGTTAGATAATCTAACTTATGGAGAACTTATCCACTCCATGATAATCAAAAACCAATTTGAAAAAGATTCTCTTGTAGCCACTTCATTGGTTAATTTATACGCTAAACATGATAGATTAGATTATGCTCATCCATGTTTTGACAAAATACATGACAAGAATTTGGTTTCATGGAATGCTTTAATTCACGGATATTCAGATAAACAATGTTCATCTTCTCTTCTCCTAATGATAAAAATGATACACTCGGGTATTTCTCCGAATGAATTTTCATTCTCTAGTGTTATAAAGTCACTTTTAGCTACAGAACTCAAGGAGATTCATTCTTTAGTTATAAAAACCGGTTTCCATTCAAACGAATACATAACTAGTTCCCTCATGACCTCATATGCCAAAAACGGTTTCCCTTCTGATGCATTGAGATTCTTTCAAGATTCCAAAATCCCACAATCTATTGTTCATACGAATGTTATATGTGGGATGTATAATAGAAATGGGGAATACCATAAAACTCAAGAACTGTTTTGTGAAGTAGGAAACCCTGATATTGTTTCATGGAACATTTTGATTGAAGCTTGTTCACGTAATGGAGATTACAAAGAAGCTTTTGAGCTTTTTCACCACATGTTGATTGACCGAATTGGACCCGATAATTACACATTTGTTAGCTTGATAACTATTTCCACAAACTTATGTAACCTTCTTTTGGGTAGTTCTCTTCATGGGCTTATGATAAAATCCAATTTCAATCATTTTGACATAATGGTAAACAATTTAATGATTGATATGTATGGGAAATGTGGAAGTATTCGGGGTTCAATTATGATTTTTGAAGAAATGATGAAGAAAAACGTGATATCATGGACAGTTTTGATTTCGGCTCTTGGGTTACATGGATTTGGAAAAGAGGCAATAGAAAAGTTTAAGGAAATGGAAATGTTTGGTGTTAAAGCTGATAAGATTGCTTTCATGGCTGTTTTTTCGGCTTGTAGACATGTGGGATTAGTGAAAGAAGGAATGGAATTGTTTGAAATAATGAAAGAAAAGTATGGGATTGAGCCAGAAATGGAACATTATCTTGTTGTTGTTGACTTAATGGCTAGATATGGTGACTTAAAGGAAGCAGAAAAGTTGATTTTCGGGATGCCTTTTTCGCCAAATGCAAGTATATGGCGTAGCTTTCTGCATGGTTGTAATAGAGCAAAATCTCTCCTTTCCCAAATTCAAGAATGTTGATAACTAATGCACAATAGGTGTTTGAAAAAGTCACGTGTTCAATCTGCTTTTTTGTATATGGCCTAGAATCTTTCATCCATTTTTTAAAAAGATTCCTGTTTATTTTTATCTTTAAGTATTAAGTTACAAGTATTCGTGTTTGTGAAATTAGTTTTATCAATATGTTAATTGATTTAAATGGAAGAGTTGGTTAAGTACTTAAATATTGGTTTCATTAATTAATAGAGGTGGTAGTTTTGTAAATTACTTAATGTAAATGGGCCTAAAATAGCGTTTTGTTGTAGCATACTAGCATTGTGTCAAAATTTTGGGGAATGTAATGAAACAATAGAAAGTATGCGAAGTCGATTCATCCATAATGGTATGCGTAGAGCATTATGTGCAAAAGGATACGATTGAATGTTGTTAGAATGATTATAAAATGGAAAAAACTTTTCATGGAAAACAACATCCCATGAATTATTCACGTGTTTTGTTTGAAGATTGAGAAGTTTCTATGTCTTCATTTGAGGACATAAAATGGAAAAACCTTTCCAGAAAGATGCATGCTTTAGCTCCGGATCAAATTCAAGACGATGACTAGTAAGAGTATAAGCATACGCCAAACATCCAAGATATTGTAAATGAGAGTAATCAGGACTCATATCATGTAGCTTCTGATATGGGGATTGATTATCAATAACCTTCAAAGGTGTTGTATTGATAAAGAAGCTTGTATGTATTTTTTGTGTATAATATTTTATTTTGTATTATATGACATGTGATTTAATTTGAATATTAGTAAATTTAGAAAAAAAAATATTTTATAAATTTTGTCAAAAGGCATGACATATAAAATATCTATAAAGAATTTAAAAAAAAAATGTTAAAAAAGTATGGCATACATAAAGTGGGTCATATAATGTGTGCCGTTAACTTATGACACATAAACGTTTGGCATCTTCATTTATGATTGAGACTTTAATGACACACATTTGTGTATCATGAGTACCAGTGTTTTAAATTGTGTGAGGCATGGCATGACGACAATATCAAGCCTCAAGTCATGGTGAGCATTAGCGTTTTTCTAGACATGACAATTGTACATACATAAAAAAAAATCATATAATTATAGAATTATATCAAATATATCAAGTTTTTAGACGTGTTACATTAACATTTAGTATGAAAAACTTAACAAAAACTCAATTGTTTTATGCCCGATAAAAAAACTCACGTCATTACGTGATAAGACGTGGTTCGACACGTTATTTGGGCATCACGCTTAACAAACTCACATTGGATGTTTTCGAGACGGCTACACCACATCTTTTGCCATGGCACGTCTTGACGCATGCCATAGCGGCTTTTAGACCATGTATGTAGTATGTCCCCTTTAATGATATTCAATGCGTGCCATTAAAGGCCTTTTTCGGGGGTAGTGACATTAAGGCCTTTCTTTGTGTTTGATCTTTGATAACTGTCTATGAAAACAACATATTTTTGTGCATCATGTGAGATCATCTTTTTCTTTTCTTCTTGTGCGACTAGTGAGAAAAACCCGGTTAATGGTTGGTATAATAAGACCTAACTTGTGGTATGGGAGAACAAATCATTCAATGCCATAAGAAAATTCAGGGTTTGTGTCGGCTTGAAAATACTTTTCGATCTTATGAACTCCATTGCAGTCACACTTCCCACATGTGGATCTAGAGCGAAAACTAACTTCTTCGGATAGAGACTTGAGATGTGTGAAATAAAATCCAATAGTATTTTGATTCTGACTAAGATTGAAGATTTCTTCGCGTATTTGAAAGATTTGTGAAACGTTACTTTTCTGATATTGATCCTTGAGATCATTCCATATCTAGAATGCTAAATCTACAAACATGATGCTTGTGGAAATTTTCTTTGATATAGAATTGAGGTTTCATGAGTTATACATGATAATGGAATCAGTAACATCCATCCGGTTGAGGCAAAGATTCATCGATGATTCCTACTTTATTTTTGACATTTTGATTAACAATGCAATTAACATCGGTCGACTCAAAAAAGGATAGATCTCTCCGTTGAGTGGTTGAGAAACTGGAATGAAACCTTGATTTTCAGGATGATAAATGAAATAAGTTGAAGACGATTATCGATTAGAGAGACTTTTGAATTTGAATTCGTTTTTGGATTCGACATAAACGAAGAAGATAATGAAGTTTCGGAAGAAATTCAGAAGCAATTCAAAATTTGCTTAGATAGCATATTACGATTGAGAATTATACATTGTCATTTATGAAATAAAGCGCTATGTTAATGTATCTCTACATGGCCGTTGGTGTATATGGTTCTTTTTACTATTTGTACTCTTACTTGTTGTAAACATAGTACACTTATGTATTTTGGTCAAGGTTCCGTTGCCTTTTTTTTTAACTATAAGTTTATAACATTTTTCACCATTATAAAACAAAATCAAAATACAAAATATAAACTTTTATAGTTTATAAACTTCTATCAACTATCTATATTATTTTGTAGAAATTATAAATCACATATATTTAATTATTTATTTAGAATGTATTTTTATAAATATTCATTCTGATAACATATTACGATTGAGAATTATACCAATTAATGTCATTTCTGCATTAAAGCCACGTATATGTTAATGCATCTTTACAAGGCGGTTGGTGCATATGATTTTCTATCTTACTTGTATTCTTAGACCATTCGTTATACTCACCACTAACCATTATAGTGGTGGGTGTCATATCATCACTACACTCCCTACCACTAACCTTGAGATACCTATCACTAAACAAACCACTCCACTTCATTTTTTTTATTTAAATTTAATTCAAAACCACATTAAAACACAATAAAACATATTTTTTTTATTTAAATTTAATTCACAAACACAATAAAACATATATTTTTTTTAAAATAGTTTTTTATTCAATGAAACAAAGATTACATTAATTTAAAACACACAACATAAAAAAAAAGATAATAATAAAAAAAACATAAAAATTCAACCACAGACAACTTAAACTAGTTTTTAAACCTTATTTTTAATGACTAAATTTTGAGGACTCTCTCAATTTTCGCCAAGCTTTGACATGTTTAAACGATGTGTTTCGTGTCTTCATATTGGTGCATGGCCACAGCAAACGGGTCGCCTTCGTCTACGTTGTTTATAACAAAGTTATAAATCTCATTGAATTCAAGGCATTTAACCCCCATGTCGCAAAACTTTGAACACATTTCATCAAGACTACGACTTTGGCAATCTATTAAATCATGGAAAACGTTTCCAACTTTTACCCAAAAATTAGGAGGCATTTCTGGGTCTTCTGAAACAGCTACTTATGCTAATGCTAAGTTCTCTTCTTTATTTTCTGACCAATTCATCCTTTTAGGAACCATTGGTTTTGAATTTATCAATCAAAAGAAGCGTGTGAGTAAAATGAGTGAATAAATGTGGTATTTATAGAAGAGATTTAATGGTGTTTGAAAGATAAAGTTAAAAAAAAAAATTTAAACCCTAAATATGGTCGTTACTCAACAGCCAATCAAATTGGCTGTTTCCATTCGTTGTCCGAACCACAAACGCTCACGACTACGAACCACTACGAGCCACCGGGATGGTGTGAACGGTCGTGGTTCGTGGCCACCTAGACCACGAACTCGTCCGTTGCAACCATACCGGACGGCCTTACTTTGTTGTAACTTACGTAGTTTTGTCAAGATTCCAGCACACTCTTTTAACTTTTTATTAATATTTTCTGTCGTTATATATATATATATATATATATATATATATATATATATATATATATATATATATATATATATATATATATATATATATATATATATAACCCGTTTAATAAATAAGCAACACATTTTAAAAAATAAGGTTTTTTCAACATAAAGTTATAAATTGATTAAAGTAATTAACATAAAAAATAAGTTTTCCATATAAATTAATAAAATCATTAACATCCAAATAAAATTGAAAAATGAAAACATTCCTACAAAGTGGATGCATTCTTCATTCATGACTTGCAACTATGGAAAAATGATGACATGTGTTTTTTCTTTTTTGATTAGGGCATTGCAAACGCAAACTAACCAAATACGAATACGAAATGAATACAATGATATGAAATATTACGAATACGGAAGGAAATC